>NC_036871.1:5184355-5323324 GCF_002910315.2 Salvelinus sp. IW2-2015 | reverse complement strand
GGTGTTAGGCTGTGCGAATTGTTAGTTAGATTACTGTTGGTTATTACTGCATTGTCGGAACTAGAAGCACAAGCATTTTCGCTACACTCGCATTAACATCTGCTAACCATGTGTATGTGACTAATAAAATTTGATTTGATTTGATTTGATTTGATGAAACCAAGATTGAACTCTTTGGCCTGAATGCCAAGCGTCACATCTGAAGGAAACCTGGCACCATCCCTACGGTGAAGGATGGTGGTGGCAACATCATGCTGTGGGGATGTTTTCAGCGGCAGGGACTGGGAGACTAGTCAGGATAGAGGGAAAGCTGAACGGAGTAAAGTACAGAGAGATCCTTGATGAAAACCTTCTCCAGTGTGCTCAGGACCTCAGACTGGGGCGAAGCTTCACTTTCCAACAGGACCACAACCCTAAGCACACAGCCAAGATAATTTAGGAGTGGCTTCGGGACAAGTCTCAATGTCCATGAGTGGCCCAGCCAGAGCCCGGACTTGAACCCAATCTCTGTAGAGACCTGAAAATAGCTGTGCAGCAACGTTCCCCATCCAACTTGACAGAGATTGAGAGGATCTACAGAGAAGAATGAGAGAAACTCCCCAAATACAGGTGTGCATCATACCCAAGAAGACTCAAGGCTGTAATCGCTGCCAAAGGTGCTTCAACAAAGTACTGAGTAAAAGGTCTGAATACTTATGTAAATATAATATTTCATTTTTTTGTGCAAACATTTCTAAAAAACGGTTTTTGCTTTGTCATTATGGAGTATAGTGTGTAGATTGAGGGGGGGAAAAACGTTTAATACATTTTAGAATAAGGCTGTAACGTAACAACATGTCAAGCACTCTGAATACTTTCCGAAAGCACTGTACTCTCTTTACTTTACCCCACATTTAGTTGACTTTTCATTGTCTTAAGCCAGCTTTAGATAAGTCAGAGTGGCCAGTGCTGTACCATGCTGGTAGCCAGTGTCAAGTAACCCCTTGCTGGGAACCAGTGTTGTGCTACACTGACCGCTCAGTCTAATGTAAACCTGGTTTGTTTTGAGCATTGGATAATGGATGTGTCTTTAGATCATGTTATTTTATTTTTTATTCACTGCTACATTTATTGGGGGGGGGGTGATGCACTGAGTACAACCCAGCGGATAACACTTTAAAGCCATTCCACTTGTTTCCAACGTGGTCCCTGATGGAACACTCTTCTTTTCCGGAGCCCGTAACCATACAGTATATCCTTGGTGCAGGGTGTAATGGTCCCACAAGGAAAACCATACCTTACCCTACTGGTATTCAGCATCCTTCTGAAAATAGTACAGTATAGATCTGATTTAGCCATAGTGGTTCTCGGTTTTAAAATGGTGCCCTCTTTAGTAATCAGGATTTACCCACCATCACATCCCAGGCAATCCGTTCAACATCGTTTTACCTCCCCTCAAGCCTTAAAAGCAGGAAAAATATTGTTAAATATAACTGATAAAGCTGCAGTATGTAATGTTTTGGGGGTTCTGATCACATAAATATAGATATGTGAGTTATAGATTTGTTATCGAAAGCAAGTCTAAGTGGCGGTATATCTGTTCTATGTGCTCTATTTCTATGCTTACCGTTCTTAAGTTTTGTTTTTGTGTCTTTTCGGTTTTGTACACCAGCTTCAAAACAGCAGAAAATAAAATATGTTGGGTTATGGAAAATATATTTCACAGCGGTTTAGATGGTTCAGTGATTCTCTACCCTATACTTGCTTTTTTTCATCACATAATCTGAAAATAGACAAGCTATAAACATTTTAGCAACCAGGAAACGGAGTGATTTCTGCATAGTGCACTTTTAAGGTGTGGATATAGGCATCCCTTATTGCCTTTTATAGCAGCCAATTGCCTGAAGTGGTATTTTTCCTGAAATGAATAATACTAACCACTCTCTGTATTTACTGTTTTCTTGATCAGGGGTCTCCAACCTTTTCTAGCACGAGGGCTACTTAAAAAGAATGTCGCAAGCTACACATTTATTAAAGAGCTCTTCTCTTCTGTCAATACACCTGGTAAAATAGAGGTTAATAAAACAATATTTGGCATGACAGGCCCCATTAAAATTATCTTACGTATTTTCCCGATTTCTGTTCTGTTTTATTTTTCCCGGTTTTAGATTTTTCATAGACAAACAATGAAAATGTATGTTCTGAGTCCATGTCTATGCTTAAATCACACCAGAAGACCATTTTTGGGGTTTGGAAAAAAATAATTCCCTGCTTCTAGCAAGAGCGGAATGTGTGATTCTGCTGTTAGGCCTACTGCTGCAGCGTCTCATGGCAAAGTTAGCAAAATAATTGCCACCCAATTAATATAAATAATCATAATATAGTCAGCCTACTTTGCAGTTAATGTTTAATTGAGAAGGTTTATGGAGAAAGTCTTTGTCTACCCACAACACAGTTATCATTAGCATCGCTAACTGGCTACATACAGAGTGATAAGCGCGAGCACCGAACAGGCAGACGGGGCAATATTGCTGCAAATTAAATTGTCAGATATTCTGTTACGTTTGGATTTTTAAGTTAATAGTGGCTAAGCAGGGGTGGGATAATGTGGCTTTGATTGGATAGTAGGCGGGAGATTTATTTTTATGACAGTTTGTGATGGAACAACTGAAAAAAATCCATGTACTTTCAGAATTGCTTGGCGAGCTACTCATAGGTGGGCTGTGAGCTACTGGTAGCTTGCAATCTCCCTGTTGGAGACCCCTGTTCTTGATACTTCAACATTGGGGCATTCTGACTTACTGCCTGTCTTCCCTTCACTGCATTCTCTGACTGAAGTCGAGGAGAGTAAGTGCTGTCCCCTCAATAATAATCATTGGCTTCCTTTATTTTGTCCTGTAACCGTTTCTCAGTGTGTTTGTGATTTATTTGGGATTTATTTGTAAAGTAGTGTCTGTCTCTGGTAGTGTGTCTAAAGGAGTGTGTCTGTAATGTAATGTGTCTGTGTAAAGTAGTGTGAGCATGTAAAGGAGTGTACATTGAACCCTGTGACTGGGTATTTCAGGACTCTCAGAGCAAGCAGAGTGGATACAGCATGCACCAGCTACAGGGGAACAAGGACTTTGGCAGTGAGAAGAAGGGCTGTTTGATGAAGAAAAGCGATGGGTGGGTGAAAGAGTGGATGGATGGAAGAGTGGATGGATGGATGGGTAAATTTGGAGATGTGGTGATGTGAACGGTGACTTACAATACAGTGCCTTCAGAAAGTATTCACACAGCCTGAATTACCAATTTGTTAAAGAGAGCTTTTGTGTCACGGACCTACACACAATACCCCATAATGTCAAAGTGGAATCAGGTTATTTTGAAAACGTTTATTTTACAAATGAATTTGAAAAGAAAAGCTGAAGAGTCAATAAGTATTCAACCCTTTTGTTATGGCAAGCCAAAATAAGTTTGGGAGTAAGAATTTGCTTAACAAGTCATATAATAAGTTGCATGGACTCACTCTGTGTGCAATAATAGTGTTTAACATGATTTTTTATATGACTACTATAACAGTTTTGACTTTGTTTGTTAGGGGTGTCTACCAGAGAAAATATAGATTTGTCCTTTTTGTTTGAGAGGGAATGAGTCCGTCAAGTCTACACCAACTTGCAGGTTCCTTGGTGAAAGAGTGGGGTAACATCTCACAGCAAGTATGGTGCAGTCCATGAGGAGGAGATGCACTGCAGTACTTAATGCAGCTGGTGGCCACACCAGATACTGACTGTTACTTTTGATTTTGACCCCCCCCCCCCCTTTGTTCAGGGACACATTATTCAATTTCTGTTAGTCACATGTCTGTGGAACTTGTTCAGTTTATGTCTCAGTTGTTGAATCTTGTTATGTTCATACAAATATTTACACATGCTAAGTTTGCTGAAAATCAACGGAGTTGACAGTGAGAGGACGTTTCTTTTTTTGCTGAGTTTGAATACAGGAAATATTTAAAAGTCAGTTCCAATACCATATTTACATGTGCAGGGATACTGGAGTGATAGAGGTGGATATGTATAGGGGTAAGGTGACTAGGCATCAGGATATAAGATAAACAGAGTAGCAACAGCTTCTATATGAGCGTGTCTGCAGGTGTGTAGAGTCTGTATAAATGTTTGTGCATATTATATGTGAGTGAGAAGATGATGGAGCGAGTATTGTTCAAGAGCCTGTTGGTGTCAGACTTGATGTACCGTTACCTCATGCCATGTGGCAGCAGAGAAAGTAGTCTATGGCTTGAGTGGTTGGGGTCTTTGAAGATTTTCCGGGCCTTCTTTTCACACTGGCTGATATAGAGGTCCTGTATGGCAGGGAGCTCGGTCCCAGTGATGTACTGGGCTGTCTGCACAACCCTCTGTAGCGCAATGCGATCGAGGGCGGTGCTATTGCCATACCAAGCAGTGATGCAGCCATTGCAAGCAGTGATGCTTGTCATCGGCAAGGACTCAGGAGTTTTTTAGGATAAAAATAAATGGAATAGGGCTAAGCACAGGCAAAATCCTTGAGGAAAACCTGGTTCAGTCTGCTTTCCAACCGACACTGGGAGACAAATTCACCTTTCAGCAGGACAGTAACCTAAACCACAAGGCCAAATATACACTGGAATTGCTTACCAAGACGACAGTGAATGTTCCTGTGTGGCCTAGTTACAGTTTTGACTTAAATAGGCTTGAAAATCTATGGCAAACAGGTGTGCAAAGCTCTTAAAGACTTACCCAGAAAAATTCACGTCTGTGCCAAAGGTGATTCTAACATGGATTGACTCAGGGGTATATACTTATGTCAGTTAAATATTTCTGTTTTTAATGTTCAATAAATTTGCAAACATTTCTAAAAACATGTTTTCACTTTGTCATTATGGGCTATTGTGTGTAGATGGGCGAGATTTTTTTTCAATCGATTTTGGTTTCATGCTGTAACACTACAACATTTGGAAAAGGTCAAGGGGTATGAATACTTTCTGAAGGCACTGTGTCAGAGTTTGTTTGTCTGTGTTTACATTTGTAAGATTAAGAAGTGTAAAAAATATTATTCCTAAATGTATTCCCTTTTTTCCTAGATTACGGAAGGTGTGGCAAAAGAGGAAATGTTCTGTGAAGAGCGGCATTCTCACTATCGCACATGCCACAGTGAGTACTATATTGCACTACATTACCCATAATCCACTGCAACCAATGCAACGCAGCAACACAGTGAGAACACTCTTGTACAGAAGCCAAATCCTACCGGACAAAAATCATTTGATACCAACGTTCTATCAACATGTCATGTCTTTTCAAAATACTGATGTTCAACAACTGGCTGATAAATTCATCCTTTAATTTCCTCACCTATTTCGTATGTTATTTATCTCGGTCTGTCATCTAGTCTAACCGACAGCCGGTGAGACTGAACCTACTGACCTGCCAGGTCAAACCCAGTGGGGAGGACAAGAAGTGCTTTGACCTCATCTCCCGTGAGTTCCTATAATATCATTTAAGAATAATATAATGTATAATATATGATAATGTATTTCCTATAATATCATATATAGATGACATGATAAATTAGCAGATAGTTTTATTAATAATTGACTCCATAGGAATTGAATCGGCCGTCTGCACCAGACCTGGGTTGAATACTGTATGTCAAATACTTTCACATACAGTGGGGAGAACAAGTATTTGATACACTGCCGATTTTGCAGGTTTTCCTACTTACAAAGCATGTAGAGGTCTGTAATTTGTATCATAGGTACACTTCAACTGTGAGAGACGTAATCTAAAACAAAAATCCAGAAAATCACATTGTATGATTTTTAAGTAATTAATTTGCATTTTATTGCATGACATAAGTATTTGATCACCTACCAACCAGTAAGAATTCCGGCTCTCCACCAGACCTGTTAGTTTTTCTTTAAGAAGCCCTCCTGTTCTCCACTCATTACCTGTATTAACTGCACCTGTTTGAACTCGTTACCTGTATAAAAGACACCTGTCCACACACTCAATTCAAACAGACTCCAACCTCTCCACAATGGCCAAGACCAGAGAGCTGTGTAGGGACATCAAGGATAAAATTGTAGACCTGCACAAGGCTGGGATGGGCTACAGGACAATAGGGAAGCAGCTTGTGTGAAAGGCAACAACTGTTGCGCAATTATTAGAAATGGAAGAAGTTCAAGATGATGGTCAATCACCCTCGGTCTGGGGCTCCATGCAAGATCTCACCTCGTGGGGCATCAATAATCATGAGGAAGGTGAGGGATCAGCCCAGAACTACACGGCAGGACCTGGTCAATGACCTGAAGAGAGCTGGACCACAGTCTCAAAGAAAACCATTAGTAACACACTACGCCGTCATGGATTAAAATCCTGCAGCGCACGCAAGGTCCCCTGCTCAAGCCAGCGCATGTCCAGGCCCGTCTGAAGTTTGCCAATGACCATCTGGATGATCCAGAGGAGAATGGGAGAAGGTCATGTGGTCTGATGAGACAAAAATAGAGCTTTTTGGTCTAAACTCCACTCGCGGTGTTTGGAGGAAGAAGAAGGATGAGTACAACCCCAAGAACACCATCCCAACCGTGAAGCATGGAGATGGAAACATCATTCTTTGGGATGCTTTTCTGCAAAGGGGACAGGACGACTACACCGTATTGAGGAGGATGGATGGGGCCATGTATCGCAAGATCTTGGCCAACAGCCTCCTTCCCTCAGTAAGAGCATTGAAGATGGGTCGTGGCTGGGTCTTCCAGCATGACAACGACCCAAAACACACAGCCAGGTCAACTAAGGAGTGGCTCCGTAAGAAGCACTCAAGGTCCTGGAGTGGCCTAGCCAGTCTCCAGACCTGAACCCAATAAAAATCTTTGGAGGGAGCTGAAAGTCCGTATTGCCAGCGACAGCCCGAAACCTGAAGGATCTGGAGAAGGTCTGTATGGAGGAGTGGGCCAAAATCCCTGCTGCAGTGTGTGCAAACCTGGTCAAGAACTACAGGAAACGTATGATCTCTGTAATTGCAACAAAGGTTTCTGTACCAAATATTAAGTTCTGCTTTTCTGATGTATCAAATACTTATGTCATGCAATAAAATGCAAATTAATTACTTAAAAATCATACAATGTGATTTTCTGGATTTTTGTTTTAGATTACGTCTCTCACAGTTGAAGTGTACCTATGATAAAAATTACAGACCTCTACATGCTTTGTAAGTAGGACAACCTGAAAAATCGGCAGTGTATCAAATACTTGTTCTCCCCACTGTACTTGATCTGTGCCTAATACAATGCAGTAATAGTTGTCAAAATCTTAGCTAAGTAGTCATAGCTCAATAACTAATCATAGTGCACCCCCTAATCGTAGCTAATCATGAAGCACATAAACTTTTTTGAAGGAGAACATAATCCCTTGGAATATACTATTTCTTGGTAGCAGTGGAGTGAGGGACATACAACTGAGAGGGGTAGATGAGATTAGAAGAGTTGTAAAATCTTGTGTAATTTGGTCAGCTGCGTGATTAACTTCTGTGTTCATACGTGTTAGAAATTGAGGCTCCACCCCACTGAACTAATGCTGCTCGGATCTCACGCATTCCATTCCATCCATCCTGGCAGATTATCTTGGTCTACACGCAGAATCTGTCCACGGGAGATTAGTATAGTTGAAAGTGAAGGTCTGGTGCCTGAGTTTGGCTGACTGGTACCACCAACTCTACCACATGTAGGGCTGGCTCAGTAATTGTATAATCTTGTAATCAACGATTATGGATGAAGAAAAGAAAATAACTTTCATAACCGCTTTAATAATACATTCATTTTAGAAAATATATTTTTTAATCCATTTTATTATTTTCAACTAGATATACTTGACTCAATAGCAGAACTGTAAATGAATGATTATGAACAATTGTTTTGCTACGTTAATTAGTCTATATCAAACTATATCTCCAATCTCAGGTTCAGGAACAGGATCTGACACCTCTACATTTTGGACTGTTTCATGCCGAAACCCATTTGCCAGGATCAGTTACCTCTCTTGGCATTATTGTAGTTTGTTTTACTGTTTGCAATGTAGAAATTATAATAAAATCAATCCGAGGTAATTCAAATTCCATCCTATGTAATTATCCTGCCCCCTTAAAAACAAAATGTGAAAACGTGCCTGATATTTTATGAATTGATTTATGTTGGGCCGGCGCAACATTGGAGCCTTTATAGACCAACTTGTAGCCATTGCTGTGGTGAGACAAAAGGGCGCCTGTTTCTCTCACAGAACTGGAATGAGATTCACTTTCTATTATCTCTCTCCCGCTCTGCTCTGATAGACATGAGCCTTCAACTCTCATCTCTCCAGCGTTGCATTTCACCATTTATTTCCTTATAGAATCATAGAAGGGTGCTGGAGGTGCCGCAGTAACCCTGATAAATTGAAATACATTTGCCAAAGTTATAGAGTTACTGCTGTCTGTTATGAAATAATTCAAATGAATACACCAGGACTTGACCTATAAGTTAGTCACAGAGGATCAATAGCTTAAAAACATTACCTAGCTATGGATTGTGTGCAGCCCAATAACAAGGCACGCCTACAGTCTGTGAACAGCATGTAGACAAAACAGGCCTTTTGCAATATTTCAAATACAATTGCGGGAAAACACAGGTTTGAAAGCAAATGGCTCCTGCTGAAAAGAGAACTCTAATCTGTCTGAGGGCTACCAAATATGTTCCAAATAGGCCTATTGAGCCTATTTTGGCACGAGCGCGTCGGCCATCGCAGGTGAGTGAGCTGTGCATCATTGGGGGAGTCAGTGAAACTTTATAGCATTTTTAGGACTATAATTTCCTCCTCATATTTTAGCTTACAATATGTCTCCACACACCTAGGCCTAGGCTATTGATGGATTCAAGACAAGGTCATTATTATTGAGCTCAGATGTTCAGTTTGTCAGTGTCAAAGTAGCCTATCAATGTTATAATTAGTAAGGAATTAGAATGTATTCTGCTAGTCTCCAGTCATGTAAAAGGATGTAGAATTGCATGAAATGTGTTTATAAAAGGCCACATTTTTTCTGGGACCTGCAGTGCCTTCGGAAAGTATTCAGACCGAACCCTTGACCTTTTCCACATTTTGTTACGTTACAGCCTTTTTCTGAAATGTATTAAATTGTTTTTTTTCCTCATCAATCTACACACAATATCCCTTAATGACAAAGCAAAAACAGGTTTTTAGACATTTTTGCAAATGTATTAAAATAAAAAACAGATATCACATTTACATAAGTATTTAGACCCTTTACTCAGTACTTTGTTGAAGCACCTTTGGCAGCAATGACAGCATCAAGTCTTCTTAGGTATGACGCTACAAGCTTGGCACACCTGTTTTTGGGGAGTTTCTCCCATGCTTCTCTGCAGATCCTCTCTAGCTCTATCAGGTTGGATGGGGAGCGTCGCTGCACAGCTATTTTCAGGTCTTTCCAGAGATGTTTGACCGGGTTCAAGGCTCTGGCTGGGCCACTCAAGGACATTCAGAGACTTGTCCCGAAGCCACCCCTGTGTTGTCTTGGCTGTGTGCTTAGGGTCGTTGTCCTGTTGTTGAACCTTCTCCCTAGTCTGAGGTCCTGAGCACTTTGGAGCTGGTTTTCATCAAGGATCTCTCTGTACATTACTCCGTTCAGCTTTCCCTCTATCCTGACTAGTCTCCCAGTCCCTGCCGCTGAAAACATCCCCACAGCATGATGCTGCCATCACCATGCTTCACCGTAGGGATGGTGCCAGGTTTCCTCCAGACGTGACACTTGGCTTTCAGGCCAAAGAGTTCAATCTTGGTTTAATCAGACCAGAGAATCTTGTCTCTCATTTCTCATCATGGACTACAGGAGACAAAACAGAGAGCATTAATTTTCCTTGCCATGCACATCACTGAGGACCTGAAATGGTCTCACCACACCGACACCGTGGAGAAGTCGCAACAGCTCCTATCCAGCCTCAGGCGGCTGAAGAAATGTGGCTTGGTCCCTTAGACCCTCACAAACGTCTACAGATGCACCATTGAGAGCATTCTGTCGGGCTGCATCACCATATGGTTTCATCAACAGCACCGCCCTCAACCGCATAGCTCTCTAGAGGGTAGTGCGGTCACTGTTACAGTGCTATTTGTGTTGTTAATTGATTTCGATGTTGTCTTTTTTTGTCATATTTTAATTATTTGTGCACTTGTTTGACATTGTACTGCGTTGTTAGGATCTAGTAACAGGAGCATTTAGCTTCACCCGCTATAACATCTGCTAAACTGTGTATGCGACCAATAAACTTTGAATCGAAACTGCATCTTTCAACAACAACAAAAAATGTGCAAACACGTTGGTCACCAGTAACTTGATCACCTGATTAAATAGTTGTAGCTAAGCCCTAGTTGTTAGTTAGCTAGCTTCACACAGTGACTGGCTCAGAGCTAACAAGCTAATGGACAAATTTACTTTAGTTTTTGTGCTTATTCTCAAACTCCGTTAATACGGTTCCTTCAAGCACAAACTCCTTGGCTGTAAAATTGCGTGACTTAGACTTCCTCAGCAAAAAAACGTCTAAATCAATTATGGATTTATTGTTGTAGCTTTTATTAATTCGGACTATTTTGAGGGTGAAATGTGACCCGTTTCAGGAAACTAGACGTATGTTGCAAGCCACGACTTCACAGGAGGTGCCATTTGAACGTAAAAAAAATATAAATGCATTTTCTGGCAGAAATGCCTTCTCAAACATGTGAACTTTCATGTGCCTTAACAAACTTTTATGTCATCTGTAAATACGAATTATGTTGTTATATTTTGAGCCTAGTTGGTTTAGCCAAAGAAAATGTGAGAAACCTTCCTGCTAGTCATGATTGGCTGAGATAATGCGTGCCGAGAGATGAGTTCCTCTCCAATATGTTTCAATGGGCATTTACCATCACGAATTTGACATGCTCAAAAAAAACTGCAGAAATGCAAAATTGACTGGCGCGATGAACTCGGGATGGCCGGGCAGTGATAGTGGTTTCTCTCCATCGCTCGATGGTGACATGAGGGAAGTGGGACTCTGTCGTTATTTCACGATTTTGGAGAAAAACATCCAAAATGACCAGGGGCACCCCCTATTGGATGGGCACGGGTGGGGGGTGCTCCCTACCCAACCGTGGACCCCGTGCAACCCCCTAAAGGCATTAAAACACTTTTTTATGCTCCTGGTAACCTGTTCCAATCAAAAGGTGCCCGGCCGACCATTTGCAATATGTTTCAATGGGCATTTACCATCACGAATTTGACATGCTCAAAAAAACTGCAGGAATGCGAAATTGACTGGCCCGATGAACTCGGGATGGCCGGGCAGTGATTCTGGTTCCTCTCCATTGTTCGTTGGTGTTGATTTCAGAATGTCAATTTGGTGATGGTCTATCACTGTTTAAACATATTGCAAATGGACAAATGTCATCCAGCAAGTCACTGTCCATCAGTCAAATAGATATCATTCTGCCACCAAACTGATACCATCTGACACCACACCACATTGGAACCGGTGTTTTTCTGGATCAAACGCAACAAATAAATGGACATTTTGGATATATATGGACGGAATTAATCGAACAAAAGGACCATTTGTGATGTTTATGGYACATATTGGAGTGCCAACAACAGAAGCTCGTAAGGCATGAATTATATTTTTATTTCTGCGTTTTGTGTCGCGCCTGCAGGGTTGCAATATGCTTCTCTCTCTTTGTTTACTATGGTGCTATCCTCAGATAATAGCTTTGTTTGCTTTCGCCGAAAAGCCTATTTGAATTCTGACATGTTGGCTGGATTCACAACCAGTGTAGCTTTAATTTGGTATCTTTCATGTGTGATTTTATGAAAGTTTGATGTTTATAGTAATTTATTTGACTATGGCGCTCTGCATTTTCTCTGGCTTTTGAACAAGTGAGACAGTAGCGTCCCACCTAAACTCAGATTTTTGGATATAAATATGAACTTTACCGAACAAAACATACATTTATTGTGTAACATGAAGTCCTATGAGTGTCATCTGATGAAGATCATCAAAGGTTAGTGATTAATTTTATCTCTATTTCTGCTTCTTGTTTTACTCCTCTCTTTGGCTGTAATAATAGCTGTGTTTTTCTGTGACTTGGCTCTGACCTAACATAATCGTGTGGTGTGCTTTCGTCGTAAAACCTTTTTGAAATCGAACACTGTGGCTGGATTTACAACAAGTGTATCTTTAAAATGGTGTAAAATACTTGTATGTTTGAGGAATTTAAATGATGGGATTTATGTTGTTTTGAATTTGGCGCCCTGCAGTTTCTTGGAAATCTAATGGGAGAAATGACTGATTTACAGTTCATGAGGATTGCCTAATTACACACATGAAGTTTTGTAAAGATCTGACCTTGTTAACCCTTCGAAACAGCCCCTATGACCCCAATTTAAGGCACTTCCGGTTGACACCGGAAGCTGAAAGTGAATATATATCCTCCTTGGGGTAGGCTCTTACAGAATATTGAGTTTTAAGTCTTTACGTTAAGAACTGACTGATTTACAGAGGGTTGAATGAGTGTGTGTGATTTCAGATAATCGCAGACATCTCGCAGAGCTCCGAAACCCACCTTAACGGATTCGTCTGAACACGCTGCAGCTGGATCTGTAACTTTTTGTGTGAAAAAACACATTTCTTTGAGCATCACCAATTGTACATTGTAAGATTTCTCTTAAATTCGATAAACAGCTGGTTCTTTTTTTGCTGACACCGTAGGTTCATATACTTTGACATGAAGCGGTCAAATTAGAGCTCTATTTTCGTTTTTGACTTTTAATCCCAGAAAAATGGCCTTAACTCAAAAAGCGTTGAGGCCTCGACGCCATCTTGTTTCTGGGCTATCAGCCCATTAGTCCAAACTTATGCTCACCAAGTTTCATCTTCAAAGTCTTTTTCGTTTAGGAGAAATGGCCATGTCGTGATTGGTGATGTTTTGTACATTTGCAATAAGATTCCATTCGCCATCTGGTGGAATTTACCGGGACATTAGAAAAATGACAAAAATTGGAAAATGTTATAAAACGGAAACCGAATGTCCGAGAGACTTCGTTCGATGACTTCCCAGAAGATCTGTCCCCGGTGCACAGCCCGCCTCCGTTCGCCAATTTTACAAACATTCGTGGACGTCTAGTAAGGGACCGTACATTTGCAATATGGAGTTTCTCATCGATCATACAGAAAATGCCGAAAAGTGCCCTTCATGTATGCAAAGGCAGCAGCGCAGTCATCAACTACATGCACATTTCTTTACCAACTATGATGATACATACATCCATACATTAACACTCAAAAGTTTGGACACACCTACTCATTCAAGGGTCTTTCTTTAGGTGTGTACCTGAATTGTGATAACTGCAGTGGCCAAAACAAGAACAAGTTTGTGCTCTGCTATTGTGCCTGGCTGCACCGACTGGTGCTTCATCCTCATCAAGCAGCGCTTTAGAAAGACCAGAGTGAACACTTTGTCTGATATTGCTGGTGTTGTGAAGGACAGCACTGTGAGGAGGGGTCAACATCCCACAGCTGGTTGGACTGGAGGATGGTACGATGCTGGTGCAAAGCTATGGCTGGCAACAACACCTCACTCCATACTTCACGCCGCTGCCACAGATCAAGCAGTACCAGCACTTCAGGTAAAAAATTATTTCCATTGTATGAGGTTATTCTTATCTAAACTTGGGAGGTGAATTGATGTTGTGCAAGGTTGTAATGTTATTTCCTGTTTTACAGCTTCGATGCTCTGGAGCCTGGTGTTGTTGTCACCAAGGAGCGTTCAGACTCAGTCGGGACCAGGTTTCAGCTGCTGCGCAACGCTCACATCATTGCTACCTTAGATGATCTGCCTGGACTGGACACAGCTAGACAAATGTATCTTTTGAGAAGATCAGGGATTTTTGCGTCGAAGAGGCAATGGACATCACATGCCCTGCACCAAAGTCAAGGGCAGGACAGAAACAGGCTCTCCGAATATAGATTCACTTGTTCATGCATGGTTCGGACAGACCAGTCATCAGCATTATCTGCAGGGCCTCTATTCAAATGACTCTCCTAACACACATGCCATACATTGCTGCTACTATTTATTATTTTATCCTGCTGCTCAGCCACTTTACCCCTGATTGTATGCATATAACTACCTTGTCTATCACTGATATCGTTATTGATATTGTTCTTGTGCATACTGTATATTATTTTTATTATCTATTTCTGATATTGCTACTATGCAAGTAACCATTTGGCTGTACCATTTACACCTTCTGTAGAGACCCATCCAATTAGCAAGATGTGGCCAGTGGTGTAAAGTACTTAAGTAAGAATACTTTAAAGTTCCAAAGTATTGTTTGGTGGTATCTGTACTTTACTTTACTATTTATATTTTTGGCAACTTATACTTATACTACATTCTGAATTAAAATAATGTACTTTTTACTCCATAAAAGAACAGGGATGTTCTCTTGATAAGTGTGGGAATTGGACAATTTTTCTGTCAAAATGTAACGAGTACTATTGGGCGTCGGGGAGAAAAATRCCACACTTATCAAGAGAACATCCCTGGTCATCCCTACTGCATCTGATCTGGCAGACTCACTAAACACAAATACTTTGTTTGTAAATTATGTCTGAGTGTTAGTGTGCCCCTGGCTATCTTGAAATAAAAAAATACATTAAAAAAATGGTGCTTTGAAATTATTTATAATTTTACTTTTGTTACTTAAGTACATTTTAGCAATTCCATTTGCTTTTGATACTTAAGTATTTTTAAACCAAATACTTTTAGACTTTTCCTCAAGTAGTATTTTACTGGGTGACTTTTACTTGAGTCATTTTCTATTAAGGCATCTTTACTTTTACTCAAGTATGACAATTTAGTACTTTTTCCACTGCTGGATGTGGTCACATGACCCATCAATTTAGACAAGTGTGTCTGAGTAAGCGTCATCTAATATTTATAAATATTTTTATCTGGACACTTTCTGTTTACCTGGAATTTTTCCCTATTGTAGGCTACTACTTTTACCACTTTTAGTCTTAATCTTCACTACACTACTCACTGTTTAGCACATGACATCACATGTGAATCCTTAAAGAGATGGGTGGGGCTGGCTTAAGAGAGTGTGAACAATGCTGAATGTGTGCAGACAAATGAGAGCTCTCCAGTAGTAGTACCAAGACATTCATAGGCCATTTTCTCAAAAGTGAGTTTCCAAGTATATCAACTTCCAAAGCAGAATTACTCTCCTATTGTTCCTCAAAAATGCAGTGTATGATATACCATTTTGTAGCTCTGAGTCTCTACTTTTATCCAATGTAAAAAAAACACAATTTCACATTTTTCCACATAAGACCGATTTGAGCCGGTCGGTCACAAATGTGGTTCATTAGGCGATGTCACCTACTGTATGTGATGAAAGGGGTAATTGATACTGTCTACTAGTGCTTATGCGTCAGAACAGGACGGCAGTTGGGAACATGGCTACTTATGTCGTTTGTACCTTCAAATGTATGTTATTAAATGTGTCAACACATCGAAAAGAACCTACGGATTCAGCCTTGTATATTTAGCTATGACCAAGCGTCATTACAACCGAGGATATATTTTTGAACGTTATGATCATTGTAGCCGGACTTCTTTTGGTCTATCCCATTACTCTTTGAGAGATACGAGACAAATCAGTGCAGATGTCCCGGTATCTGACGGAAGACAATGATACTGTCTGAATAAAGACAAATACTTAAAAAAGAAACTGACACTGTGAAGGACTAACTCAGGGATGGACCCTCTGTCTGCGGCAATGTCAGTAGTGCTACCACTATACCAAAACACGGCACACACCTCAATGTTCAAGTATTTGGAAGTATTTTATGTGTTTCACCGAGCCCATGCTCCGAGACAGTGAGGGAGAAGCCCTTTGTCTTTTTGTGTGTGTAAAAATAGGGCTCTCACAGTTAGTGTTTTTACTTCTAGTCATTCTAATCGAGTAATACTAGCTATGCACTAAGGTACTGTATGTCCGTCATTTCTCTTTTACAGATAATCGCACATATCATTTCCAGGCTGAAGATGAACAGGAGTTTGTGATGTAAGATAATCTACTATATGGTGTGTGTGTGCGCATGTGTACACCTGAATGTCAGTGCTCGGTATGAAGGAGACTCTGAACATGGTGTTTAGTGCATTTGGGGACTGTAAAATATGGTGGGGGATCTGTTTTGCTTCCCACTGGTCCTTGGGCCCTTGTTAAGGTCAACGGCATCATGAACTTTACCCAGTACCAGGACATTTTAGCTAAAAATCTAGTTGCCTCTGCCAAGAGGCTGAAACTTGGCCGCAAATGGATCTTCAGAAAGACAATAACCCCAAGCACATATCAAATTTATTAATTGACCACAAAAGGAAATAAGGAATGGTCTAAGAACCCTCCCAATGTATTATCCAATCTCATAAAACATTTTTGAAAAGATCTGCCATTATCCTCGCACGGTGAAGTATTGAAAACAGGGGAGTCAATAATTTTGTCCCCTCTCTTTGAGAAAAAAATGTATTACTTGTTAAACAAAATCTATTTCTCTGAGCAATTGTATTAGCATAGAATAATGTCCCCATACAATATAGCTCAGTATTTGAATGATTTATTTTATGAAGTCCTTTTTGCTCAAGGGTGTCTCACTGTATACAGTGTATATATGTGTGTGCAGCTGGATATCGGTGCTGACCAACAGTAAAGAGGAGGCACTGAACAAGGCGTTCCGCGGGGAGCAGAGTACAGGAGGAGAGGACACCCTGGAGGACCTGACCAAAGCCATCATAGAAGACGTGCTACGGATACCTGGCAACGAAATCTGCTGTGACTGTGGTGCGGCTGGTGAGTGACAGAGTGTGTGTCTGTTTGCGCCCTCATGTGGTTTGTGATCTCTCATCATCCCAAACATACAGTAATAATAGATTTATTTTATATAGCGCTTTTCATTACAAAGACAATCTCAAATYCACTTTTGAAAACGAACAAAACAAATGTAGATCCGGCAGGTCTTGGGCGATGATCTTCCACTCCACAGCTTCAGATGATAAGGTGTTGTTCAGCCAGGCAGTTCAGAAAGGCTGAGCACTAGTTTAAGCGGAAGGAGCTTCAATGGCACAGAGTCAGTCAGTTACTCAGACAGGTCCGGAGCTCTTCATCAGGCACCTCGTACGTTGTCGCTGCCTCCTCTGTAGGTAAGCTGGATGATCCGCTACTGAAGTGTAGCACCCATCTGGGTGACGCTTCGGCAGCTATAAGCGCCAGAAAGACCACCAAACCTCGGCAGTAGTTAGGAGTGTGGTGAACATTATAACCAAAAGGAAGAGAGAGACTGTGGATTCTTCAAACCACAACTTTATTCTAAGATTTGCAAAAATGGAGTGGTTAACAATCCAAAGCCCAATGAACAGAGTTGGCTCTCAGCTTTTATAGAAAGTACAACTTGTCTTCGTGGCAGTTTTGCAGATGGGTGGAAACAGCGGCGGTTTGTCTATGCAGATCAAGATAGCATGAGGGCTCAARCGTTATAAWTGTGTTMTGTCARAGTTCACACTATAATGTGCTCCTTCCTGCAAGTTTCCATATAGCTGACTTCCTGCAGATAGTAAAACCACGGGATGTCTCATATGCTGCAGTCTCACCCAAACGGATGTTAGCTATACGCCCAGTCTTATGACTAACTCTCACAAAGACAGGTTTGTATCAGGTTAGAAAAAAACACTAGCGTATAACGAGAGACACATTTCTAAGTAGTAAAAGACGACTAATTTCCCCCCACATTACCTCCCTTAGTCTCAACCTAATGGAAAATMACTTACAAGCATTTTCATCAAACAWGCATTAACATGATTAAACATGAACTAAACACTGGTGCCTGCTTCATCACCACAAGTCAATCACTTTGGTTTGGTGTTTGTTTGCGAGATCACCYCTGAGCTCTTTCAGATGTTCCACTACAATAGTCAAGTTACCRTCACCCTGGGGTYTGAATGTACAGCAATGGTCACCTATCATTTGGCACCCTCTGCAGGAGATGTGATGCTACTACTTCAGCGAACTTCCCTTCCGGTGATGTGGCCTCCTGTGTACAGGGATCTGTGGCTATTCTTTCAAGCGTTGTACCTTCTTTATTTGTCACTGAAAGTTGACAATAGTGTCTGAAATGACAACACTACATCTGCTAGAATCTGCAACTAACACCCTTATGCAAACATTCTGTCTCAAACACATGCCTCGTCTGTACTTAGCCTCCGGCTACAAATACATTTGCACATAATCATTCCATCTAACCCATAACACGTTAGTCACTGCTGCTTGTCCACTTATATAGTTTAAAACATGCTCAAGTCAATTGTGCTTTATCATCCAGAAAGCCATATGTATTGATACGCTTTAACATGAGAATTCTGATAACGTGGTAAAACAAAACCCCTACATTCAATGTGCCCATCATGGTTATTCAACCCAAATTTAGAATGACAGTCCTTAGTGCTTCACGTTGAGTCTATCCCTCAAATTCAAGACCTTCAACTTAGCACACACGGTTAGAATGTACATCTACAAACGGGGGACCATATATAGACAGTTTGTACTACTCGTGTAACCAGTATTAACTTTTCTCATTACAGCCCTTGTTCATCCCTGTTTTACAATGTAACGAGTGGCATGTTAATAGCAGATCGGTATCTCAATGCATTTTAATCTAAATTACAAGAAGCTTCCCAGTGTGTAAACCTCCAAACTCGACCCTAAATAAATTTACAGGCACAGTTGACCCCCCCCCCTTCCCTGCACTCTTCTTCTGGCGTTTCTTCATATTCTGCTTTAGATCGTGTTTCAGTTCTTCCTCCCAATGGCACATGTTCAAAGTGGATACCCTAGATAATGTCTCTCACCTGAGCCGCCACTGTCCTATACAGTGCATTATGTCTTGTCCATTTCCCCACCAGTACACCTGCAGCATGAGAAAGATGGGACGGCATCTCTCCATGCTCACTCCACGTGGACTCGTGACTCATGAGTGAAAAGGCAGTTGATAGCTTCGACTGGATGCTGTGTACAGGTTGCTGGCTCGGTCTCWRGGTAGAAGTGGTGAAGGACAAGGTCACAGTGAACGCATTTGTCGCCCTTTCTTCAGCCGGGTAGGGGGGGTGAAGCTCACGCTGTTCTCATCGATTTATTCCTTATATGCATCAAGATACCATCTGTAGTCACTGTCGCCATAACTTCGAGAGAGGACATACCAATACAACAGTTTAAGACATATCTGGTTCTGTAAATCCAGACCAACTATTCACTGTATGACAAATTATTACATTCCCAATGTTCTTAATGCCAAAATTTCTAAGACAAATGTCAAAGAGCATAACAACACACTTGCTGAAACCATTAAAAAAATGTGCTTATATTCCCTTATCATACTGGCGACCAGGTCAGGGAGTTAGAGCGCTAACCCCTAGGGAGAAATCCTAACCATACAGCAGAGTTACCAGGTCAGGGAGTTAGAGAGCTAACCCTTAGGGAGAAATCCTGACCATACAGCAGAGTTACCAGGTTGGAGCTACCTAGGGAGAAATCCTGACCATAATCAGCAGAGTTACCAGGTCAGAGAGCTTAGAGAGCTAACCCTAGGGAGAAATTCTGACCATACAGCAGAATTACCAGGTCAGAGAGTTAGAGAGCTAACCCTTAGGGAGAAATCCTGACCATACAGCCGAGTTACCGGGTCAGGGAGTTAGAGAGCTAACCCTTAGGGAGAAATCTTTACCATACAGCAGAGTTACCGTCTCAGGAGTTAGAGAGCTAACCCTTGGGAGAAATCCTGACCATACAGCCAGAGTTACCGGTCAGGGATTATGAGACTAACCCTTAGGGAGAAATCCTGACCATACAGCAGAGTTACCAAGTCAGAGAGTTAGAGAGCTAACCCTTAGGGAGAAATCCCTGACCATACAGCAGAGTTTACCAGGTCAGGGAGTTAGAGAGCTAACCCTTAGGGAGAAATCCTGACCATACAGCAGAGTTACCAGGTCAGAGAGTTTAGAGAGCTAACCCCTAGGGAGAAATCCTGACCATACAGCAGAGTTACCAGGTCAGAGAGTTAGAGAGCTAACCCTTAGGAGAAATCTGACCATACAGCAGAGTTACCAGGTCAGAGAGTTAGAGAGCTAACCCTTAGGAGAAATCCTGACCATACAGCAGAGTTACCAGGTCAGGGAGTTAGAGAGCTAACCCTTAGGGAGAAATCGACCATACAGCAGAGTTACAGGTCAGAGAGTTAGAGAGCTAACCCTAGGGAGAAATCCTGACCATACAGCAGAGTTACCAGGTCAGAGAGTTAGAGAGCTAACCCTTAGGGAGAAATCCTGACCATACAGCAGAGTTACCAGGTCAGGGAGTTAGAGAGCTAACCCTTAGGGAGAAATCCTGACCATACAGCAGAGTTACCAGTCAGAGATTAGAGAGCTAACCCTAGGGAGAAATCCTGACCATCAGCAGAGTTACCAGGTCAGAGAGTTAGAGAGCTAACCCTTAGGGAGAAATCTGACCATACAGCAGACGTTACGCAGGTCAGAGAGTTAGAGCGCTAACC
Source organism: Salvelinus sp. IW2-2015 (assembly GCF_002910315.2). NCBI lineage: Eukaryota > Metazoa > Chordata > Actinopteri > Salmoniformes > Salmonidae > Salvelinus > Salvelinus sp. IW2-2015. Next base: position 5,302,653 of record NC_036871.1, on the reverse strand, counting down.
CTAGGGAGAAATCCTGACCATACAAGCGTAGTTACTGGTCAGAGAGTTAGAGCGCTAACCCCTAGGGAGAAATCCTGACCATACAGCAGAGTTACCAGGTCAGGGAGTTAGAGCGCTAACCCTTAGGGAGAAATTCTGACCATACAGCAGAGTTACCGGGTCAGGGAGTTAGAGAGCTAACCCTTAGGGAGAAATCTTTACCATACAGCAGAGTTACCAGGTCAGGGAGTTAGAGAGCTAACCCTTAGGGAGAAATCTTTACCATACAGCAGACCCAATTGGGTGAGATTTGTATCACGACAATAACAAGAACAACAACCAAAACAACAACAGCAATACGCTTTCTTCATATTATACTTAAATCTCACCAAATGTCTCTATCATTTCTAGTGAGGTTGATCAGGCCTCACCAGAAGTGACGACAAAGGTCATTCAAAACCATTATGTATTTTCTTTCCCTTTTTATTTCCCTGTAAACATTTAAAACATTTCCATCTTTCTGCTTACCCAGTTTACACGCAAATTAAAAAGACCACACACAATAAATTAAACACAGTATTAACACCACTTAACAAATATTCGTAACTGGTGGGTTGTGTGTGCTGGTGTGTGTAGTAAAACGTAGGGCAAAAACAAAAAGAAATGGCCAGGCCTAACTTATTTGGGAGTTCCCTCTGCGACCAGATCCGGATACCTTTATACTAAATAAAAGTGCAGAATTTCACTAACTGCTCTTCCAAGGCAATAGCCTTGGGAAACATTTCAAAGAGAGAGAAAAGGACACCCCATCCTCTCTTGGAAGAGAAAGTGTACATTTCATTCATTGCTTTCATTCTTAGAATGAACACTGTTGCGCACAGCTCTAGCATGATGGCTGTTTATCGTACAAATGGCATTCACATAATGCTGGAATGTCCAGCTCATTTGCTATCTAGCTAGCTATTTTTCAAAACGACAGGTGGTCATTGGACCACGACACTGTTAATCAAATGAACACCGCTCGTCTCATTGGTGCATAATGATGGCTGACCTTCATGGGCTAATTGATGTGTTGTGTAGCCAATACGTAGTGTAAAATGATGAAACACAGAAACGTTTGAAACACAGAAACGGAACTTGACTGGGTTAAGCTACGTTTTGCCAATTAGATTTCATAAATTGTTTTGTTGAAAGAGTCGGAATCCATGCAAAACTCTGTATACAACATGGATCGTGTTACGATATAAACATTTATTTTATCAAACAAAACTATGCTGTATTTTATCTCTGGGACCCTCAGGATGACGAAATAGAGCAAGATTACTGAATGTAAGTCAAGTATTTACCGACAGAAGTGAATGTATCAAACTAGTTGCCTTGATAAAAGTGTTTTGTTTTTGCACACAATCCTCAAACTTCTAGCATGGCATTTCTTCACTGTAATAGCTACTGTAAATTGGACATTGCAGATTAACAGTCATTTTAGCTTTCTGACAATATAAAACATGTCTATGTCCTGGAAAGTTATCTGTTATTTACAACGCCATTCTAGTCACATATTGAGCAGCAATTGTCCCAATTTCAAGACATTGATCATCTAGAGGTTATTAATATGAAGGGAAGGGGATACCTAGTCAGTTGCACAACTGAATGCATTTAACCGAAATGCGTCTTCCGCATTTAAGCCCTCTGAATCAGAGAGGTGCAGGGGGGGCTGCCTTAATCAACGTCATCGGCACCCAGGGAGCAGTTGTTGTTGGGGGTTAACTGCCTTGCTCAAGGGCACCTTGCTGGCTAGGGGATTCGAACCAGCGACCTTTCGGTTACTGGCCCAACGCTCTTAACCGCTAAACCGCTCAACTACATTTCTACCCCTTAATAATCCAAATCTGTTGGTAATCTGAAGTCTGAGACACTTTGGACCTCCTGTTATCTACTTCCTGTGTTGGAGGATTCTCCCACCTCACTAGTATCAGGGCAGATCCTATGCTCTGGCTACTTGTGTATTCTGTAAATGCAGAAGAAATTATGCAGTTCTACACTATCCCCCTCTCCCTTTTTCCCCCTCTTTCACTGCATGTGTATCTGCCCCATTCCTTCTCTCTGCTCCCCCTCAATTCCTTCTCTCTGCTCCCCCTCTCGCCCCTTTTTTCTCTCTTTTTATTCTCCCTTTCTCTGTGTTCTCATTAAACAACCACCCAATATTTGCAAGGCTTTTCAAATGCATTTATCTAAAGGGTGCTATCTGCTTCCTGCGTCTTTCGTATTGCAATGTTTTTACAGTATTGATAAAACAATAGACGTAATGAATTCATTCTTCAAATGCTGAACAATTTGGTTTGTTATTTATATCTAGTGTTATTGTGTCTTAAATCCCTACATAAACCTTTGATTGTTTTTGTGTTGTCAATTTACTTCAGTGAGTACGTTTACATGCACACAATACAATTACTGTGAATACTGAGGTTAATATAATAGTTTGATGAAAACGTTTACATGCTTTGCAAGAAGAACGATCTCCCTGATGGGACTTTGATAAATGCAGAAAAGTCCCCAACCAAAATAAATCTTCCAAAACAGCGACTTGTTATTTTTGGGAAGCCAATTTGATTCAGAGTTTGGACATGTCAAGTTTGTTTGTGAAAACTATACTTCACTCGTGCATAAGAGGGAGGCTTGCGTTGCTAGCACATGGRGCAGATCAAATACACTGCWGGAACTTAAGCTGTTTACATGTSSTAATAATTAGAAAGATTGKTAAATAATACAGGCATTTTAATCAACGTARGCTTACTTCGATTGTGACCTTYCACCGATTTAAGATAAGCAGAGTAAGGTGTTTGTATGACTAATGCCATACTCGGCCTACTGCAATAATCAGTTTAATATTGAATTATTAGTGTGRATGTAAACATAATRCATGTTTWTTRKSMTTTTWAYGYAAWTMYKRRKYSRTMGMMMTWAYSCRWYYYSKWRSMTMMWWWWWAWMSKAKRMSKWMSRMTMYMSWWTGACTGTTTKATTTTWATTTTATWTGAGCCMTTWTTTAACTAGGCAAGTCAGTTAAGAACAAATTCTTATTTATCTACCCCGGCCAAACCGGGTGCGCCGCCCTATGGGACTCCCAATCACGGCCGGTTGTGATACAGCCTGGAATCGAACCAGGGTCTGTAGTGACACCTCTAGCACTGAGATGCAGTGCCTTAGACCACTACGCCACTCGGGAGTCCAACATTCAACATTTGATAACCCTGGTCTCAGTACTGTTTGGCTCTAATGTCCCTTATAAGCAGCACCTCAGTCAATCAGACTGACAGYCAGACAGTTGTCTGGATGTTTAAAGCACCATCAACTTCTGTAGGAAATTCCCATCCTCTTTTTGTATTTTTTTTGTTGTATTATTGATAAAGTGAGCAATCGCATTGAATGAGAGGGGTCATAGAGCGAGGGGAGTGTACAGTATATAGCGATGGTACCAGGATTCGATCCCATGCACACAGGGCAATATTTCTAGTGTGTGCTGAAGGTGGAGACATACCCGCTAGACTTGCCCCAGACACTGTTGTCATCTGTTCTCTCTTTTCAGAGCCAAAATGGCTGTCTACTAATCTTGGCATCCTGACGTGTATCGAGTGCTCTGGGATCCACAGGGAGATGGGTGTCCACATCTCCCGCATCCAGTCCATGGAGCTAGATAAACTGGGGAGCTCCGAACTCTTGGTATGTTGACACATACACTGAGTGTACAAAACATTATGAATACCTGCTCTTTCCATGACATAGACTGACCAGGTGAATCCAGTTGAGAGCTATGATCCCTTATTGATGTCTCTTGTAAAATCCACTTAAATCAGTGTAGATGAAGGGGAGGAGACAGGTTAAAGAATGATTTTTAAGCCTTGAGACATGAATTGTGTCTGTGTCATTCAGAGGGTGATTGGGGAAGACAAAATATTTAAGTGCCTTTGAACGGGGTATGGTAGTAGGTAGAACTGCAACGCTGCTGGGGTTTTCACGCTCAACAGTTTCCCGTGTGTATCAAGAATYGTCCACCACCCAATGGACATCCAGCCAACTTGACACAACTGTGGGAAGCATTGGAGTACACATGGCCCAGCATCCCTGTGGAGCGCTTTCGACACCTTGTAGAGTCCATGCACCACCGAATTGAGGCTGTTCTGAGGGAAGGAGGGGTTGCAAATCAATATTAGCAAGGTGCTCTTAATGTTTTGTACACTCAGTGTATATTGGTATCCTGACACATCTTGAGGCTCCAGGGCCACACGATTTGTTTGTCAAAATGAATTTACGGGCCGGAAAGAGGGGCAGTTCTTTCAAAAATGATATAGGTCCATTATAGTTCTATATACTTTCTATTAGGTTTTAAACATTCAAGTGTAGCTTGGAGTCTTTTTTTAAATCCATAGAATCAAATAAATATGTTGGTGTATTTGTGTTACTTTTCAGTTTCTTGTCAATGAGATGCATGATGTGTTTGACATTGGCAGTATGCAATGAATGTATATGTTATGTTTGTGATGGATGTGTAAAGGGTCAGTTTCCATCACTCAGACTAATTTATCTCTATGGAATTACTGCATATTTTTAGTCTAGGACTCTGCTTAATCTTGTTCCTAATTTCTTTGTCCAGGTGTGTTATTTTGTATACCGCAATACTGTCCAAGACAATGTTCCCTGTCAACATGGACTTTTATTGTATCTTAGTTTAATCATAGTGRCTTGCGAAACTACTCAGACCCCTTAGATTTCCTCACATTTAGTGTTACAATTAAATCTATTTTAATCCCACTTTGTATTTTTTTGTCAACTATCTACACAAAATTCAAATTAAAAATATATATAAATATATAAATAATATAATATAATATATATAATAATATAATATAAAATATAATGTTAAAGTGAAAGAAAAATGTTCTTGTATAATAATATTACTATATAATCGTTCCATGAGTATTCAGCCCCTTTGTTTAGGCAAGCCTAAATAAGTACATGAGTAAGATTTGGCTTAACACATCATATAATAAGTTACTCACTCTGTGTGAAATAATCCTCCAAAGGGGTTGACATAATTGTTAAATGACTAACCCTTCCTCTGTCCCCCATACATACAACATCTGTAAGTTCCCTCAGTCAAGCATTGCATTTAAAGTACAGATTCAACTACAAAGACCAGGGAGGTTTTTGAAAGCCTCATAAAGAAGGGCAGTGATTGGTAGATGGGTAACAATAGCAAATCAGACACTGAATATCTCTTTAATTAAGCATGGTCACGTTAATAATTATTATGTGGATGATGTATTAAACCACCCAGACACATRAAAGACAGAGTCATCCTTCTGAACTGAGCTGCAGGACAGGAATGAAACAGCTTAGGGATGTTACCATGAGGCCATTGGGGATTTAAAAAAAGTTACAGAGTTCAATGGCTGTGATGGGAGAAAACTGAGGATGGATCAACAACATTGTAGTTACTCCACAATAATGACCTAAATGATAAGAGTGAAAAGAAGAATAAAATATACAGAATATCCAAAACATGCGACTTGTATGCAAGAAGGCACTAAAGAATACTGAGGGAAAAGAACACAGCAAAGGAATACACTTTTTTGGCTTAAATACAAAGCCTCAACAGCCTTTGCTTCTCAAATGACTGCCTCGCCTGGTTCACCAACTACTTGTCAGACAGAGTTCAGTGTGTCAAATCGGAGGGCCTGTTGTCCGGACCTCTGGCAGTCTCTATGGGGGTGCCACAGGGCCGACTCTCTTCTCTGTATACATCAATGATATCGCTCTTGCTGCTGGTGATTCTCTGATCCACCTCTACGCACACGACACCATTCTATATACTTCTGGCCCCTCTTTGGACACTGTGTTAACTAACCTCCAGACGAGCTTCAATGCCATACAACTCTCCTTCCGTGGCCTCCAACTGCTCTTAAATACAAGTAAAACTAAATGCATGCTCTTCAACCAATCCTTCCAGACTCACGTTAAGCATCTCCAATCCAAAATTAAATCTGGAATCGGCTTCCTATTTCGCAACAAAGCATCCTTCACTCATGCTGCCAAACATACTCTCGTAAAACTGACTATCCTACCGATCCTTGACTTCGGCCATGTCATTTACAAAATAGCCTCCAACACTCTACTCAGCAAATTGGATGCAGTCTATCACAGTGCCATCCGTTTTGTCACCAAAGCCCCATATACTACCCACCACTGCGACCTGTATGCTCTCGTTGGCTGGCACTGCTTTATACTCGTCGCCAAACCCACTGGCTCCAGGTCATCTACAAGTCTCTGCTAGGTATAGTCCCGCCTTATCTCAGCTCACTGGTCACCATAGCAGCACCCACCCGTAGCACGCACTCCAGCAGGTATATCTCACTGGTCACCCCCAAAGCCAATTCCTCCTTTGGCCGCCTTTCCTTCCAGTTCTCTGCTGCCAATGACTGGAACGAACTGCAAAAATCACTGAAGCTGGAGACTCTTACCTCCCTCACTAACTTTAAGCACCAGCTGTCAGAGCATTTTTATTCATCTTAAAAAAMAATAATCTTCCACTTTGACAGTACAGAGTAWTTTGTGTAGATTGGTGACAAAAAATGAAAAATCTTATCAAAATCAATTTTAATCTCACCTTGTAACACAATAAAATGCGAAGAAATACAAAGGGTCTGAATACTTTTGAAAGGCACAGTATATGGTATGTTTAACTACTAAACTTTGTCTGTTTCAAAGGCCGTTTACATGTCATTCAACCCACCYGTTCTGCTCTCTCTCCTCAGCTGGCTAAGAACATAGGGAACAGTAGTTTCAATGGCATCATGGAAGGCAATATTCCATGTCCCTCGCCAAAGCCCACCCCATCAAGTGACATGTGAGTGTTATTGAATTAACATCAGTCAAGTTGAAATCAATGTGAATTTAGCCCTTTAATCTTTTCAACCCCTCTGAAATCTAAAATGGTTGTTGTCATAGCAGGTTATAGCAGAAAGTAAATGTAATTACTTGCCGGTACAAGACCTATCTGGAGGGGCATAATTAATAAAGATATGTCTTTTAAAATGTATTACCTTTTATTATGTGGCATCCCAGTCAGCAGAACCAGTCATAATGTTTCAATCTGATTTTCAAATAAATCACCATAGTAGCTAATGTCATAGTCAACATATCTCAAATCAAATCAAATTGTATTTGTCACAGGCGCCGAATACAACAAGTGTAGACTTTGAAGTGAAATGCTTACTTACTAGCCAATTACCAACAATGCAGTTAAAAAGTAAAAATAAAAATAAAAATTGATCAAATAAAATAGTAACACAATAAAATAACAATAGCGAGGCTATATACAAGGAGTACTGGCACTGAGTCAGTGTACTGGGGTATGAGGCAGTTGGGGTTATTGATTGAGGTAATATGTACATGTAGGTTTGGTTAGYTGATTGACTGAGGTAATATGTACATGTAGGTTTGGTTAGGTGATTGACTGAGGTAATATGTACATGTAGGTTTGGTTAGTTGATTGACTGAGGTAATATGTACATGTAGGTTTGGTTAGGTGATTGACTGAGGTAATATGTACATGTAGGTTTGGTTAGGTGATTGACTGAGGTAATATGTACATGTAGGTTTGGTTAGGTGATTGACTGAGGTAATATGTACATGTAGGTTTGGTTAGGTGATTGATTTGATTAAAGTGCTATGTGCATGTAGGTAGGGGGTGAAAACAAAACATCCGGGAAGCTGTATAATTCACTGTTCAGCAGTCGTATGGCTTTGGGGATGAAGCTGTTCAGGAGCCTTTTGGTCTCAGACTTGGCACTCCGGTACCGCTTGCCTTGCGGTAGCAGAGGGAACAGACTGAGTCTTTGACTTTGTGAGTCTTTGGCTGGAGTCTTTTCAGGGCCTTCCTCTGACACCATCTGGCATAGAGGTCCTGGATGACAGGGAGCTCGGCCCCAGTGATGTACTGGGCCATACGCACTACCCTCTGTAGTGCCTTGCGGTCACATGCCGAGCAGTTGCCATACCAAGCGGGGATGCAGCTAGTCATGATGCTCTCTATGGTGCCGCTGTAGAACTTTTTGAGGATCTGAGGACCTATGGCAAATCTTTTCYGCCTCCTGAGGGGGAAGAGGCGMTGTCGTGCCCTCTTTACGACTGTGTTGGTGTGTTAGGACCATGATGGGTCCTTAGTGATGTGGAAACCGAGGAACTTGAGGCTCTTGACCGTATCCACCACAGCTCGTTGATGTGAATGGGGGCGTGCTRAGCCCTCCGTTTCCTGTAGTCCACTATCAGCTCTTTTGTCTTGCTGATGTTGAGAGAGCGGTTGTTCTCCTGGCACCGCACTGCCAGGTCTCTGACATCCTCTCTGTAGGCTGTCTCATCGTTGTCAGTAATCAGGCCTACAACATCGTGTCGTCAGCTTACTTAATGATGGTGTTGGAGTCATGTGCGGCCACAGAGTCGAGAGTGACCAGGGAGTACAGGAGGYGGCTAAGCATGCACCCCTGAGGGGCCCCCGTGTTGAGGGTCAGCGTGGCGGATTGGTTGTTGCCTACCCTTACCACCTAGGGGCGTCCCATCAGAATGTCCAGGATCCAGTTGCAGAGGGAGGTGTTTAGTTCCAGAGTCCTTAGCTTAGTGATGACCTTCGTGGGCACTATGGTGTTGAARGCTGAGCTYTAGTCAATGTACAGCATTCTCACATAGGTGTTCCTTTTGTCCAGGTGGGAAAGGGCAYTGTGGAGTGCAATAGAGATTGCGTCATCTGTGGAGGCATTTCCAAATCGGAATGGGTCCACGGTTTCTGGGATGATGGTGTTGATGTGAGCCATAATCAACCTTTCAAAGCATTTCATGGCTACAGATCTGATTGCTACAGGGTGTACAGGGCGTAGGCGTTGTCATTAGACAGGTTACCTTGGCGTTCTTTGGCACGGGGACTATGGTGGTCTGCTTGAAACATGTAMGTATTACATTTTATTTGTATTTATTTAACCCTTAATTTTCCAGGTTAGTTGACTGAGAACACATTTGAATTTACAGCAACTACCTGGGGAATAGTTACAGAGAAGAGGAAGGGGATGAATGAGCCAATTGGAAGCTGGAGATGATTAAGTGGCCATGATGAGGGCCAGATTGGGAGTTTAGCCAGGACACCGGGGTTAACACTCCTACTCTTACGACAGGTGCCATGGGATCTTTAGTGACCACAGAGAGTCAAGACACCCGTTTAATGTCCCATCTGAAAGACGTCACCCTACACAAGGCCATYTCCCCAATCACTGCCCTGGGGCATTGGGATATTTTTTTAGGCCAGKGGAAAGGGTGCAGCCTCTGGTCTCCTATCCAGGGACTGACCTTAACCAACCCTGCTTAGCTTCAGAGGCAAGCCAGCAGTGGGATGCAGGGTGATATGCTGCTGGTCAAACTGGATGAAGGTTGAAAATGTCAGTGAAGACACTTGCTAGCTGCTCAGCTCATGCTCTGAGTACGCGTCCTGGTAATCTGTCTGGCCCTGCGGCCTTGTGAATGTTAACCTGTTTAAAAGTCTTCCTCACATCGGCTACAGAACAATTGGTGGTCTCATGCATGGTTCAGTGTTGCTTGCCTTGAACCAAGCATTGAAGGCATTTAGCTTGTCTGGTAGGCTCGCGTCACTGGGCAGCTTGCGGATGGTATTCCCTTTGTAAATCATTATAGTAGTAGGATTCGATCTTAGTGCTGTATTGACACTTTGTCTGTTTGATTGTTCGTAGGCGTAGCGGGATTTCTTATAAGCATCCAAATTTGTGTCCCGCTCCTTGCCTTTAGCTCAGTTCGGATGTTGCRTGTAATCCATGGCTTCTGGTCAGGCTATTTATGTACGGTCACTCTGGGGACTACGTTGTRGATACACTTATTAATGAAGCCAGTGACTGATGTGGTAAACTCCTCAATGCCATAGTATGAATCCCGCAACATATTCAAATCTGTGCTCGCAAAACTATCCTGTAGCTTGGCATCCGCTTCAACGAACCACTTCCTTTTGAGCGCATCACTGGTACTTCCTGTTTGAGTTTTTGCTTGTAAGCAGGAATGTAGAGGATGAGGTTATGGTCAGATTTTCCAAATGGAGGGCGAGGGAGAGCTTTGTATGCATCTCTGTGTAGAGTAGATGTGATTTAGAGTGTTTTCGCCACTAGTTGCACATCAGACATGCTGGTAGAAATGAGGTAAAATGGATTCAGTTTCCCTGCATTAAAATCCCTGGCCACTAGGAGCACCACATCTGGGTGAGCATTTTCTTGTTTGCTTATGGCCTTATAGAGTTGGTCGAGTGCGATCTTAGTGCCAGCATCGGTATGTGGTGGTAAATAGATGGCTACGAATAATATAGATGAGAACTCTCTTGGTCTACACCTTGCCATAAGGTTCTCTACCTCAGGCGAGCAAATATCACTAGACTTCTTTAATATTAGACATCTCACACCAGCTGTTATTGACAAATAGACACACACCCCCATCCCTCCTCTTACCAGACCTCTTACCTCTTAGCTTCTGCACTTTCTTGTTTGCTTATGGCCTGGTGGTAAATAGACAGCTACAAAAAAATATAGATGAAAACTCTTGAAAGCTCTCTTGGTAAATAGWGTGGTCTACAGCTTATCATGAGGTTTTCTAACTCAGATGAGCAGAACCTTGAGACTTCCTTTATATTAGAGARTGCGCACCAACTGTTGTTGACAAAGAGAGACACACCCCCTTCCGTCAGCTTACTGGACACAGCTGTTCTGTCCTGCCGATATATAGAAAAAACAGCTAGATTTATATTTTCCATGTAAGTTTATGGAAGGGGGTGAGTACCATGAGCCTCCTCGGTTTTGTATTGAAGTCAATGTAGCTAGAGGAGAACGGAAGCTAGCTGTCCTCCGGCTACACCGTTGTGCTACACCAGAGAGTGCTGTTGAGGCTACTATAGACCTTCATTTCAAAACAGTGTGCTTTAATCAGTTAAATTAATATATTTCGTATAGTTTTGTCTAAAAATTATAACTTTTTTAATGTTTCACTATAATAAAAAAATGAAATTCACTCAGTAGGATGGTCCTCCTCTTCCTCCTCTGAGGATCKTCCACTYCTGCACACGTTCATCCCCTCTAAATTAATTCCAACAGCACACCAGCCATTTGACGGATGTAAAAAATACCTGTGCAAGAAAAACACCAGAAAGTGTAATAATATTTGGCAATTGAGACATTTMTAACCTGGACAGGAACGTAATAAAAGTAATAATGTTTAAGCCTCATTTAGATATTTTTCTGCTTATCATTTCTGAAATTTGGTAGGCTATTTGTTAGTCGACGTGTCTATTATTAGACAGGCGACATACTGCTTCTCTTGTCATTACTTGACGCTCTAGAATACTAAAATAAGACTTTCCTCACCAGAATAATGTCATACATTTATAGAATGAATGCATCATCGACAATCTAGTTGACATCTGTAAAGTTCTCTTTCATTTCTGCTTCTCTCGCAGAGCAACGATGTCCAAGTCTAGAACCAACAGGACCCTGAACAGCTTCTACCCCGAAGCCATAAGACTGCTAAATAGTTAGTTAAGTAGTTAACCAAATAGCTACCCGGACTATCTGCATTGACCTTTTTTTTGCARTAACTTTTTTGACTCATCACATACGGTGCTGCTACTGTTTATTTGTCAATTTGTTTCAAGTTATACTGTATGTACATATCTACCTCAATGACCTCGTGTCCCTGCTCATCGACTCGGTACTGGTACCTCRTGTATATAGCCAAGTTATCGTTACTCATTGTGTATCTATTACTTTTATTATTATGTTTAGTTTTCTATTATTTCTCTATTTTCTCTCTCTGCATTGTTAGAATATGACTTGTAAGTAAGCATTTCACTGTTAGTCTACAACTGTTGTTTACGAAGAATGTGACGAATAACATTAGATTTYATTTAGGGACCAGGGAGATTTTCTGTGCAAAATTTCCAAATTACAACAGTTGAACTGGTTTTAAGGAAATTCAAAATCTGTGAAAACGGTCCAACATGTTTCTGATAGTYTTTCAGTTAATCTGGATGCATATTTTATTTGGTTGAAAGTAAAATACTGTCAGTTTTATGTCGCTGGAAGAAAAAAATACACGTTTATGCTACATAAGACAGTCCTTAAGCTCGCATTCACATTATCTCAAGATGCTGAAAGAAAGAAATCCTATTTCTCCAATCCTGTCCCGAGACAAAATTAACATTTGGTCTATTATTTTACTGCGAGGAACACTTAATTCTGCAGGAGGCCTACAGTCAGTGTCCAGTTACTTTCCCAACATTTACTGTTCCATCTGAACTTCAAAGGTTGAAACCAGGGAGTGCTGTTATTGTGATAGGCAAATATTTTACCGATACGGTGTACCACCACTATTTACTTTACTCTGTACCTGCTTACTTTCACCCCTGACTGTGTCAATAAATATAAATTCTCTCCGTGTGGTGCAAATCAAATGCATTTCTGATACCGGTCTAAGTATTAGTTCACTGGCAAACAGATAATTATGCTAAGAAACAAACCTTATATTCTCTATGGCAGGACGGTGAGGAAGGAGTACATCAACGCTAAATACGTGGACCACAAATTTGCCCACCAGACTGGCAAAGCCACGGTTCCAGGCAAGCTGTCGGAGGCGGTGCGCTCCCGAGATCTGCTGTTACTTKTCCAGATTTATGCCGAGGGGGCGGAGCTTATGGAGCCCCTGCCCGAGGCAGGAAAGGTAAGGGTAGCTGTGTTCATTTTATTCTTAAATAGCCTATGAACTGAAGTGCACAACGAGTCAGAAAACAATTCTGAAAGCTTCAAGTGGGTCACAATTCCAAAACAATTTGGCACCACTGGACGAAGAAGTGGTGGTATTTGATATATTTTTATTTATGTATATTTTATTTAAAGTACCAGTCAAAAGTTTGGACACACCTACTCATTTTCTTTATTTTTAATATGTTCTACATTGTAGAATAATAGTGAAGACATCAAAACTATGAAATAACACATATGGAATCATGTAGAACCAAAAAAGTGTTAAGCAAATCAAAATATATTTTATATTTGACATTCTTCAAAGTAGCCACCCTTTGCCTTGATGAGAGCTTTGCACACTCTTGGCATTCTCTCAACCAGCTTCATGAGGTAATTGCCTGGAATGCATTTCAATTAACAGGTGTGCATTGATAAAACTTAATTTGTAGAATTTCTTTCCTTAATGCGTTTGAGACAATCTGTTGTGTTGTGACAAGGTAGAGGTGGTATACACGTTTTGGTAATAGACCAATTACATATTATGGCAAGAACAGCTGAAATAAGCAAAGAGAAATGACAGTCCATCATTAATTTTCAAGACATAAAGGTCAGTCAATCCGGAACAGTTCTTCAAGTGCAGTCGCAAAAYCCATCAAGKGCTATGATGACACTGGCTCTCATGAGGACTGTCACAGGAAAGGAAGATCCAGAGTTACCTCTGCTGCAGAGGATATGTTCATTAGAGTTACCAACCTCAGAAATTGGCAATTAACGGCACCTCAGATTGCAGCCCAAATAAATGCTTCACAGAGTTCAAGTGACAGACACATCTCAACATCAACTGTTCAGAGGAGACTGCGTGAATCAGGCCTTCATGGTTGAATTGCTGCAAAGAAACCACTACTATAGAACACCAATAAGAAAAAGAGACTCGCTTGGGCCAAGAAACACGAGCAATGGACATTAGACCGGTGGAAATCTGTCCTTTGGTCTCATCAGTCAAAATTTMAGATTTTTGGTTCCAACCGCCGTGTCATTGTGAGCTGCAGAGTAGGTGAACGGGTGATCTCCGCATGAAGCATYGAGGAGGAGGTGTGGGGGTGCTTTGCTGGCGATGCTGTCAGTGATTTCTTTAGAAATCACGGCACCCTTAACCAGCATGGCTACCACAGCATTCTGCAGCGATACGCCATCCCATCTGGTTTGTGTTTTGTTTTGTTTTTCAACAGGACAATGACCCAAAACACACCTCCAGGCTGTGTAAAGGCTGTGTATTTGACCAAGAAGGAGAGTGATGGAGTGCTGCATCAGATGACCTGGCCTCTACTATCACCGGACCTCAACCCAATTGAGATGGTTTGGGATAAGTTGGACCGCAGAGTGAAGGAAACGCAGCCAACAAGTGCTCAGCATATGTGGGAACTCCCTCAAGACTTTTGGAAAAGCATTCCATATGAATCTGATTGAGAGACACAAGATGGCACCGACAGAGATGTGAGGAAATTATGCAGTATTTCGTTTTTTTWATGTATTATTTCTTACATTCTTAAGTGTTATTACATACAGCCGGGAAGAACTATTGGATATAAGTGCGACGTCAACTTAGCAACATTACGACCAGGAATACGACTTTCCCCATACGGATCCTCTGTTTGGACKACCACCCATGACAATGGACCTAATCCCAGATGTCAACCCAACGGCACTGTAGAAGGGGCAGACGGAGCGGCCTTCTGGTCAGGCTCCATAGACGTGCACATCGCCCACCGCTCCCGAGTATACTACTCGCCAATGTCCAGTCTATTGAAAACAAGGTAGACKTAATTCAAYCAAGTGTTGCCTTCCAGAGAGACATCAGAGATTGTAACATTSTCTGTTTCARGGAAACATGGCTCTCTCGGGATACGTTGRCAGAGTTGGTSCAGCCACCGGGCTTCTTCATGCGTCGRGCCGACAGAGATAAACACCTCTCTGGGAAGAAGGGTTCTCATCAGTTATCGTCACAGCTGTGTATATTCCCCTTCAAGCAGACACCACAACGGCCCTCATGGAACTTCACTGGACTCTATGTAAACTGGAAACCATATATCCCGAGGCTGCATATATTTTACATTTACATTTAAGTCATTTAGCAGACGCTCTTATCCAGAGCGACTTACAAATTGGAAAGTTCATACATATTCATCCTGGTCCCCCCGTGGGGAATGAACCCACAACCCTGGCGTTGCAAGCGCCATGCTCTACCAACTGAGCCACACGATACGACATATATATCGTAGCTGGAGATTTTAACAAAGAACATTTGAGAACAAGGCCACCTAAATATGATCAGCATATTGATTGCAGCACTCGCATGGGCAATACACTCGATCACTGCTACTCTAACTTCTGCGATGCATACAAGGCCCTCCCTCGCYCAAATCCGACCACGACTCCATCTTGCTCCTACCGTCTTATAGGCAGAAATTCAAACAGGATGTACCTGTGACTAGAACCATTCGACGCTGGTCTGACCAATCGGAATCCACGCTTCAAGATTGTTTTGATCACGTGGACTGGGAGATGTTCCGGTCAGCCTCAGAGAATAACATCGATCTATACGCTGACTCGGTGAGTGAGTTTATAAGGAAGTGCATTGGAGATGTTGTAACCACTGTGACTCTTAAAACCTAACCTAACCTGAACCATGGAGGGATAGCGGCATTCGCGCAAAACTGAAAGCGCGAACCACCACATTTAACCATGGAAAGAGGACTGGGAATATGGCCGAAAATAAACAGTGTCGTTTTTCCCTCCGCAAGGCAATCAAACTAGTGAAATGTTGGTATAGGGACAAAATGGAGTCGCAATTCAACGTCTCAGACACAAGACGTATATGGCAGGGTCTATAGGAAATCACGGACTACAGAAAGAAAACCAGCCACGTTACGGACACCGACATCTTGCTTCCAGACAAACTAAACAAACCCGCTTTGAGGATAATACAGTGCCACCGTCGCTGCCCACTAARAAGGACTGCGGCCCCCCCTCTCCTTCTCCGTGGCCGATGTGAGTAAGACTTTTAAACGTGTTAACCCTCGCAAGGCTGCTGGCCCAGACGGCATCCCTAGCTGCATCCCCAGAGCATGCGCAGACCAGCTGGCTGGAGTGTTTATGGACATATTCAATCACTCCCTTTCCCYTCTCCTGTCCCCACATGCTTCAAGATGGCCACCATTGTTCCTGTACCCAAGAAGGCAAAGACAAACTAAATGAACTAAATGACTACCGTCCAGTAGCACTCACTTCTGTCGTCATGAAGTGCTTTGAGAGACTAGTCAAGGATCATATCACCGCCACCTTACCTGCCACCCTAGACCTACTTCAGTTTGCTTACRGCCCCCACAGGTCCACAGATGATGCAATCACAATCACACTGCACACTGCCTTATCCCATCTGGACAAGAGGAACACCTATGTAAAAATGCTGTTCATTGACTACAGCTCAGCATTCAACATCATAGTACCCTCCAAGCTCATCATTAAACTGGAAGCTCTGAGTCTCAACCCCGCCCTGTGCAATTGGGTCCTTTCTGACGGGCCGCCCCCTTGTGGTGAAGGTAGGAAACATCGTCTCCACTTTGCTGACCCTCAACACTGGGGCCTCACAAGGGTGCATGCACAGCCCCCTCCTGTACTCCCTGTTCACCCATGACTGCGTGGCCATGCACATCTCCAACTCAAGCATCAAGTTTGCAGACAACACAACAGTTGTGGGCTTGATTACCAACAATGACGAGACAAAACAAAGGAGATGATCGTGGACATCGGGAAACAGCAGAGGGAGAACCCCCCCATCCACATCGAAGGGACAGTAGTGGATAAGGTGGAACGTTTTAAGTTCCTCGGCGTGCACATCACAGACAAACTGAAATGGTRCACCCACACAGACAGTGTGGTGAAGAAGGCGCAACAGCTGTCAAATAAAATTTGATTTGATAATGCCAAGAGTGTGCAAAGCTGTCATCAAGGCAAAAGGTGGCTACTTTGAAGAATCTCAAATATATAATTAATTTTGATATGTTTAACACTTTTTTGGGTACAACATGATTCCATATATGAGTTATTTCTACAATGTAMAAAATAGTCAAAATAAATAAAAACCCTTGAATGAGTAGGTGTCCAAACTTTTGACTGGTACTGTAGTTGAAACCCATTGAGATCAAAATGCTAGTATGCCAGTGATACCAGTATACAAATGTCCAAATTAATACACAGACTCGTTCCCAACAGGAGCCCGGCGAGACTGCCCTCCACTACTCTGTGAGGACTGCTGARCAGACCTCCCTGCATCTAGTGGACTTCCTGGTGCAAAACAGGTATATGACAGTAGTGTCCCGGGGAACTCAATCACACATTTAAAGTTGGAACTAAAACCAACACATTTACTAAATACTTGTTAAAGACTTACTAATGATTATCTTTACCCTTTAATTCTTTGTATATCTGTCACTAGAATTTGACTATCAGTCTCTCTCACTCTCCACCCCCAGTGGTAATCTAGACAGGCAGACGGAGAATGGAAACACTGCACTCCACTACTGCTGTCTGTACGAGAAACAAGAATGTTTGAAACTGCTACTGCGGGGCAAACCAGCCATCGACATCGGTGTGTGCAAACTCTCGGATTGTCCCCGTAGGACTTGTCATCTCATTGCATGTTCTTAATCTTAGATTTCAAATGACTGAAATATGTGAGGCAAACCAAGGTGTTTTGTTAGAGAGGTTGGAGAGAGAGAGAGAGAGAGAGACATGATTTGTTTGTTCTGGATAGCTATGAAATACATTTGTACATCAACTACTTTACAAGTGTTTTTTTTTTCTTCCAGAAATATTTTCTTTCTTACTTTCAGGTCTATATCAAATAGTTTAGGAAAAGTAACTTCTGTAATTGTAAAAAGCAGTCTAGTGATTATCTGCCCCTTTATCACAGTATTTAACAATTCTTCAAATTCCAGATATTTTCCACCATTTTTACCCGGTCTGTTTAAAAAAAAAAAAAAACATAATTTGCTTCACAACATTAAAACATCATCTGACTTATGTTGATGCATGTCAATTCAATTCATTACAACTTCATTTATCCCCTTGMGCCATATAAGAAAACCATAGTCAAATTACAAATCACGTCATGAGGCTCCGCACTTATGGTGACCACTGGCTACTTGTTCTTTCAGCCAATCAAAGTGGAGAGACTGCTCTGGACATTGCAAGAAGGTTGCGAGATACCGGTTCCTCGCACTGGGTGAGTATCAGCCTTCTAGGCATCAATATCTAGAAGGCTGGATTATTTCCAGCAACATCAAACTGTTTTAGAGACTGACAGACATGGTCTGTTAGTGCTTTAGTTCTCCCTGTCATAACTAGCAACAGAGGACAAGGAAAGCATGCTATGTCCCGAATAAGTGCGGACAATGTGAGTACCCTCATGTATGCTTCTTTAACTCCCCTGAATACCTCTGTCAACCTGGCAGCTAGTGGTTGAAACGAACCTCCAACAGTATCACTACATCCAATCACATAATACAAACATCAAGTGGCATACAGTATGTACAGTGCTTTCAGAAAGTATTCACACTCCTTGACTTTTTCTACATTTTGTTGTTTACAAATTAAATTAATAAAAATGTGCTGAAATGTCTTAAGTCAATAAGTATTGAACCCCTCCTAAATAAGTTCAGGAGTAAACATGTGRTTAACAAGTTACATAATAAGTGTGTGTGCAATAATAGTGTTAAACATGATTTCTGAATGACAACCTCATCTCTGTACACCACACGTAGAATTACCGTATCTGTAAGGTCCCTCAGTCGAGCAGTGAATTTCAAACACAGATTCAACCACAAAGACCAGGGAGGTTTTCCAATGACTTGCAAATAGTGGCACCTATTGGTAGATGGGTGAGATAACAAAAAAGCAGACATTGAATATCCCTTTGAACATGGTGAAGTTATTAATTACACTTTAGATAGCGTATCAATTTCACCATAAGGTCAATGGGTTTACAGAGTTTAATAGCTGTGATAGGAGAAAACTGAGGATGGATCAACAACATTGTAGTTACTCCACAATACTAACCTAATTGACAGATTGAAAAGAAGGAATCCTGTACAGAATAAAAAATATTCCAAAACATACATCCTGTTCGCAAACAAGTAACTAATGTAATACTGAAAAATATGTGGCGTAGTAATTAACTTTTTGTCCTTTATACAAAGTGTTATGTTTGGGGAAAATCCAATACAACACATTACTGAGTACCACTCTCCATATTTTCAAGCATAGTGGTGGCTGCATCATGTTATGGGTATGCTTGCAATCATTAAGGACTGGGGAGTTTTTCAGGATTAAAAAGAAACTAAACGGAACTAAGCACAAGCAAAATCCTAGAGGAAAACCTGGTTCAGTCGTGCTTTCCACCAGAGACTTGGAGATGAATTCACTTTTCAACAGGACAATAACCTAAAACACAAGGCCAAATCTACACTGGAGTTGCTTACCAAGAAGACAGTGACTGTTTCTGAGTGGCCGAGTTACAGTTTTGATTTTAATCTACTTGAAAATCTATGGTAAGACCTGAAAATGGTTGTCTAGCATTGATCAACAACAGATTTGACAGAGCTTGAATAATTTTGAAAAGAATAATGGGCAAATGGTGCACAATCCAGGTGTGGAAAGCTGTTAGAGACTTACCTAGAAAGACTCACAGCTGTTATCGCTGCCAAAGGTGTTTCTACATAGTATTGACTCAGGTGTGTGAATATTTATGTAAATTTGATATTTCTTTATTTAATTTTCAATAAATTTGCAAACATTTCTAAAAACATGTTGTTACTTTCTCATTAACGGGTATTGTGTGTAGATGGGTGAGAAACATTTATTTCATCCATTTTAAATTCAGTCTGTAACACAACAGAATGTGGAATTAGTCAAGGGGTATGAATACTTTCTGAAGGTACTGTACTATATGACATGACTACAGTATTGCATGTCTACCAGTACAACTTTTTCAGTATTGTGACTAGCTCTCACAATGTAACTAGTCTCATTAATCCAGTCATCCTTTTTCGACAATGGTCACTTCAGACAGGAAACACAATGTGTTCATTTAACCATTTATTAGAAGTAAATTACAATACATGACGTTAGGCTCTGCAGCTTCAGGGTAGCTCAGTGCCATAGCGATGCTCAATCGTGACCATAATAATAAACTACAGGTATAGCTATACCAATCCCCCTGACTGGAACAAAAGCAGAGCAAAACAGGTGGAGGCTGGGGTGGTGGTGCCTTAGCAGTAAACAGACAATGCGTAGTGAGTAACAGCATTGTTACAGCAGCAGCATGGGCAGCAGGAAACTCCAGCTCAAAGCAGTGRAGGGGATGCAGAACTCAACTTAAATAGGCCGCCATGTTAAGCTAGGAAGTCTTAGCTGTTGATGCAAACACTCTGGTTACTTGTCTGAGGCATGCTAGTGCTCTCAACTATGGGAATTATCATGTCATACACTTTTTCACATGTTGCACACAACTCTGTTACTGCCTCTTGCCATAACCTATCCTGTCTGTGATGTGATAATGTAATAATATACTATTAATATTGTCACTCTCTGTAACTTAGCCCTTTTTCTTCTTTGTTTATCTCTCATTCTCTCTCTCTCATTCTCTCTGTCTGTCTGTCTCTCTCTCTCATTCTCTCTCTGTATGTATCTCTCTCTTTCTCTCTCAATCTGTCTGTATGTCTGTCTCTCACTCTCTCTCTATTTATCTCCTTATTCTAGCTGATGGAGGCGGCAGAGGGGAAGTTTAACCCTCACGTCCATGTGGAGTATGAGTGGAACCTGCGGCTGGAGGAAATAGACGAGAGTGATGATGACCTTGATGATAAGGTACTCCATCATGACTGAATTAATAAAATCATGAATGATTGAATTGAATGAATATTCAGACCCCTTGACTTTTCCAAAACATTTTACGTCACAGCCTTATTCTAAAATTGATTAAAACTTTTTTTTCCCTCATTAATCTACAAACAATACCCCATAATGACAAAGCAAAAACAGTTTTTTTWAATCATTTTGGCACACCTGTATTTGGGTAGTTTCTCCCATTCTTCTCTGCAGATCCTCTCAAGCTCTGTCAGGCTGGATGGGGAGCGTCGCTGCACAACTATTTTCAGGTCTCTCCAGAGATGTTAGATCGTGTTAAAGTCCGGGCTCTGGCTGGGCCACTCAAGGACATTCGGAGACTTGTCCCGAAGTCACTCCTGGGTTGTCTTGGCTGTGTGCTTAGGGTCGTTGTRCTGTTGGAACCCGAATCTTCACCCCAGTCTGAGTTCCTGAGCGCTCTAGAGCAGGTTTTCATCAAGGATCTCACTGTACTTTGCTCCGTTCATCTTTCCCTCGATCCTGACTGGTCTCCCAGTCCCTGCCGCTGAAAACATCCCCACAGCATGAAGCTGCCACCACCACGCTTCACCCTAGGGATTGTGCCATGTTTCCTCCAGATGTGACACTTGATGAAGAATTGTTTTTATTTAATCCATTTTGGAATGAGGTTGTAATGTATATGATGATGGTGTGTGTGTGTAGATTCAGTGTAAATGTATGTGCGTATTATGCGTGTGAGCAAATGATGGAGTGTGTGTGTGCTGGAGTGTCAATGTGTGTAAGTGTGGTAGTTCCGAGATGGTTTTGACCTGTCCCGTGTATATATCGTTTTCTTGGTATATATTTCGTATATATTTTTATCTCACTTTCTATCTACGGACTGGATATACTCTCCTGCAACCCGCCTCACCCAATGTGGTACGGATCTGTTATTTTTATACTTTAGAACCGGAAACCCCTTCAGAAGCTAGCCAGCTAACTAGCTACTAGCTAGTAGTCAGTTAGCCACTGCTAGCGGTCCTCAACATTAACTCGGACATCAGCCAGCCTCAGCCCGGTCAACTCTTGCCAGTCTGCACAGCGCGATATCAACCCAGAACATATCGGACTGCTTTTTCTCTACTACATCTCCGGATTCCTACCGCAAGCTCTGAACSTTTACACCGGATCATCGCAGCTAGCTAGCTGCTATCTGAGTGGCTACTCCTGGCAAACATCTCTGTCCCGAAGCAAGCACCAGTTAGCTTGGAGCTAGCCTCGAGCTAGGCCCATCTCCCGGCTAGCAAAAGAGGTCCACCAGCCAATTCTTGTGCTACAATATCTCTTTTGCCAATTGGCCTGGACTCTTTACTGCCGACACGGAGCCACGCCAATCCATCACGACTGGTCTGCCGACGTAACCGTCCGAGGTGGTTTCAACAGGCTCTTCCATTGCGATGTCGCCGGAGGCCCACCTGCTTGCCCCGGCCCGCTAGCTGTCTGAATCGTTGTGTCTCCAGCTCACCTAGCGTAGTAGTGACTACTGAATTGGCTCCCTGACTCATCTAGTGCTACTCATTTGACCCTATGATCACTCTCCCTAATGTCAATATGCCTTGTCTATTGCTGTTTTGGTTAGTGATTATTGTCTTATTTCACTGTAGAGCCCCCAGGCCTGCCCAATATACCTTAGATAGCCCTTTTGTTCCACCCCCCCACACATGTGGTGACCTCACCTGGCTTTACTGGTGCCTCTAGAGACAAAATCTCTCATCACTCAATGCCTAGGTTTACCTCCACTGTACTCACATCCTAACATACCCTTGTCTGTACATTATGCCTTGAATCTATTCTTCCGCGCCCAGAAATCTGCTCCTTTTACTCTCTGTTCCGAACGCACGAGACGACCAGTTCTTATAGCCTTTAGCCGTACCCTTATCCTACTCCTCCTCTGTTCCTATGGTGATGTTGAGTGTAACCCAGGCCCTGCAGCCCCCAGCACCACTCACAATCCCCAGGCGCTCTCATTTGTTGACTTCTGTAACCGTAAAAGCTTTGGTTTCATGCATGTTAACATTAGAAGCCTCCTCCCTAAGTTTGTTTTATTCACTGCTTTAGCACACACTGCCAACCCTGATGTCCTAGCCATGTCTAAATCCTGGCTTAGGAAGGCCACCAAAAATCCTGAAATGTGCATCCCTAACTATAACATTTTCCGACAAGATAGAACTGCCAAAGGGGGCGGAGTTGCAATCTACTGCAGAGATACCCTGCAGAGTTCTGTCATGCTATCCAGGTCCGTGCCCAAACAATTCGAGCTTCTACTTCTAAAAATTCACCTTTCTAGAAATGAGTCTCTCACCGTTGCCGCTTGTTATAGACCACCTTCAGCCCCCAGCTATGCCCTGGACACCATATGTGAATTGATTACCCCCCATCTATCTTCAGAGCTCGTACTGTTAGGTGACCTAAACTGGGACATGCTTAACACCCCGGCCGTCCAACAATCTAAGATAGATGCCCTCAATCTCACACAAATTATCAAGGAACCTACCAGGTACAACCCTAAATCTGTAACCATGGGCAACCTCTTAGATATCATCCACATCAACTTGCCCTCTAAATACACCCCTGCTGTCTTCAATCAGGATCTCAGCGATCACTGCCTCATTGCTTGCGTGCGTAATGGGTCCGCGGTCAAACGACCATCCCTCATCACTGTCAAACGCTCCCTAAAGCACTTCAGCGAGCAGTCCTTTCTAATTGACCTGGCCAGGGTATCCTGGAAGGATATTGACCTCATCCCTTCAGTAGAGGATGGTTACTCTTTAAAAGTGCTTTCCTCACCATCTTAAATAAGCATGCCCCATTCAAAAAATGTAGAACTAAGAACAGATATAGCCCTTGGTTCATCCCAGACTTGACTGCCCTTGGCTAGCACAAAAACATTAGCATCGAATAGCCCCTGCAATATGCTACTTTTCAGGGAAGTCAGAAACCAATATACTCAGTCAGTTAGGAAAGCTAAGGCTAGCTTCTTCAAACAGACATTTGCATCCTGTAGCACTAATTCCAAAAAGTTGTGGGACACTGTAAAGTCCATGGAGATTTAGAGCACCTCCTCCCAGCTGCTCACTGCACTGATGCTAGGAAACTGATAAATCTAGCACTGATGCTAGATTTATGAGTGTCACCACCCATAAATCTACGATAATCGATAATTTCAATAAGCATTTTTCTACGGCTGGCCATGCTTTCCACCTGGCTACCCCTACCCCGGCCAACAGCTCTGCAACCCCCTCCACCAACTTCCCCAACCCCCCCCCCCCCCCCATTTCTCCTTCACCCAAATCCAGACAGCTGATGTTCTGAAAGAGCTGCAAAATCAGGATCCCTGCAAATCAGCTGGGCTAGACAATATGGACCATCTCTTTCTAAAATTATCAGCCTAAATTGTTGCAACCCCTATTACTAGCCTGTTCAACCTCTCTTTCATATCGTCTGAGATCCCCAAAGATTGGAAAACTGCCGCGGCCATCCCCCTCTTCAAAGGGGGAGACACTCAAGACCCAAACTGTTATAGACCTATATTCATCCTGCCCTGCCTTTCTAAAGTCTTCGAAAGCCAAGTTAACAAACAGATCACCGACCATTTCGAATCCCACCATACCTTCTCCACTATGCAATCTGGTTTCCGAGCTGGTAATGGGTGCACCTCAACCACCCTCAAGTTCCTAAACAATATCATAACCGCTATCKATAAAAGACAGTACTGTGCAGCCGTCTTCATCAACCTGGCCAAGGCTTTTGACTGTCAATCACCACATTCTTATCGGTAGACTCAATAGCCTTGGTTTCTCAAATGACTGCCTCGCCTGGTTCACCAACTACTTCTCAAATAGAGTTCAGTGTGTCAAATCGGAGTGCCGGTTGTCGGGACCTCTGCGGTCTCTATGGGGGTGCCACAGGGTTCAATTCTTGGGCCGACTCTTTTCTCTGTGTATATCAATGATGTCGCTCTTCCTCTACGCAGACAACACCATTCTGTATACATCTGTCCCTTCTTTGGACACTGTGTTAAACTTCCAAACGAGCTTCAATGCCATACAACACTCCTTCCAACTGCTTTTACATGCTAGTACAACTAAATGCATGCTCTTCAACAGATTGCTGCCCGCACCCGCCCGCCCGACTAGCATCACTACTCTGGACGGTTCTGACTTAGAATATGTGGACAACTACAAATACCTAGGTGTCTGGTTAGACTGTAAACTCTCCTTCCAGACTCATTAAGCATCTCCAATCCAAAATGTAATATAGAATCGGCTTCCTATTTCGCAACAAAGCATCCTTCACTCATGCTGCCAAACATAACCTCGTTAAACTGACTCTCCTATCGAACCTTGACTTCGGCGATGTCATTTACAAAATAGCCTCCAACGCTCTACTCAGCAAACTGGATGTAGTCTATCACAGTGCCATCTGTTTTGTCACCAAAGCCCCATATACTACCCACCACTGCAACCTGTATGCTCTCGTTGGCTATTTGTCGCCAAACCCACTGGCTCCAGGTCATCTATTAGTCTTTGCTAGGTAAAGCCCCGCCTTATCTCAGCTCACTGGTCACCATAGCAGCATGCGCTCCAGCAGGTATATTTCACTGGTCATCCCCAAAGCCAACACTTTCTTTGGCCGCCTTTCCTTCCAGTTCTCTGCTGGCAATGACTGGAATGAATTGCAAAAATCGGTAAAGCTGGAGTCTTATATCTCCCTCTCTAACTTTAAGCATCAGCTGTCAGAGCAGCTCACCGATCACTGTACCTTTTACACAGCCAATCTGTAAATAGCACACCCAACTACCTCATCCGCATATTGTTATTTATCCTCTCGCTCTTTTGCACCCCAGTATCTCTACTTGCACATTCATCTTCTGCACATCTATCACTCCAGTGTTTAATTGCTAAATTGTAATAATTTTGCCTCTATGGCCTATTTATTGCCTTACCTCCCTATTCTTCTACATTTGCACACTCAGTACATAGATTTTTCTTTTGTGTTATTGACTGTACATTTGTTTATTTGTAACTCTGTGTTGTTTTTGTCGCACTGCTTTGCTTTCTCTTGGCCAAGTCGCAGTTGTAAATGAGAACTTGTTCTCAACTGGCCTACCTGGTTAAATAAAATGTTGTGTTTTTTAAGTGTAAAGGGCCCTGTGAGTGTGCATAGAAAATAAGAATAAAATACAAGGGACAACTCAGATAGTCCATGTAGRCTATTTGTCTGTTAGCCCTTCTGAAAGGACCTACAATACCAGTCAAAAGTTTGGATACACCTACACATGCCAGGGTTTTTCTTTATTTTGACTATTTTCAAAACTAAGTAACACATATGAAATCATGTAGTTACAAAAAAGAACAAATCAAAATATATTTTATATTTGAGATTCTTCAAAGTAGCCACCCTTTGCCTTGATGACAGCTTTGCACACTCTTTGCACACTCTCAACCAGCTGCATGACGTATTCACCTGGAATGGATTTCAATTAACAGGTGTACCTTGTTAAAAGTTATTTTGTGGAATTTCTTTCCTTCTTAATGCGTTTGAGCCAATCAGTTGTGTTGTGACAAGGTACGGGTGGTATACAGAAGACAGCCCTATTTGGTAAAAGACCAWGTCCAATTCCAAATAAGCAAAGAGAAATGACAGTCCATTATTTTAACACATGGTCAGTCAAACTTTGAACGTTTTTTCAAGTCCAGTCGCAAAAACCATCAACCGCTATGAAGAAACTGACTCTCATGACGACCGCCACAAGAAAGGAAGACCCAGAGCTATCTCTGCTGCAGAGGATAAGTTCATTAGAGTTAACTACACCTCAGATTGCACACCAAATAAATGCTTCACAGAGTTCACGTAACAAACACATCTCAACATCAACTGTTCAGAGGAGACTGCGGAAATCAGGTCTTCATGGTTGAATTTCTGCAAAGAAACCACTACTAAAGGACACCAATAAGAAGCAGAGACTTGCTTGGGCCAAGAAACACGAGCAATGGACATTAGACCTGTGGAAATCTTGTCTTTGTCTGATGAGTACAAATTTGAGATTTCTGGTTCCAAACGCAATGTGAGACGCAGAGTAGGTGAACGGATGATCTCCGCATGTGTGGTTCCCACCGTCAAGAATGGATGAGGAGGTGTGATGGTGTGGGGGTGCATTGCTGGTGACACTGTCTGTGATGTATTTAGATTTCAAGACCCACTTAACCAGCATGGCTACCACAGCATTCTGTAGCGACACGCCATCCCATCTGGTTTGCGCTTAGTGGGACTATCATTTATTTTTCAACAGGACAATTACCCAACACACCTCCAGGCTGTGTAAGGGCTATTTGACCAAGAAGGAGAGTGATGGTGCTGCATCAGGTGACCTGGTCTCCACAATCACCTGACCTCAAGCCAATTGAGATGGCTTGGGATGAGTTGAACCGCAGAGTGAAGGAAAAGCAGTCACCAAGTGCTCAGCATATGTGGGAACTCCTTCAAGACTGTTGGAAAAGCATTCCATCAAGGCAAAGGGTGGTGACTTTGAAGAATCTAAAATATATTTTGATTTGTTTAACACTTTTTTGGTTACTACATGATTCCAGTTGTGCTATTTCATAGTTGTGATGTCTTCACTATTATTCTACAATGTAGAAAATAGTAAAAATAAAGAAAAACCCTTGAATTTGTATGTGTGTCCTAACTTTTGACTGGTACTGTATTTATTCACAATAGGGATTATGATACCATTCTGCTCGCAGTCCTGGATAGGTATGAGCAGTCGCTGACCTCTGACCTCTTACTATTGACCCTTCACAGCCCAGTCCTGTGAAAAAAGAGCGCTCTCCGCGGCCCCAGAGCGTCGGCCACTCCTCCAGTATGTCCTCCCCTCAGGACAAGCTGCCACTCCCGGGGGGTTACACCCCTCACAGGGACAAACAGCGCCTATCCTACGGGGCCTTTGCCAACCCAGTCTACAACACCTCCACAGACATGTCTCCCTCACCAGGACCTGACGGTACTACACTAGCCAGCAGGACAGCAGGGAAAGGTAACTTGAATAATATTATTCATCTAATTTTAATCTATTATATAAAGAAAAAATAAATGCACTTTGCACAGGAGTCTTTCCCATGGTGCTGGTTCTGGCAGTAGCAACTGAGAATCATGTATTTTATCAAATACATCAGGTTTCTTTATCAACCGAAAAGATTGCTGCTTTTTGGAGGGCGGCATTTGAAGGCCATACTGGTTTGTACAGCATGAGAAGTAAGTAGAAAAGTGTCCGTGCGTGTGTGACTTGTAGCCTCAGAACAGAATAAGAGAAAGGTGTTATGGAGGATCACAGCACAGTTTCCATAAGTCGTAACAAGGAATGTTACAGTTGCAGGCTACGCCACCAATACAGCAACACTTGGTGCTCAACTTAATCACACCCACATTGCAGAGTTAAAATAGTAACTCTTTTTCACATACACAAGCCCCCCGCAACTCTCTGATTCAGAGGGGTTGGGTTAAATGGAGAAGACACATTTCAGTTGAATGCATTAATTTGTACAACTGACTAGGTATCCCCCTTTCCCTTATTTCCCGCATTTCTATATAATTAATTTAAAGATGCAAAAATGTATGTAACAAAATCCCAGCTTGACATCTGCTGATATAAAAAGGGCTTTATAAATACATTTGATTGATTGATGTACAGAGTTTTCATAATTATGCAGTTCATGCATGGAATAATCCATTGTTTTTGAATAGTTTTGTTAATGTCAAAATAGATTGATAGTGCCTTCCGCTTTTTGTAAGAGGAATCAACTTCAACATCTTGTTCAACCTTTGCATCTTTACAGTACCCTATTTTGGAATTAAATATAGCTTTGATCATAGATAACAGCTCTGTAGCATGCCTCCATAAGACAAAAGAGAGTTTTGCCCTCTTGTTTTAACCAATCACAGCATGCCTCTCGTTCCCTGACTTTTCTAGCACCTTCTACTGGCCCGCCTACCTCCCTTCCCCTGGGCTCCCAGACTGGAGGCAGCGGGGGCATCTCCACCCTTAAGAAGAGACCCCCACCCCCTCCCCCCGGGCACAAGCGTACCCTCTCAGACCCCCCCAGCCCAGTCCTGCAAGGCCCCCAGAGCACAGGTGGGACCGGTTGGGGTGAGTGTCAAAAAGTATAAAACAACACTGTGCATGTATACAGTGACATGTTGTGAACCTTGCATTGACATTCCCTATTCTACACTACATACAATCAAATCTGGTTTACATGATCAATTTCTATCTGGATGTTCTGTAACTTTGAATCCTCCTGAACACACAAAAGAGAAAAGAGTATGTTGTTTTCTTCCTTATATTTAGTATTACTCAAATCTCCAATGAATGGTCTCTAAAAGGGAAAGCTATGGTTTACTGGGATCAGATTGGGCTATACTTGCACCAGTTGGGAATGGAATACAACATCATTATGTTATTGATAACAACCTATTCATTCAATTTCCACGCATTTTGCACTCTACCATATGTGCTCGATAGTTTAGCCCAGGGCCATGTTCAGTAGCGAAACATTGCAGGAAAAAATGCCACGAGTAGAGCTGACGAGATTCCTTATTCTACGTGTCGGAGGCATGTTTGTTCTACATAACATGTTTATATCTGAACGTCCCATAACGTTGCGTCCCCCTGCTGATTTGATCAAAGCACAAATAGAGTGGCAAAATTAAATAGAGCTGACTTTGACCCTGCTGTTGTTCCTCTTTGTTTCTCATTTTGGTTCACTTCCTCCGCGAGCAGACAAAACGAAAAAGAGGCCAAGTGCTGAATACATTCCCGCTGTCACATATTGCTGATACATATTATGTATTTTTCCTTACGATCAACCAAGTTTAATAGTTTACATTTGAGTCATTTTGGGGTGGTTTCCTAGACAATGAAGAATCTCCATTGAAAATATTTTTTAGTCCAGGACTAGCCTTAATCTGTGTCTGGAAAACCGCCCCTTTATGTGTAAGACCCATAGAAGTTTTTAATTGGAATTAATATGACTCATTTTGATAAACCCTCCATTGGAATTCAAGCATTTAAATTCAGGTAAAACTATCTTGAAGCTCCTTGTTATGAAGTATTATATTGGCTTATTAACATTAATCAGCTAATAGATAGTCTTAGAGCATTGTGAAACTGTATGACTGAGCAAAAAGGCATGGTTGGCATGTATCATTGATATATCAGCTAGAGGGCCTCTCATATCTTATTATTATACAGTTCCATAATGCTCTATGATTATACATTGAAAAGTTGCAACGCTCACTCACCATTAAAAACATGTTATTTTATTTAAGCAACTATTAAAAGCTTCTTCAATGGCCTTCATCTACGTTTCTGATAGTGTGCAATCATTGCACCTTCTCTTTTTCAAAGATGATAATTTGGGTTGCACCTTGACTAACGTTGGTTAAGCGCCCTCCACTTCTTTCCATAACAAATAATACAACAAGCAGTTCCTTGGTTCCACAGAAGATAAGCACTTAAAAGTCTTAAATTAATATACTTGTTTCCAAAGTGGTCCTTGATGGTAAAACTCAATGAAATCAGGAAATGATATGGTGTTTATCTTTCCCATTCTGATACATGGCCATGGACTTATCTCATCTTTTGAGGTCTGAAAATATCTGTTAACCTTTGGTTTTTGGAGTGAACTGTCCCTTTAAAGGGGCAGTCTGGATTAAAAAAACAACGAACCAATCCCCGCCACACACACTTTAAAAATATGAGGGATGGGGCTGGAGAAATGTTAGCGCTCAAATGTATAGACAGAGCTATTGATGCAAGGACTGAACATCAATGACATTGAAACTAAGCTCATGAGGCATTTCTAAGTTATATTCTTCAAGTATTAATGGCTGTACACTGTATATAATTAATTAAAAAATTAAAAAATGTATGTTCCAAATCCCAGCATGCCCCGGTAAGGCATGTGGCCATAAATCTTCACTCTTTTTTCCCACACAGGAAGCGTGTCCACTCCCCCGCCTACAAACAGGACCTCACCTGGAAACAAGTTTGAGCAGCAGCAGAGGTACAGTACCATCCCCGCTGCTTCAACTCATTCATTCAGCCTGTCCAGGCTCAGGGCAATAGTGTCAATCGCATATTTAACAGATGCATTTATCAACAGTACTAACAATTAAAAGGGTATTAAAAGGCCGACGTGAGTAAGACATTTAAAGGTGTTAACCCTCGCAATGCTGCCTGCCAAGACGGCATCCCTAGCCGCGTCCTCAGAGCATGCGCAGACCAGCTGGCTGGTGTGTTTACGGACATATTTAATCTCTCCCTATCCCAGTCTACTCTCCCCACTTGCTTCACCATTGTTCCTGTACCCCGTAGCACTCGCTTCTGTTATCATGAAGTGCTTTGAGAGGCTAGTTAAGGATCATATCACCTCTACCTTACCTGACACCCAAGACCCACTTCAATTTGCATACCGCCCCAATAGATCCACAGACGATGCAATCGCCATCGCACTGCACACTTCCCTATCCCATCTGGACAAGAGGAATTCCTATGTAAGAATGCTGTTCATCGACTACAGCTCAGCATTTAACACCATAGTACTCTCCAAGCTCATCATTAAGCTCGGGTTCCTGGGTCTGAACCCCGCTCTGTGCAACTGGGTCCTGGACTTCCTGATGGGCCGACCCCAGGTGGTGAAGGTAGGAAACAACACCTCCACTTTGCTGATCCTCAACACAGGGGCCCCACAAGGGTGCGTGCTCAGCCTCCACCTGTACTCCCTGTTCACCCATGACTGCTTGGCCACGCATGCCTCCAACTCAATCATCAAGTTTGCAGACAACAGTTGTAGGCCTGATTACCAACAATGACAAGACAGCCTACAGGGAGGAGGTGAGGGCCCTGGTGGAGTGGTGGCAGGAAAATAACCTCTCCCTCAACATCAACAAAACAAAGGAGCTGATCGTGGACTTCAGGAAACAGCAGAGAGAGCACGCCCCATCCACATCGACCATACCGCAGTGGAGAAGATGAAAAGCTTCCTCGGCGTACACATCACCGATGATCTGAAATGGTCCAATTGAGAGCATCCTGTCAGGCTGTATCACCGCCTGGTATGGCAACTGCACTTCCCGCAACCGCAGGGCTCTGCTCAGGGTGGTGCGGTCTGCCCAACGCATCACCGGGGGCACATTGCCTGCCCTCCAGGACACCGATTTTACAGGAAGGCCAAAAATATCATCAAGGACATCAACCACCCGAGCCATGGCCTGTTCGCTCCGCTACCATCCAGAAGGCTAGGTCAGTACAGGTGCATCAAAGCTGGGACCAAGAGACTGAAAAACAGCTTCTATCTCAAGGCCATCAGACTGTTACTTAGCCATCACTAGCCGAGTACCACCTGATTACTCAAACCTGCACCTTAAGGCTGCTGCCCTATATACATAGACATGGAATCACTGGCCACTTTAATAATGGAACACTAGTCACTTTAATAATGTTGATATACTGCTTTACTCATTTCATATGTATATACTGTGTTCTAATCTACTGTATTTTAGTCAATGCCACTCCGACGTTGCTCGTCCTAATATTTATATATTTCTTAACTCCATTATTTTACTTTTAGATGTGTGTGTATTGTTGTGAATTGGTAGATACTACTGCACTGTTGGAACTAGGAACACAAGCAATAACATCTGCTAAACATGTGTATGTGTCCAATATAATTTGATTTGATTTGATTATGAGCGTCAACAACCAAAAAGATGGCTTAGAACTTAAGCACTTACACAGTGCATGCAAACATTCAGAAATGGACCCCTCAACCTTCAGAGGCTAAGATCACATTGTATAATGGGTAATCTTATCTCTCTTTCAGCACTACCATTAGTAATACAAAGTCAACACTTGGTCCAAGGGTTCTACCCAAACTACCTCAAAAAGGTATTCTTTTTTCTCTCTTACTTGACAGAAAATGTGTAACAATGAAAGAAATCACACAGTATAGTTTTCTGGCCAGTTTCCCAGACACAGATTAAGCCTAGTCCTGGACTAAAACGTTGTTTCAATGGAGAATCCCCATTGAGAATGTTTTTTAGTCCTGGACAAGCTAAATTTGTCTGGGAAACCAGCACTACATGTATACAATTTATACTGTTAACCCAAAATATACCAAAATAAGTTGTTTCAAGTTGACACTTTTTCATGCCTCACCCTGTCTTGTTGAAGTGGCACTACGGAGGATCGACACTATCCACCTCCCTTCAGTGGACAAGCTCTGCCAACCTCCGGAGGTTCTACAGAGGTCAACCTGCGCCCAACTAGAGTCTTACCAAAAATCGCCCCAGCCCCTGCAGACCCCCGGAGACACCCCTCAGAGGGCCCCGTTGGCAGAAAAAACGCAGCTAAGCGAACTGCCTCCCAAACCCCAGATGTCAGATCTGCCCCCCAAGCCTCAGCTTTCTGACCTCCCCCCGAAACCACAGCTGTCGAATCTCCCGCCCAAACCGCAGCTCAAGGACCTCCCGCCCAAGCCTCAACTGAGCGACATCCCTCCAAAGCCCCCTGTCAGTGAGCGGCTCCCTCCGGGCGAGGCCGTGCAGACTGCGATGGACAAGCAGTCTTGCAGTCAACAGGGGGAGCTATCCCCCAGACAGGCCAGTGAGGACACCAATGGATCCCCGCCGTGTGCAGTGGAAATGCCTGTGCCGCTGCCTCGGAAGATCAACACTGTGAGTGCTGACTAAAGATAGTGCTTTTTGTTGTAGTACCTAGGGCTGGATTCAATCCGTATCGCGGAAGATCCGCGTCAGGTCATTTCCGATGAAGCTGACATATGCAGCATTTACCATGAATGTGGAAACATTGCCTTCAACCCTGCTTAAAACCTTTCAAGGCTGAACTGGTTTTAAGAAGAAAAAAAATTCTAACTCAAAGTACAATTTTATCAAGTTTATCAATTTACGCTGATGGTAGTGTAAACATACTGCGCTTATTGCATTTTCAACCAGGGGAAGAGTAAAACTAGACGGGTGAAGACCATCTACGACTGCCAGGCGGATAACGATGATGAGCTGACCTTTGCAGAGGGAGAGGTTATCATCGTCACAGGAGAGGAGGACCCGGAGTGGTGGGTGAGTAGTTGACCTGCATCAGGCTGCAGCCACACTCATAAATGAACACGGATAAAATCCTATATGGCGTACATCATTGTCTGTTTTTGTCCGTCAAAAGTGCAACTCATCTCTATTTTTTTTAGGATGAGTTCAGATGAGTTGCATACGTCAAAGGACTTATTCAAAGTGTTTCTATCTGCAACATTCAGTAGGTTGCACACTCCTGAACGTAACCCTGGTTTTGTCATACAGAATGTATGACAAATCTATTGCCTTTCTATGCTGATCTAAGAGTACTAGGCTGACTGACAACTGTCTGTAAGTCACTCTGGATGAAAGTGTCTGCTAAATGACCAAAATGTAAACAATTATACCAGAAAGGTGAAGGCGATACTGTATGGCAGAAGTTGTCAGGTAGGCTAGGTGAAGCTTCTGCCATGCATTTTTCTCCTTTCCAATCCTTTCAGATCAGGGATCATTAGTAAAGAGAAAAAACCAAGTACACCAAATGATTGAAGTATGAGAGTATACTCATTTACATGACACTCATGTCAGCCTCATTGTGAAGCTGTAAAATAGGCATAATGTTTTCATCATTATCCATCTCTTTTATCTCTTTCAGATCGGGCACATAGAAGGACATCCCGAGAGGAAAGGGGTCTTCCCCATGTCCTTTGTGCACATTCTGTCCGACTGACAGCCGGGGAGAGAGGTGTGAGGCCATTCCTCTAATCTAGCACAAGCCCTGCCCTTCCCTGGCCTCACATCAGACTTTAGGCAGAAGTGAAACAAATGCGAACAAAGAATCCAGCCCAGCCTCAGTGCAATGAAGACTTATTGTATATAAACTGTGATATCCTGCCTACCAGTATTACCGTAGCAGCAACCCAGCATGAAACTGGGCTTGCAGTAGCTTTCCTCAGATTTTCTCAATGTATGCTGTAGCTGTATGTATGTGTGTAGATAAACAAATCTATGTATGTCCATGTAAGTGTATCTTTGTACCTACACATGCACACCTACGAGTGTATATTTCTGTATTTATATAGAAGTGTGCATATGTACATTGACCCTGCTTGCTCAGAGAGGTAGGGCTATCTTCTTCGTGTTCCAACGGTCTACCATTTTAGCTTGACTGTTTTATGTCATTATCATCTCTCGAACTCTTGGAAGTAGTTAATGATCATGACTCATGAGAGGTCAATTTGATAAGGAGTTTGTGACTCAGATAATATACAGTATATTAGCCCTTATGGCACATATCCTCTCTGTCTACTGGCCTGTTTATTTGGCAATGCAACAAAGTGAGTTTCGAGATAGCTGAAAGGTTGGAGGAAGTTTTTATTCATGACAATATACCAATTTGTTTGTTTTATTTTTGCTTATATTGGGATCCATTTGAAGAGACTTTTCTGTCACGGTATGTTATACAATGCTAATTTGAGCGATAAAGTGATTAACAGCCGAGGAAGTCAAACCATTTGTTGTAGTGCTGGTGGCTGGCACAGTTACTGCATCAATCCCCCAGTAGTTAGTAGTTCTCCTTCACCTTAATTGTGATATTATATGATCAAATGTATAGTGCGAGAAATATGCATTCTCATGCATTTAGCGAATCTTGAGATTATTGTGAAACGTGCATTTTCATGGAAATCTCCACTGCTTGACCAGAGTATCAATCCATGAAGTGAAAATGGCATTACACACACACACACTCACACTCATGCACACACATTGTTTCACAAGATCAAATATGAAAACCAAGCATTGTGTGTGATATAAATTATGAGGATAGATGCTTTGTTTCATACCGGGCTTCCATCAGTATTGGTCTGCAAGTTTCAATGGAGAAGGATGAAGTTGCCCAATTAATGGTTAAAGGGGGGCTGAACTTCCTCATTTAGCCACATTTTTCATATTGCTCCTTAAGAAATGCATCAGCCATGACTCAAGCCAAATGAGAGTTGTCTTGTACGTTCACTCCGCCAAAACAGTACACAATTAGTCACTCACCCTTATCGATAACTTGAAACAGTCTAACCAGGTCATTTTCATGTTGCACACCTTTTAGTTTTCTCATTAAATGCTTTCAATTTTTGTATATGAATTTCTATAATTTATAGTTGGAGGTTTTTAAGTCATAAAAATTTGGAGATATTGTCATTTTAAAATTTGAGGCTGACAAACTCCCCAGTCCCTGCTGATGACAAGCACACCRATAACATGAAAATACAGACAGTTTCACTCTGTGTTGTATTTGACCCAATACTTTCGTTTTTAATTTAGGCCAGAAAGTTAAAATCTTTGCCGAGTTGTCTTGCCGTATTACTTAACGGTCTTGTTGTAAACAGAATGGATGATTTGGAGTGGATTTTTTAACACAGGCCGAAGCATGAGGTCATGTCGTTGAGCTTCAGGATTATTGGAATGGAATATGATTCATTTTTATGTTTGTTTAGATTTGTCATGGAGGAATTTGCTGTGACTGACGGAGGTGTGAAAATGACTGAATGACTGCCACGCTGACATGCCGTTTTTAGGGACAAGGTTTCGCCTTAGTTTAAAATAAAGCTGTCGTCATATTAACAGGAAAGAAATAATTAACTATTAATGCTTCTTGTATTATATTTGATGTTGATGGTCAGGGACATTTCTTATGACTATAGTTAGTGATTGTTAAAGGGAGACGCCTTTTATTGTGTATTGAGTGTAAATGTATGTTTGATTTTGTTTGGGGTTGGAAAAGACTGGGGCATTGACAGCTACACCACTACCATCAGGCTTTTTCCTTGTGTTTGGCATTTACTGTTTACAGTAGCTCATTCAGCTAGGTTATTCCTTGTGGGAGAAAATTTGTTAGCACGTCTTGTTATTATTGTGCCTAATATGTGTGATGAGAATTGAAGCTTTCATCACATCCCCTTTAGACCAGGCTTTTTGTTACATTTCTCAACAATGTGTGTGTGATTTCAGCACAGGCAAAACCAGTGGGGCCCCACTGATGGAGGAGTGAGTAAGCCATGGCAATCAATTGGCTGATTCACAAATCCTCTKGATTTTTACATTTACTTGAATATTTATTTAATCTAGAACTATACCAGAAGCTGGACATGGGTAATAATAATTAATTAAACATATTCAAATGCATCAAATTCATGTCAGATTCTGCGCCTTCTGTGTTATTCCTCACTCAAGTTGGATGTATATTGGACTGGCAGTGCTTTTTAGAAGGCTAGTTTGACATTTGTTTTATTGTGAAATAACTGGATGTAGATGTCTACCCCTGTTCCGCATGTGTGTTGGCTTCATTGTTTGATATTGTGTGTTGAGGACAGAACCATGACTCCATTATTCATCGAATAATAAAGATTTTATGTTGACTTATTGTGAATGCTTGTTTTATTTYAAAGATTTAGGAGGGACTGAAAGACTGTGATGGACTCTGAGTCACGGATGGCTGGAGGGAGGGAGTTCCAGAGCCTAGGAGAAGGCCCTGTGGCCGAAGCTCTGGAGCTTCAACCTGGGGATGGTAAGGTGGCCCGCTGTGGGGGAACGGAGTCTGCGTGTTGGTTGGTGGGGGAGAATCAAATCAAATGTATTTATATAGCCCTACTTACATCAGCTGATATCTCAAAGTGCTGTACAGAAACCCAGCCTAA
This sequence comes from Salvelinus sp. IW2-2015, assembly GCF_002910315.2. NCBI lineage: Eukaryota > Metazoa > Chordata > Actinopteri > Salmoniformes > Salmonidae > Salvelinus > Salvelinus sp. IW2-2015. Next base: position 5,265,100 of record NC_036871.1, on the reverse strand, counting down.
AACCCCAAACATCAAGTAATGCAGGTGTAGAAAAGGTCTGTAGGTCAGAAGGAGGAGCTTGTAATCAATCAAATGTATTTATAAAGCCCTTTTTACATCAGCTGATGTCACAAAGTGCTGAACAGAAACCCAGCCTAAAACCCCAAACAGCAAGCAATGCAGATGTAGAAGCACGGTGGCTAGGAAAAYAACCCTAGAAAGGCCWTAACTTAGAAAGAAACCTAGAGAGGAACCTGGCTCTGAGGGGTAGCCAGTCCTCTTCTGGCTGTGCCGGGTGGAGATTATAACAGAACATGGCCAAGATGTTTAAACGTTCATAGATGACCAGCAGGGTCAGATAATAATCACAGTGGTTGTAGAGGGTGCAACAGGTCAGCACCACAGGTGTAAATGTCAGTTGGCTATTCAGAGTTAGAGACAGCAGGTGCGGTAGAGAGAGAGTCCAAAACAGCAGGTCCGGGACCAGGTAGCATGTCCAGTGAACAGGTCAGGGTTCCATAGCCGCAGGCAGAACAGTTGAAACTGGAGCAGCAGCGTGATCAGGTGGACTGGGGACAGCAAGGAGTCATCAGGCCAGGTAGTCCTGAGGCATGGTCCTAGGGCTCAGGTTCTCCGAGAGAAGAGAGAGAGAAAAAGAGAGAGAATTAGAGGGAGCATACTTAAATTCACACAAGACACGACATGAGAAATACTCCAGATATAACAGACTGACCCTAGCCCCCCGACACAAACTATTGCAGCATAAATACTGGAGGATGAGACAGGAGGGGTCGGGAAACACTGTGGCCTTGTCCGATGATACCCCCGGACAGGGCCAAACAGGAAGGATATAACCCCACCCACTTTGCCAAGGCACAGCCCCCATACCACTAGAGGGATATCTTCAACCACCAACTTACTACCCTGAGACYAGYCCGAGTATAGCCCACGAAGACCTCCCCCACGGCACGAACCCGAGGGGAGTGCCAACCCGGACAGGAAGATCACGTCAGTGACTCAACCCACTCAAGTGACGTACCCCTCCTAGGGACGACATAGAAGAGCACAAGTAAGCCAGTGACTCAGCCCCCGTAATAGGGTTACACTCAATCATAGGACCTACTGAAGAGATGAGTCTTCAATAAAGACTTAAAGGTCGAGACCGAGTCTGCGTCTCTCAATGCGTTGGGAGACAGGGAGCCAGTAGAGTTCACGGAGGACAGGGGTGATGTGCTGCCAGGACTTCACCAGTGTGGGTGAGGAGTCCCTTTGGAGCTTATGGAGGGCACTTGAGTTGATGCCGGAGAGTAGTGAGATGCATTAGTCAAGACAGGAGGAGATTAATGCATGTATGAGGGTTTCAGCGGCAGAACGGGAGAGGGAGATCATTGGCAAGGTGGAAGAATGAGGATTTGACAGTCTGTCTTATGTGGTGGTCAAATGAGAGGGTGTAGTTGTGTGCATGGAGGGAGAGAGTGGTGTCTGTCGTCTTTGGTGAGGGTGGTAATATGAGTTAGGTTGAGGTCAGACAGTGGGAACAGGGAGGGGTAATATGAGTTAGGTTGAGGTCAGACAGTGGGAACAGGGAGGAGGTAATATGAGTTAGGTTGAGGTCAGACAGTGGGAACAGGGAGGGGTAATATGAAGTTTAGGTTGAAGGTCAGAAGTGGGAACAGGGAGGAGGTAATATAGTTAGGTTGAGGTGTGAACGGGGTATTTGGTCGTAGGAACAGTGGGACAGAGAATTGGATAGTACAAAGTTCGGAAGGGAGGGTATATGAGTTAGGTTGAAGGGTCAGACAGTGGGAACCAGCGGAGGGGTAATATGAGTTAGGTTGAGGTCAGACACGTGGGACAGGGAGAGGAGGTAATTGAGTTAGGTTTGAGGTCAGACAGTGGGAACAGGGAGGTAGGTTAATATGAGTTAGGTTGAGGTCAGACAGTGGGAACAGGGAGAGGTAATATGAGTTAGGTTGAGGTCAGACAGTGGAACAGGGAGGAGTAATATGAGTTAGGTTGAGGTTCAGACAGTGGGAACAGGGAGGGGTAATATGAGTTAGGTTGAGGTCAGACAGTGGGAACAGGGAGGTGGTAATATGAGTTAGTTGAGGTCAGAACAGTGGGACAGGGAGGAGGTATATGAGTTTAGGTTGAGGTCAGACAGTTGGGAACGGGAGGAGGTAATATGAGTTAGGTTGAGGTCAGACAGTGGGAACAGGGAGGAGGTAATATGAGTTAGGTTGAGGGTCAGACAGTGGAACAGGGGAGGTGGGTAGATATGAGTTAGTTGAGTCAGACAGTGGGAACAGGGAGGAGTAATGAGTTAGGTTGAGGTCAGACAGTGGGAAAGGGAGGAATAAATGAGTTAGGTTGAGGTCAGACAGTGGGAACAGGGAGGTTGGTAATATGAGTTAGGTTGAAGGTCAGACAGTGGGAACAGGGAGGGGTATGTGAGTTAGGTTGAGGTCAGACAGTGGACAGGGAGGGGTTAATGTGAGTTAGGTTGAGGTCAACAGTGGGAACAGGGAGGAGGTAATATGAGTTAGTTAATCATAACCAGGCAGAGGTCTCCACCTCTACCAGTGGAGTGGGACAGGTAAATCATAACCAGCAGAGGCCTCCACCACTACCAGTGGGCGTGGGAACAGGTAACATAACACAGCAGAGCTCCAACACTAAGTGGGTGGGACAGGTACCATAACCAGCGAGAGTCCCACCACTACCCAGTGGAGTGGGGGACACAGGTAGCCACACCAGTAGAGGTCTCCACCACTACCAGTGGAGTGGGACAGGTAATCATAACCGCAGAGTCCTTCCACCATTACCAGTGGAGTGGGACAGGTAATCACCACTACCAGTGGAGTGGACAGGTAACATAACCAGCAGAGTCTCCAACTACCAGTGGAGTGGGACAGGTAACCATAACCAGCAGAGGCCTCCACCACTACAGTGGAGTGGGACAGGTACCATAACCACAGAATCCTCCACCACTACAGTGGAGTGGGACAGGTATCCATAACCAGCAGAGGTCTCCACCACTACCAGTGGAGTGGGACAGGTAACCATAACCAGCAGAGGCCTCCACACTACCAGTGGAGTTGGACAGGTAACCATAACCAGTAGAGGTCTCCACCACTACCAGTGGAGTGGGAAGGTAACATAAACCAGCAGAGGCCTCCAACACTACCAGTGGAGATGGACAAGGTAACCATAACCAGCAGAGTCCTCCACCACTACCAGTGGAGTGGGCAGGTAACCATAACCAGCAGAGGCTCCACACTACCAGTGGAGTGGGCAGGTAACCATAACCGCAGAGCTCCAACACTACCAGTGAGATGGACAGGTAACCATAACCAGCAGAGCCTTCCACCACTACCAGTGGAGTGGGACAGGTAACCATAACCAGCAGAGTTTCTCCACCACTACCATTCATCAAGTGAATTACGTGTCATAAAGGTGAGTTCCATGTGTTAAGACATTGTTMGATGCTTTCATGGTCTMGGCAGGAGAGTGACAGCCTTGACCAGACCGAGAGGGAGAGAGAGAGAGAAGCCACAAACCAACCGGTAAGTGCCTCTCCAAGCTCATAGAGTTTATAGATTGATGATCTGTAGTAGTTGTATTGCATGTGTTAACTTCATGCAGGAGAGACGCAGACATGATGATATTTTATTTTTGATAATTGTGTGTAGTGGATTTGAGTATAACCTGCCATACAAACATTCTTAAAACCGTTTTCAACCGTTGTTGTTTATTATTACAGTAAAGTAACTGTATTATACATTGAAAATATTTTGTTAAGTTTCAAACCATACAGTGTGTAGAGCAGCAGTAGTAACAACCTGAAATAGGGGAAGTGAGAAAAATACGGGGACATTTTTCATACAGTWGCAGAGAAAGAGTACAAAATGGTAGTTTAATTGAATATATACACATTACAGTCACACCAGTAGTCAGTACAGTATGAATGGCCATGGCCCCTAAGAATGATTGGACTGTATCAGAGTAAGTGCCCAGCTGCAAGGCCCCCCTTATCCTTGTAAATTTGCAAGTTAAGATTTGTCTGAATCRTTTTCTCAAAGTTACTAGAAATTAGCATTTAAAACACATTTTTATTTCAAATGGGGGCATGACCCCAGACTACACTAGCAAAATGTGTCCTCCCCCAATGTCAGAGTTGCTCCTACGCCCCTGGGCCTGGATAATTTTCATTCAATACTGAGCAATCTATGCTTAATTGTCTCCAGAAATAAGAATATCCATGTACACCTTCCCAGGCAYTGCTCTATTACTTAGTAGCCAAAATAAGTGAATGTGAAAGATGGGCTTGGCCTATAGTGTCAATGRCAAAAGCCATCACAGATTGAATGCAATTGCACACAGCATCGGCYTTCAGATTGCTGCTGTCACAAAAGTGTCACTTCCTACTTGCAAAATCAATTCCTTTTATAGTTATGAGGTCCCTCACCGAGGTAAAGTAGGTTGTATATCAGACATTCACTCTCTTGTTCGCAATAACTTTTGCATTGATTGTCATWGGAACATCAAAACAAGTGCTAATTGTTCTAAAAATGTCTGGCCTACTTTTATAAATCAAATCAAATGTATTTATAAAGCCCTTTTTACGTCAGCAGATGTCACAAAGTGCTACACAGAAACCCAGCCTAAAACCCCAAACAGCAAGAAATTCAGATGTAGAAGCACYGTGGCTAGGAAAAACTCCCTAGAAAGGCAGGAACCTAGGAAGAAACCCAAAGAGGAACCTGGCTCTGAGGGGTGGCCAGTCCTCTTCTGGCTGTACCAGGTGGAGATTATAAGAGTACATGGCCATTAAGGCCAGATTGTTCTTCAAGATGTTCAAACGTTCATAGATGACCAGCTGGGTCAAATAATAATCACAGTGGTTGTAGAGGTTGCAACAGGTCAGTAATTTAGGAGTAAATCAGTTGGATTTTCATAGCCGGGCATTCAGAGGTCGAGACAGCAGGTGTGGTAGAGACGAGGGAGAGAGCGAGAGGGAGAGAGAAGGAGGGTCYAAAACAGCAGGTCCGGGACCAGGTAGCACGTCCGGTGCACAGATCAGGGTTCCATAACCTCAGGCAGAACGGTTGAAACTGGAGCAGCAGCARGACCAGGTGGACTGGGGACAGCCAGGAGTCATCAGGCCTGAGGCATAGTCCTAGGGCTCAGGTCCTCCGAGAGGGAGAGCATACTTAAATTCACAAATTGTTAGACTCCAGCCATTCAAGTCTGGGACCAAAAGGCTCCTGAACAGCTTCTACCCCTAAGCCATAAGACTGCTAAATAGTTAACCAAATAGCTACCCGAACTATATGCAATGACCCTTTAACTATTTTTTGACTGTGTACACACACACTGTACTCTACCCATACACTCACACATACTCACACTGACACGCCAACACACACACACACCATTGATTTCAAAAGATGGAGTCAATGCATGGACCTGTGCGAAAATCTAATTAGCATATTAATACAATCCCCATCAAAATCTGCTATGGGCCAAGTCTCAATCCTCCGCATCTGCCGATATCGGCCTTCCGCATCTGCGGTGAAAAGTTGCAGAGCTACGGATGTGTTTGAAAGTCCAGGAGACATTACGACATTCGGTCTTCTCACGAAAACGTCTGTACGCCGAACAGTCTACAAACTATTATGACCACTCTATGGAAAGATGAGACTCTAACAAACACAAGAGATGTAGATCTACCACATAGATAGGACAGACAAAAAATCRTTTTGATTTATTTTTTGACTGTCTGCTTTTCCATGTATGAATCTGTTATTCAATGTGTTTCGAAGGGATAATAGCAGTGAGTTTCATCAAATACATTTTAAAAATATTTTTGTTTTATATTTTTTTATATTRGTTTTATACCTACAGGGGTCCTACAATTATAAATCTAATGGCTAAACTATCCTTGGTATGACCAACTTAAAATATTTCAATATGTTAGCTTAGTAGAAACCCAGCCCCGTGCCCTTAGAGCCTAGGGAGTTATAGGGCAGGGCAATGAGAAATTGACAACTTGTTTTAGAGGATCAGAACCTCAAAGTAACAGATTCATATAGTAGTTTAACATCTTCCAAGAACAGCTATTCATATAGCAGAAATGACATGCCATTGAAATGAGAACATCCATTCATAAACTTTAAAAGTCCCACAWATCCTCCATTATGAAATGGGCCCCTTCTGACAGGTGAGTAAAAACATTACCGGGCCATGACAGACGGAGAGGGGACAGGGGAAACTTTGCCCCATACCGGCGTGGATGCAACCATGACATACCCAGTACTTACAGTATCTATATATACTGTAGCTGGGCTGAGGGTTTGCATTTGGACCATAATTTAGGCACTGGGTTTCCTTTGCTTGATTTAACAGATTTCATGTTTCAAGCAGCACATCAGAATCATTAGTACAACAAACATCATTAACAGTCCTCACATCAACCTAACAAACCAAATCCCATTATAGATACCCTGGTCTACAGACACCCTGGCACAGTGCAACTTGTAGCATGTTGGAGACAGCATTTACTACTTATCCAAATGAACCTTGACTTCTTCAGCTTGTTCTGTGGCAGCCAGGTGGAGGTCTTCAGGGTTGTGGTGTTATGTTGGCAGGAGCAGGTCTCCATAAGTACCTTGAAACAAAACAGCGGTCAAGGCACTGGACAGACAAGGGGACCTATACATTATGTAATTATGTACATCAATAACTGCACACCATTGTGCTCAGTAATATACACCATTCTCCGTATTTTGCTGGTCTGTTACCCGCTAGCACTGTCCCCGGTCAGAGGATATGAGATCAATTGACACCCTTTACCATGGCACTTTGAAATGTATTTTAAACTGCAAAACCCTTATGCACCACTGCACTTTGTATACTAGGGTTGGCTGGCCTTCTCTAGTCACTCGTAGGCTCAGTCACTGGTATACTTTTATTMATAAACGCCATTTTGMGTTTACTACCTTTTTATTTGGGCATTTTTATTGTTCAGAAATGTGGTGGGTARTCTCTTCGTTCGCTGGACTTTATCCTGCTAACTGTTCCAAATGTCCGAACTGAATTTGGTAAAAGGGCTTTTATGTACTCTGCGCCATCGTCTTGGAACGCCTTACAAAATACTTTTAAACTGGAAGAACTTGTCCCGATTGGTATTTTTAAATCGCTGATGAATGATCTTAAAACTGATTCCCTGACCTGTCAGTGTTTTTAATTTGCTGTTTTTGAATTTGTTAAACTCTTGTGAATTCTATGGTTTTTACTAAATTACTTGTAGTTTTTCATGTTGTTTGTCTGTAATTTTTGTAATGACTTGGTGCTGCCTATCTTGGCCAGGATGCTCTTGAAAAAGAGATMTTAAATCTCAATGAGCCCTTCCTGGTTAAATAAAGGCGAAATAAAAAAATAAAAAAAGGGGGAATGATTCAACCTCAGTTACACACAGGGATACTTTATTGACATACACAGGCAGACATGGAAAGTAGAATGGTAGTAGTTCTTTAACAGGAAAAAATAGAGACAATGAATATTCACATACCAAATTAATACACCAGGGCAAGAATGCACAGAAACAGAACCTCACAGAATAGAGCAGAAACAAATGGCAAAGAACTGTACAGAACTAAAAGCTAATATTGTACTGAATAACCWGTAGTAATWTACAAAACCACAATGTCCCTCCCTKTACTACTACTGACCAACCAGCAGTAATATACACAAATACAATGTCCCTCCCTCTACTTACTTTACACACCATCCCACATGTCAAGATATGAGTCTAGTTGTGTTGGTCAGGGAAGAGGTGTAGGAGCTTGATGCTCTCTCGGCAACTGCTTGAAGAAGGCTGAGAGGGCAGGCAGGAATTGGGGATCTGCAACCCAAGATGACTGCCTTTGGTTGGCTGACCCCACGGTATGATAAGGCACCTGGCAACCTGGTCCTTAGCAACCAATCGGTTTGGTTAGGGCCAGAGGTGGGACGGGCCAGTTACATATTTTGTCTCTGAGAGAGGGCTGTGAGATGGTGTGCTAAGAGTCACCGGCAGGTAATTCTGTAACACAATTAGCGAAACCAAAACTTGTATGGCGGTGAAGAGTTTAGTTTGATGCTTCTATGATGATCCATGAAAAATGTATTGAYGATACAAGATTAAAATGCATTTTATATGATTTGATTATTTCTATCAAATCAACACTTGACTGTTTACACAAATTAAAGGTTGTAAAAGTAGGCGAGGCCTTTTTAGAATAATTAGCACTCATTTTATATTTCTATGACAATCAATGAAAGGTAATTGCGAACAAGAGATTAAAATGSATTTTTATATGATTTGATTATTTCTATCAAATCAACACGACGTTTTATGCAAATCAAAGGTTGTAAAAGCAGGCCAGACATTCTTTGAATGATTGGCACTTGTTTTGATGTTTCTATGACAATGCAAAAGTGATTGTGAGCAAGAGATTTAACGTCAAATGTCTGTTGAATGTCTGTTGAATGTCTGATATAAAACCTACTTTACCTCCGTACAGCCCTCTCGGTTATGGCTGGTGACGTCATACAAATAATCCGCTGTACTAGAAGGAACCTGTGCAACAGACAACCATCATTTTTCCGGGTTGGCCTGTCATGTAAAAGGAGGCACACGGAACCTGGTTGTTTTGAATTCTACGTGTTAATACGAAGATTTCCTTATCGATTCCAGGTGTAGACCTATACTTTCTCGATCTTGCAGGTATGTATTTATCTGGACTGTAATCTACTGTTGTACTTTCACTTTGAAGGTACTAAAGTGTCTTCAATTAATCTGTGTAGGGTTACTACAAACGTGCAGCATAATTTCAGGCATTAGCAACAGGTATCATGACATGAAAAATGTTTTCATGTTTTGGTTGTAGCATGTTGAAACACTTTCGCCTGTAAACAAATTAAGTTGGGCGCCTGAGTGATAGCCTAGGCCTATATCCTTCAAATTGTTATAAACTGATAAAGKAAACGCAGATATAAACTCGACGACTGAAAATTGCATAGCCTAAGAGAAAGAAATTGGTTGATTTAAATTCTCATCTCAAAYAATGATCAGGCTTATGTCAAATAATTAGCAAAATGGTTATAGTTGAACACAGAACTGAAATTCTGCTGGTGTGAGAATAGAGCCCGTCTTTTACAAATTGAAAGGAAATTAACTAAACTATTCTCATACTTCCTCAATGTGAAGGCAGCTTTTCAAAGTAATCATACCACTTCCTCATTTTGTTTATTCAAAACACGCATTTAATTCGCCAAGTTCTCTCGTTTGCTTTGCCGATCTTATGCATTGTTACTTATAGTTTGAGATGTGTTATTTTGTGCAACAATGTCATTTTGTGTAACGATACAATACAATCGATTTTTTTATTTAAGGTTACAAGTAGACTAGAAAACAGTTATTCAGCCTTAATAAGATTTCCCAGGAGAGGCAGAAGATAGGCAGCAGCAGAGAAGAGGTCTTATAGGCATTCACTTGAATGATACTACAATATATGCAGAAGGACGTTTAGCAGATTTTAGGAAGCAATAGCCAGTGATGAAACAGAAAGGACACTCTCACCTGTGCTTTGACATGCATTTCACCTGTAAGAACAAGGTTTATGATTCTGCATGGAAATTAAAGGACTTGAGATGCGCTATGCAGATATCGCTCCTCCATTTCCTGGTTCTTAAAATTCTAATAATTAGCCTAATTTCGGTTTATGTGACAAGACAAGACAGTATAGTGTAGAGAGTCATTGTACCATCTAAACAGCTGCGAAATATATTTTCCAGAACCAAAAATATTGTTTTTTTCAGCTGTTTGAAACTGGTGTACAAAACCGAAAGTACAAGACGCAAAAACGAAACTTAAGAACGGGAAGTATAGAAATACCGCACATAGAACAGATCTACCGCTTCTTAGACTTGCTTTCGATGAGAATGACAGACCTATAACTTATATTTCTATGTGAATATGGTCGTGCTATTGCAGCTTTGAAGGCTCATCATACTAAGAATGATCTTTGTCTGTTAGTTCTGCTTGCTGGAGTTGTGTATTGCCTTGTACTTCACAGATCATACTATGTGTGAGTTAAAAACCTGTGCAGAGAACTTACTGAAAGCTTCAGTGTGGGAGTTGATGTCTGACTCTACTGCAATGCTATCTTTTGGTATATATTCTTTGTAATGACATGAACCTCTCAATCTCTTTTCTGTGGTGTCAGTTACTAGTGGGTAGAGTAAACACCTCATGTTCATCTATTGTCTGTTTATTTGCAAACCCTTGAAATTGTGCATGCTGCAAACAGGTATTGCAGTTCTAAGTACTATATTGGTGTATGTAATATACTAGACTGAAATTCCATTTCAAAGTGGGACCTACATGAGATCCACAACAAGGTGACTTCCTTCAAATCAACCAAGACTGCTGCTATTGGCTCTTCTCAGTTTGTGCCCTCCTTTCAGGTCTGTCCACATTTGGAACAGCCAGCCAATAGGGGAAGTCTTCTTGGGAGATTTAACTTTTATTGTTATTGATTTCTCTAAGTAAGAAGTCATGTTTTAAAGTCAACCTTTTGCTAAATTAAGTTAAAATGTTATTAGTCGTATGTACAGAATACACATGGTATACACCGTCCAACGAAATGCTTACTTGCAGGTTCCTTCTAGACAATGCAACAACAATAAGAAGTAATAAAAGATAAGAAAACGAACATAAAGTAAGTGGCTCAGTAGAATAGAATAAACATTTTTTAGCATAAGTATAATACAGGAAGGCACAATTTATAGTCCAATATTTACACGTGTATTGGGGAAGGGTGGGGATGTGGTACAAGTGTTTAAATTCAACAGTTTAGTAAGAGTCTGGTAGCAGCAGTTGTGATGTGTGTCTGTGTGGTTGTGTGCATGAGTGGGTGCATGTGTGCCAAGGTGCAGAGAATCTGAGCAAGTGGTCAGTCCAGTTCAACTTGGAATGAATTATGAGTAGTAACATAGTGATGGAATTCCTAAATATTGGAATGATTATGAGAAGTACATAGTGATGGAGTTCCTAATATTGGAATGATTATGAGTAGTAACATAGTGATGGAGTTCCTAATATTGGAATGATTATGAGTAGTAACATAGTGATGGAGTTCCTAATATTGGAATGATTATGAGTAGTAACATAGTGATGGAGTTCTAATATTGGAATGATTATGAGTAGTAACATAGTGATGGAGTTCCTAATATTGGAATGATTATGAGAAGTAACATAGTGATGGAGTTCCTAATATTGGAATGATTATGAGTAGTAACATAGTGATGGAGTTCCTACTATTGGAATGATTATGAGTAGTAACATAGTGATGGAGTTCCTAATATTGGAATGATTATGAGTAGTACATAGTGATGGAGTTCCTATATTGGAATGATTATGAGAAGTAACATAGTGATGGAGTTCCTAATATTGGAATGATTATGAGTAGTAACATAGTGATGGAGTTCCTAATATTGGAATGATTATGAGTAGTAACATAATGATGGAGTTCCTAATATTGGAATGATTTTGAGTAGTAACATAGTGATGGAGTACCTAATATTGGAATGATTTGAGAAGTGACATAGTGATGGAGTTCCTAATATTGGAATGATTATGAGAAGTAACATAGTGATGGAGTTCCTAATATTGGAATGATTATGCCTAGTAAATAGTGATGGAGTTCCTAATATTGGAATGATTATGAGAAGTAACATAGTGATGGAGTTCTAATATTGGAATGATTATGAGAAGTAACATAGTGATGATGGAGTTTGTTCATACTTCTACATCTGCTCTGACAGAATGTTTACACATCATGGTATTCTAGCTGTATCAGCCCAACGGCAGCCCTGTCACAGGGCTAGAGAAATGTAACCACTTTCAAATGCATAGATGTATAGACTGACATCATTTTAAATAGGGCTGTCTCCATTTAGTTGACTGGTTGATTGTTTGGTCGATAGGCTGTTTGTTGACTGAGATTTCTTTAGTCGAGCAGTAGCAAAACAATTCAATAATTGAATGGTGTACAAGACACCTGTCTGATTGTTTCCTGTCTGAGTGGACTAATCCATTGTGGAGGATGGCACAGTCCATCACTAAGACAAGTGCTACTGAAATTGTATATTGTTTTATTATGTAAGAACAATGGTACAATACTAATAAACATTTTATTATTTTATAACAAATGCACTTTCTCCTGCGTTGGATAGCGGCCGCTGTCCGCAGTTCTGAAACATCAGTGCGCTGTTGAATTGCCCCTTTTCCTAGACCATGTTGCTATATGCATAATAGCAAAGTTAACCAGCATATTGGTGTTGAGAACAATGCGGTAGAGGTAGCAGCGGAGTTGGGAGATGAGAAAACAGCCCCTGCCTTAACTGTCTAAGAAAAGTGAGGAGAGTGGAAACCCCAACTTAATTAAGTCTATAATCAATAGCCTAACTGGTAAATGTGCCTGGCTTTATATATCATCCATATATATCTACAGAAATAAGACAGTTCCTGTTTCTTTTTGAGTGTTTTTTACCTACTGTTTCAGTGAGCACCCAAGCTTCACACAACCACGTGTCGGTTAAACAATTTCACAAATGTGTCTGTTTTTAATCTTTGCTAAGCTGTAATAAAGGCTTTACACTTTTTGTTCTTTAGAACAGCCTCTCTGGTATTACTTATCATTTATTTAGTGTTGTTTACACTCTTCCAAATTGTCAGAAAAGTAATATTTAGAATAATAATAACCCTCCTTTTTCTTGATCTCCGTATCGTTATTATTACTATTCTTATTATTATGTCGTTATAATTAGTAGGCTTAGTATAGCAGCCTTGTKTAACCACCATCGAGGTGTAGGCCAACGAGCGCATCCTGTTTAGTCTTAAAACCGTAACTCACTTAGGCCTATATTTCAATACTTATATAGGCTACTGTATCAGTCAGTCATTCATTTGTTCATGTCATCACACAGCATATGAGTCATTCATGATTTGAKCATGCAATCAAGCATTTTAGTTTTAAAATAAAATAAAGTGACCCTTGGAGAAGGGTCCTCCTGAGCAACCAGTAAACATTCCTCTGTTTCGAGTTTATTTGCCACGTCCTCTGCATCCATTTTGCTGTCACATGTGTTSAGAGTTTGTTATAACCAATTTATTGATGTGACTACGATATGCTATAGTTCAGGCCCTATTGGTCACCTACATGCGATGCATACATGTGTCATGTAAAGAAAGCAAGAGTTGAGGAATAGGCAATCAGTTTCCGTATCAGGACTTCTCAGTCAGAAATTGCTGTAATTATGTTGCAGCTTCAGCAACATGGACAGCGAGATAAACACTGATGAAGTTCTGTAGTTGTCGCAGCAGCAGGGAGGACAGAGAGACAACGGGTGCTAGTCACACAGTCACTCGCTGTCATTTTTTTTAACACAGCACAGCAAGTCTGAGCACAATCAAATAAAAAAAAATCAACCAATCAATTGGTCGAAAGAATAGACAGCTCTCGGTCAACCAATATTTTTGTTGGGTAAAAAATTGCATTATTGGGTTATTTTGAGGCGTTTATAAGTTATATTCTATTCAAAATATTCGGTATCATTAAATTAAATGGCCATTGAATAGCAGGAAATACAGTTGAAGTTGGAAGTTTACATACACTTAGGTTGTAGTCATTAAAACTCGTTTTTCAACCACTCCACAAGTTTCTTGTTAACAAACTATATTTTTGGCAAGTTGATTAGGACATCTACTTTGTGCATGACACAAGTAATTTTTCCAACAATTGTTTACAGACAGATTATTTCACTTTCACTTCAATTCAGTGTATCACAATTCCAGTGGGTCAGACGTTTAAGTTGACTGTGCCTTTATACAGCTTGGAAAATTCCAGAAAATGATGGCATGGCTTTAGAAGCTTCTGATAGGCTAATTGACATCATTAGAGTCATTTGGAGGTGTACCTGTGGATGTATTTAAAGGCCTACCTTCAAACTCAGTGTCTCTTTGCTTGACATCAAAGGAAAATCAAAAGAAATCAGCCAAGACCTCAGAAAAAAAGTTGTAGGCCTCCACAAGTCTGGTTCATCCTTGGGAGCAATTTCCAAATGCCTGAAGGTACCATGTTCATCTGTACAAACAATGGTACGCAAGTATAAACACCATGGGACCACGCAGCCGTCATACCGCTCAGGAAGGAGACACGTCTGTTTCCTAGAGATGAACGTATTTTGGTGCGAGAAGTGCAAATCAATCCCAGAACAACAGCAAAGGACCTTGTGAAGATGCGGGAGGAAACAGGTACAAAAGTATCTATATCCACAGTAAAATMTGTCCTTTATTGACATAACCTGAAAGGCCGCTCAGCAAGGAAGAAGCCGCTGCTCCAAAACCACCATAAAAAAGCCAGACTACGGTTTGCAACTGCACATGGGGACAAAGYTTGTACTTTTTGTAGAAATGTCCTCAGGTCTGATGAAACAAAAATAGAACTGTTTGGCATAATGACCATTGTTATGTTTGGAGGAAAAAGGGGGATGCTTGCAAGCTGAAGAACACCATTCTAACTGTGAAGCACGGGGATGGCAGCATCATCTTGTGGTTGTGCTTTGCTGCAGGAGGGACTGGTGCACTTCACAAAATAGATGGCATCATTGAGGCAGGAAAATTATGTGGATATATTGAAGCAAAATCTCAAGACATCAGTCAGGAAGTTAAAGTTTGGTCGCAAATGGGTCTTCCAAATGGACAATGACCCCAAGCATACTTCCAAAGTTTGGGCAAAATGGCTTAATGACAACAAAGTCAAGGTATTGGAGTGGCCATCACAAAGTCCTGACCTCAATCCTATAGCAAATTTGTGYACAGAACTGAAAAAGCATGTGCGAGCAAGGAGGCCTACAAACCTGACTCAGTTACACGAGCTCTGTCAGGAGGAATGGGCCAAAATTCACCCAACTTATTGTGGGAAGCTTGCGGAAGGCTCACCGAAACGCTTGACCCAAGTTAAACAATGTAAAGGCAATGCTACCAAATACTAATTGAGTGTATGTAAACTTCTGACCCACTGGGAATGTGATTAAAGAAATAAAAGCTGAAATAAAGAATTCTCTCTACTATTATTCTGACATTTCACATTCTTAAAATATAGTGGTGATCCTAACTGACCTAAGACAGGGATTTTGTACTAGGATTAAATGTCAGGAATTGTGAAAAACTGAGTTTAAATGTATTTGGCTAAGGTGTATGTACACTTCTGACTTCAACTGTAGATTCTGCCTTAACATTTTCCTTGCAGCAGAAGAATGTATAGGTGTTCAAGGTACTGTATGTAGAGGTAACTGTATATCTGGTGTGTGAATAGTATAATGTTGAGCCTAAGAAGTTTTTTAGAAATCAAAATGATAGGAGAGCAAAGTGTAGGTTTAGTCTGCATAGGGCAGGACCAGAAGGTGGCCATTATTGTGTCAGTGAAAGTGTAGGCTTTGGCTGTGCATTCCTATGTGCTGCAGCGTAACATAAGTGCTGCTTGACATAGCCTTAAGGCAAAGATACTTGTCTGACTAGCTAGCTCTGTAAGTGTTGATTTGTGTTTGGCCTCTTGTCTCTCTCCTGTATGCCAGGAGTCATTTATGGATGGTAGTGTTTTGGTAATGAAGATACACTGCTTGTACTGGTGTTTTTTATTCCTTCATTGAATGCTTTAGGTTTACCTGTGATATCATTTTTTTTTTTTACATAAAGTTTACAGACAACTTAACATGAATGTAGCATGATGATTACATCATGAATACAACAACATTTTATCACAATCATACACTGCATTTCACATCTGTAAAGTCTTTTTGTGACCTGAATCCAATTTAAAGGTAAATGCTTGAAGTAAACGTCTGGATTTTCCTAGACCACGTTGCTGCTCTACTACTGGTCTATTGCTGGTCCGAAAGAGACATCGGAGTTTGTCTCTGGTGTATGTCTCCAACCGATGTAGCGTTTACCTTTGTTAGTTGGCTACAATTTGTTCAATGTGTTGTTAAGCTTGGCATGTCTGTTTGACAGACTGAAGCTCAACACTGACACATTGCCAAAAAGAGAATTGAGTAGAGAAGAGAGACAGTCGAACACAAATACAGAGGAAATGCCAGTCTGATACTTTGTAACTTCCTGGGTGGCTTGTGTCTGATGTAGCACATTTGCCACACTATGAAATTGACACATCCGTCTTTAAACACTCTGCAACACCCTGCAGGACTAAAGCAATGTGAACTATTCCCCAGAAGCCTTCAATATATTTTGAGTTGTCTTTGTTGAGGGTAACACTTAGGCCGGGGTTCAATCCAAAATTACCGCTATAGRATGCTTGACATTTTAAAGTTCCAGTATGTAGCTTTGTGGGCGACCTGACCAAATGCACAAATAAATGTGTGTTTATAGATCTGTCATTCTCATTGGCAGCAAGCGGTAGATCCCTTCTGTGTGTGCTATTTCTCAGTGATCTAGATTGTACAATGATTCTCTATCTAGACTATACATTGGTTGTTTTGTCACAAACTGAAATTAGGCAAACGTGATAGAATTTTAGCAACCAGGAAATGGCGGAGACATTTCTACATATTGTGGCTTTAAAGGTCATTTTCAATTGAGCCAATATCTGCAGCATATACCTTGAATGCGATCTCTGCAGAAACCGTGACATTTTCTTTAAAATACACATTGTCTACAAGTACGATCGGATTGAATCCCAGCTTGACTCTAGTAAAGTTACATTCTTCTGAAGTGTGTCCATTTACAGTGCCAATCTGTGATTGGTACATCCATTTTTGGACTTTTAAATAATTATATTTGATTATTTAATTCAGAATAGAAGTTTAGTTCAAATGTCTAACCCATCAGAATCCAACATATAAGCATGTTCTACTCCATTGTTTGTGAACAAACACTGTCTAGCCTCAAAACAAGGATAAATCTATAATTTGTATACCATGGATGGTCAGTCCTTGCATCCATAGGTCTGTCTATGAATTTGAGAGTGGTTACATTTGTCCAGCCCCGTCCCTCAAGGTTGTACTAAAACAGTGGGAGGGTGCCCTTTAATGTGTTTACCATTATACTTATTGTAAAATGTGGTATCTGCAGTCAGAATGTCAAAGCAACTATTGCTGTTGTGCATCACCGAGTTTAAACCCCTAGGCAATAACAATGCCTAATATTACACCTTCTCAGAGCTCCTAGTTTTATGAGAATGGAAGAACATTCTAAACACTGTGTTTGGTCAATAAGATGTCGTTTTCTAAAGAGATTTCTGTTGTTTATAGATATTAATTAGATATTATCTGTACATAATGTACACCGTTCCTAAAGAATTTAGTTACATGCTTGGTTTGCTTCAGGTTTGCGCCATAATCTGTTGTGAATGCTTTATGTTGCTGAGGTTCAATATTTGGCAAGCATTCAAATTGGCCACGAAGCTAAAGTAGCTCCTTTGTAGTGCGTTTTAACATTTRATAAACCCTTTACAAAACCTTTGTAGAAGTTTCCATGGTATAAAAAAAATGTTTTGTTTGTGCATGTGTGCATGTGTACTAGAGGTCGACCGATTAATTAGGGCCGATTTCAAGTTTTCATAACAATCGGTAATCGGCATTTTTGGATGCCGATTATGGCCGATTGCATTGCAATCCACGAGGAGACTGCGTGGCAGGCTGACCACCTGTTACGCGAGTGAAGCATCAAAAGGACCTTGTGGCTGCAAGGAGCCGAGGTAAGTTGCTAGCTAGCATTAAACTTATCTTATAAAAAACAATCAATCTTAACATAATCACTAGTTAACTACACATGGTTGATGATATTACTAGTTCAACTAGATTGTCTTGCATTATATATAATCCATGCGGTGCCTGTTAATTTATCATCGAATCACAGCCTACTTCGACTTCGCCAAACGGGTGATGATTTAACAAAAGCGCATTCGCGGGAAAAAGCACAATCGTTGCACCAATGTACCTAACCATGAACATCAATGCCTTTCTTAAAATCAATACACAAGTATATTTTTTTAAACCTGCATATTTAGTTAAAAGAAATTCATGTCAGCAGGCAATATTAACTAGGGAAATTGTGTCTCTTTTCTTGCGTTCTGTGCAAGCAAAGTCAGGGTATATGCAGCAGTTCGGGTCGCCTGGCTTGTTGCGAACTGTGTGAAGACCATTTCTTCCTAACAAAGACCGTAATTAATTTGCCAGAATTTTACATAATTATGACATAACATTGAAAGTTGTGCAATGTAACAGCAATATTTAGACTTAGGGTTGCCACCCGTTCGATAAAATACGGAACGGTTCCTTATTTCACTGAAAGAATAAACATTTTGTTTTTTGAAATGATAGTTTCCGGATTTTACCATATTAATGACCTAAAGCTCATATTTCTGTGTGTTTATTATATTGTAATTAAGTCTATGATTTGATATTTTATTGAGCAGTCTGACTGAGCGGTGGTAGGCAGCAGCAGGCTCGTAAGCATTCATTCAAACAACACTTTCCTGCGTTTGCCAGCAGCTCTTAGCAATGCTTGAAGCACAGCGCTGGTTATGACTTCAAGCCTATCAACTCCCGAGATTAGGCTGGCAATACTATAGTGCCTATAAGAACATCCAATAGTCAAAGGTATATGAAATACAAATGGTATAGAGAGAAATAGTCCTATAATTCCTATAATAACTACAACCTAAAACTTCTTAACTGGGAATATTGAAGACTCATGTTAAAAGGAACCACCAGCTTTCATATGTTCTCATGTTCTGAGCAAGGAACTTAAACGTTAGCTTTTTTACATGGCACATATTGCACTTTTACTTTCTTTTCCAACACTGTGTTTTTGCATTATTTAAACCAAATTGAACATGTTTCATTATTTATTTGAGACTAAATGTATTTTATTTATGTATCATATTAAGTTAAAATAAAAGTGTTCATTGTTCAATCAGTATTGTTGTAATTGTCATTATTACAAATATATATATATAAAAATCGTCTGATTAATCGGTATCGGCTTTTTTTGGTCCTCCAATAATGGGTAGCGGTATCGGCGTTGAAAAATGATAATCGGTCGACCTCTAGTGTGTACATGTGTACATGTGTGTGTGTACATGTGTGTGTGTACATGAGCTCAAGACACAGAGGCTGCCAAGCAGGCCTGCCTCAGCAAAAAGGAGGCTACCGCTCAGATTCAGTAGTTGATGGTAGCATGCCTTGGTGGAAAAAACAATACTGTATGTAGGCCTCTCCCTCATTGAATAACTGGTGAAATGATGCATTGACTTGTACTTGAAGCACACAAGTCCATAGGTCTACACCTGCGATGCGTAAATAGTATACCTCTACAAAATGTTCATTCCGTCTAGTATGTCACAATGTTTTATTGTGGATCCCACTGAAGCATTCAACTAGATTAGCAAAGCATGTTCATTCAGACGCATGTTTCAGTCAGACACGTATGCACGCGATGGGTGGCAAGTTCACACAGGTTTCCCCCAAGTTGCGGATCACACCTCTCTTGCTCCCACTCTTGGCATTTTTCTGTGCTCTCTCGTTCCCCTTTTATTCCATGSCACAGATACATGGGTACGCAGTAGACTAGAGGGGAAAACTACAAAGCAGGATCAAGGAGTTAGCCAGCAAACGTTCCTAAATATTCGGAATAAAACTTTTGAAAGGTAAGCTTTAAATGGGCGTGATCTAATTGATACAACAACCAAAAACACATAGTGAAGTTAAGCTTTCTTAATGAGCCAGAACATCTGTAGTTCATTTTGGTTGCTTATCAAAGTTAGCTGTCTAACTCATTGATTCTGCTTTGTAGTATACCCCTCAGGAGTCTCCAGCTCCTGGCTTCTGTTTTGTTTTGTATGCTTTTGTTCCAACCCAGCAGTAACACCTGATTCATCAAATTGTGGCTCTAACCTTTATTTTAACAGGGAGTCCTATTACAAATGAGCCACCCGGTTCAGGGTGGTGATCTGAAGACCACGATTAGCTGCACACAGATTGTGTGATTAGAGTTGGAACATTTTGGCCTAGTAAGTCTATATATGATAGAGTATACATTCAGTATAATCAAACTATTCTGTAAGACCAACATTCAGACCAGATCATATACAGTACGAGTCAAAAGTTTGGACAAACCAACTCATTGAATGTTTAAATTTTTTTTTAAACTCATTTCTAGACATTAAAGACATTGAAACGATGAAATAACACATATTGAATCATGTAGTAACCAAAAAGGTGTTAAACAAATCAAAATATATTTTATATTTGAGATTCTTCAAAGTAGCCACCCTTTGCCTTGATGACAGCTTCTCACACTCTTGTGGAAGCTTGTGGAAGGCTACCCGAAACGTTAGACCCAAGTTAAACAATTTAAAGTCAATGCTACCAAATACTAATTGACTTTATTTAAACTTCTGACCCACTGGGAATGTGATGAAAGAAATAAAAGCTGAAAGAAATAATTCTCGCTACTATTATTCTGACATTTCACATTCTTAAAATAAAGTGGTGATCCTAACTGACCTAAAACAGGGAATTTTTACGAGGATTAAATGTCAGGAATTGTGAAAAACTGAGTTTAAATGTATTTGGCTAAGGTGTATGTAAACTTCTGACATCAACCGCATGTCTATAAAAAAAAAGGAATGTCACGTTTACTTAAGTAGTCAGAACCTTTAATCAGTACTTTGTTGAACCACCTTTGGCAGCGATTACAGACWCTAGTCTTCTTGTGTATGACGCTACAAGCTTTGCACACCTGTATTATGGTACTTTCTCCCATTCTTCTCTGTAGATCCTCTCAAGCGCTGTCAGGTTGGATGGGGTGCGTCGCTGCACAGCTATTTTCAGGTCTCTCCAGAGATGTCCGATCGAGTTCAAGTCCGGGCTCTGGCTGGGCCACTCAAGGACATTCAGAGACTTATCCTGAAGCCACCCCTGTGTTGTCTTGGCTGTGTGCTTAGGGTCGTTATCCTGTTGGAAGGTGAACCTTCCAACCTTCCTTGAAGCTTGTAGCAGTCTGAGGTCCTGAGCGCTCTGGAGCAGGTTTTCACCAAGGATCTCTCTGTACTTTGTTCCGTTCAACTTTCCCTTGATCCTGACTGGTCTCCCAGTCCCTGCCGATGAAAAAGTTACGCATAGCATGATGCTGCCACCTCCATTCTTCACCGTAGGGATGGTGCCAGACGTGATGCTTGGTATTTAGGTCAAAGACTTCAATCTTGGTTTCATCAGACCAGAGAATCTTGTTTCTCATTTTCAGAGTCCTTTAGGTGCCTTTTGGCAAACTTCAAGTGGGATGTCATGTGTCTTTTACTGATCAGTGGTTTCCGTCTGGTCACTATACCATAAAGGCCTGATTGGTGGAGTGCTGCAGAGTTGGTTGTCCTTCTGGAAGGTTCTCCCATCTCCACAGAGGAACTCTGGAGCTCTGTCAGAGTGACCATCGGTTCTTGGTCAGCTCCATGACCAAGGCCCTTCTCCCCCGATTGCTCAGTTTGGKRYGGCGGCCAGCTCTAGGAASAGTCTTGGTGGTTCCAAACTTCTTCCATTTAAGAATGACGGAGGCCACTGTGTTCTTGGGGACCTTCAATGCTGCAMACATTTTTTGGTAAATTTTTCTCAGATCTGTGCCTCGCCACAATCCTGTCTCGGAGCTCTACGGACACTTCCTTCAACCTCATGGTTTGGTTTTTGCTCTGACATGCACTGTCAACTGTGAGACCTTATATAGACAGGTGTGTTTCTTTCTAAATCATGTCCTAACAATTGAATTGGCCACAGGTGGACTCCAATCAAGTTGTATTGACATATCAAGGATGATCAAAATAAATTGGATACACCTGAGCAGAATCTGGAGTCTCATAGCAAAGGGGTTTGAATACTTATGTAAATGAGATCTTTGTGTATTCATTTTCAATACATTTGCAAAAAAWMTTAAACATGTTTCCACTCTCATTATGGGTTATTGTGTGCAGATGGGTGAGAAAAATATACATGTTATCCGTTTTGAATTCAGTCTGTAAAACAATCAAATGTGGAATAAGTCAACGAGTATGAATACTTTCTGAAGGCACTGAAGGCCTACATCTTTGGCCATTTTTGTCCGTCAAAAGCATAAAGTCAACTATTGTCTGCCTGTTTGCATATGTAAAAAAAACGTAACGATTTTGACGGTTATTCCTATTGAAAAGCATTGGCTCCATCTGAAATTCTCTGACACAAAATCCCAGTGTGCCTACAGGATCATTTCTATGGATGCAGTGGTTTTTATCCTGCAGGTCACTCACTCACTGTGGCTCCACAAGGGGGCATCATAAACCTATGCAGTGCTTGACTAGGCTGCACCTCCCTACTGTGTGCTCTGTACCCCAGGACATCTCTAAAAACCTTGCCCTGGATTTGATGACCTAGTCTCAGTAAAGAAAGTAAAGAAGCATGAAAGCAAAGCAGAATTTGATAATTTGAGGTTGATAAATCCAAAAGATGCACATTTGACATAAAAAGTATGTATACTGAACAAAAATACAAACACAACATGTAAAGTGTTGGTCCAATGTTTCATGAGCTGAAATAAAAGATCCCAGAAATGTTCCATACACACAAAAAGGTTATTGATCAGGCCACAATCAACAGCCTGATCAACTCTATGCAAAGATGTTTCGCACTGCATGAAACAAATGGTGGTCACACCAGATACTGGCTGGATTTCTGATCCACGCCCACACTTTCTTTTTAAAGGTATCTGTGACCTACAGATGCATATCTGTATTCCCAGTCATGTGGAATCCATAGATTAGGGCCTAATGAATGTATTTCAATTGACTGATTTCCTTATATGAGAACTGTAACTCAGCAAAATCAAAATCAAACCCACTSTCCTGGTGTTGCAAGCACCATGCTTTACCAACTGAGCTACAGAGGACCAGGGGTAGTTCCGTTTCATTTCAGCAAGCCATGACACCATATCAGAAATATTTGCTGGAGTTAGAAACCGATAAGAATATCATTCCTGCAATTGGCCTTTTCAATTACTATGATTCATATAATATTCATTAAATGTAATACCGAACATCCGATTTAGACCAACCCACTTATATATAAAATAAATGAAAAATTGACCAAGTTTTATTTGTTTTGTAATTTTTTTGTTGGGGGTTAACAGGTACAATATCAATTTCAATTGATATATTAAGTTTATATAATATGTACCTATGGGCTGCCACTCAAAATAAAAATAAAAGTAAGAAATACTTACAGAGAATTATAATATTCATCAAAAATGATTTTGTAATAGTAAAATTGCCCCCCACTAAGCTTGMGCGGTATACAGGGGTATTTGGAAAAAGCATTGRGATGGTAATTCATTATCGACAATAGCGACTATTTATTTGAATAGGTCACTCACTTTTGGACCTAGAGAACAGTCTGACTAGGGTGGATGGAGTCTTTGACAATTTTTAGGGCCTTCCTCTGACACCGCCTTGTACAGAGGTCCTGGATGGCAGGAAGCTTGGCCCCAGTGTCGTACTGGGCCGTACGCACTACCCTCTGTGGTGCCTTGTGGTTGGAGGCCGAGCAGTTGCCATACCATGCAGTGATGCAACCAGTCAGGATGCTCTCGATGGTGCAGCTGTAGAACTTTTTGAGTATCTGAGGACCCATGCCAAATCTCTTCAGTCTCCTGAGGGGGAGTAGATTTTGTCGTGCCCTCTTCACGGCGGTCTTGGTGTGCTTGGACCATGATAGATTGTTGGTGATGTGGACAGCAAGGAACTTGAAGCTCTCAACCTGCTCCACTACAGTCCCYTTGATGAGAATGGCGGCGTGCTCTGTCCTCCTTTTCCTGTAGTCCACAATAATCTCCTTTGTCTTGATCACTTTGAGGGATAGGTTGTTGTCCTGGCACCACATGGCCAGGTCTATGACCTCCTCCCTATAGGCTGTCCCGTCGTTGTCGGTGATCAAACCTAACATTGTTGTGTCATCAGCGAACTTAATGATGGTGTTGGAGACGTGCCTGGCCATGCAGTCATGAGTGAACAGGGAGTACAGGAGGGTACTTAGCACGCACCCCTGATGGGCCCCCATGTTGAGGAACAGCGTGGCAGATCTGTTGTTACCTAGCCTTACCACCTGGGTGCGGCCCATCAGGAAGTCCAGGATCCAGTTGCAGAGGGAGGTGTTTACTCCTAGGGTCCTAGCTTAGTGATGCATAGTGCCAACTGTAACATTTGGTGGAGGAGGAATAATGGTCTGGGTTTGTTTTTCATGGGTTGGGCTAGGCCCCTTAGTTCCAGTGAAGGAAAATCGTAACGCTACAACATACAGTGACATTCTAGACGATTCTGTGCTTCCAACTTTGTGGCAACAGTTTGGGGAAGGTCGTTTCCTGTTTCAGCATGACAATGCCCCTGTGCACAAAGTGAGGTCCATACAGAAATGGATTGTCGAGATCGGTGTGGAAGAACTTTACTGGTCTGCACAGAGCCCTGACCTCAACCCCATCTAACACTTTTGGGATGAATAGGAATGCCGACTGCGAGCCAGGCCTAAAGGAATGCCGACTGCGAGCCAGGCCTAATCGCCCATCAGTYCTCAGCATATGTGGGAATTCCTTCAAYACTGTTGGAAAATCATTCCAGGTGAAGCTGGTTGAGAGAATGCCAAGAGTGCAAAGCTGTCATCAAGGCAAAGGGTGGCTATTTGAAGAATGTCAAGTATAAAATATATTTGGATTTGTTTATCACTTTTTTGGTAACCACATGATTCCATATGTGTTATTTCATAGTATTGATGTCTTCACTATTATTCTACAATGTAGAAAAAAGTACAAATAAAGAAAAACCCTTGAATCAGTAGGTGTTCTAAAACTTTTGACCGGTAGTGTAGATATGTACAGTTGAAGTCAGAAGTTTACATACACTTAGGTTGGAGTCATTAAAAGTCGTTTTTCAACCACTCCACAAATTTCTTGTTAACAAACTATAGTTTTGGCAAGTCGGTTAGGACATCTACACAAGTAATTTTTCCAACAATTGTTTACAGACAGATAATTTCACTTATAATTCAGTGTATCACAATTCCAGTGGGTCAGACGTTTAAGTTGACTGTGCCTTTATACAGCTTGGAAAATTCCAGAAAATGATGTCATGGCTTTAGAAGCTTCTGATAGGCTAATTGACATAATTTGAGTCAATTGGAGGTGTACCTGTGGATGTATTTCAAGGCCTACCTTCAAATTCAGTGTCTCTTTGCTTGACATCAAAGGAAAATCAAAAGAAAAAATTGTAGACCTCCACAAGTCTGGTTCATCCTTAGGAGCAATTTCCAAATGCCTGAAGGTACCACGTTCATTGTACAAACAATAGTAACGCAAGTATAAACACCATGGGACCACAAAGCCGTCACACGCCTCAGTAAGGACACGCGTTCTGTTTCCTAGAAATGAACGTACTTTGGTTTGAAAGTGCAAATCAATCCCAGAACAACAGCAAAGGACCTTGTGAAGATGCTGGAGGAAACGGGTACAAAAATATCTATATCCACAGTAAAACGAGTCCTATATTGACATAACCTGAAAGGCCGCTCAGCAAGGAAGAAGCCACTGCTCCAAAACGCCATAAAAAGCCAGACTACGGTTTGTAACTGCACATGGGGACAAAGATTGTACTTTTTTGGAGAAATGTCCTCTGGTCTGATGAAAGAAAAACAGAACTGTTTGGCCATAATGACCATCGTTATGTTTGGAGGAAAAAGGGGGAGGCTTGCAAGCTGAAGAACACAATCCCAACTGTGAAGCACGGGGTGGCAGCATCATGTTGTGGGGGTGCTTTGCTGCAGGAGGGACTGGTGCACTTCACAAAATAGTGGTATCATGAGGGGAGGAAAAGTCAAGCTATTGGAGTGGCCATCACAAAGCCCTGACCTCAATCCTATAGAAAATGTGTGGCCAGAACTGAAAAAGCGTGTGCTAGCAAGGAGGCCTACAAACCTGACTCAGTTACACCAGCTCTGTCAGGAGTAATGGGCCGAAATTCACCCAAAAGGATTGTGGGAAAGCTTGTGGAAGGCTACCTGAAACATTTGACCGAAGTTAAACATTTTAAAGGCAATGCTACCAAATACCAATTGAGTGTATGTAAACTTCTGACCCACTGGGAATGTAATGAAAGAAATAAAATCTGAAATAAATCATTCTCTCTACTATTATTCGGACATTRCACATTCTTKAAATTAAGTGGTGATCCTAACTGARCTAAGACAGGGAATTTTTACTAGGWTTAAATGTCAGGAATTGTGAAAAACWGAGTTTAAATGTATTTGGCTAGGTGTATGTACACTTCTGACTTCAACTGTATGTCTTTTTGTTTGTTACATCAATTAGACCATGCCCATTTCAAGCTTATCCTTCTTCAAAATAAAAAGTTATATCAGAATATTTAGGCAAGTTAGCTGGCTAACTCATTGATCCTTCTTTGTAGTATAGCCCTGTGCGATGAATTAGTCCGGGTACGCCCTGTTATAGGTGGCAGTTGGCAGTGAGGGAAGAGTTAATGTGGTGTCGCACGAACGCTTGACACACACACACACACACGACAAACATATGCACAGACACTCCTCTCCCCCTGTTCCTGTCAGTCCCCAAGTGGCAGCTGTTTTCTGTCACGCTCTCTGTGGTCACCAGATGTGTCCATCGTGACTGAGCAGGTGGCTGAGAGAGGGTTGGGCAGGCATGTACACATACACATTTTACACACTCAGACAAGCAGACTCTGTTGTATGTTAATCTTGAAATCGTCATGCAATATGCAAATTTTTCTGGACAGATGGTCTCACACAGACACACAATCACACCGACGTACACGCCCCTCAATCCCCACAGGAATGGTGAGGGTACTAAATAAGGATGAGCCTGTCATGCATGTCTAATGTTTCCCATCCCCCTGTTTAGGTTCTTGATTTGCCAGTATGGGGAACCTGATCAAGGTGTTGACCAGGGACATAGACAACAATGCAGGGAATTTCTTCCTGGACTTTGAGAGTAAGTGATTTACACGCATTCATGCACACACCACATCTATAGCGTCACTGATTCCTCCAGAGAAAAAAGTAGTGGTAGGGTGGTGTATTGGGGTGAAATGATATTTAAACCAACTTGTTACTTTCATTTTATTTCCTGAGTTGACTACTCTAAACTACAAATTGTCCCCAAGCCTAAAATATCCTCCGCCCTGATGTTGTCTAGAAGATTGCTTTCCATGCATTCAGCTCGTCCCTGTACAAACTCAACCATGTTATTAGCAAAGTATCAAATCCATGGCCCTCTTTTGCCTCTTAATGGCATTCTGGTCCAACATGTTGGAGACTACTTATGACTTCCATCCGTTTCAATTCAGATCCTTGATTTGCATAGTTCACTTGAGGCAACAGTTCATGGTAAGGCTAAGTTACCAGTCTGTCCTATTTATCCATGTTTCCATAACAATGAGTTTTTTCCTCACAGAGTATCTGGTGAACCTATTGGATTGGGATGCTAAAAGCATAGGAGCGTCAGGCTTACCTATCATATTTAGATCACATGTTTTTAAGGGCTTCGAAGGCACAGCAGGGTCTGGAAATGCTACCTGGCATGAAATCTGATTGGAAGATCCATATTGTGCCTTCAAAAACCTCTCCTAGCTCTCTCTATTCCCCCCTCTCTCCCTCATCTTGGAATTTGCAGTTTAGGTCAGAATTTGGAATTAGCTGAGGGTTAGTTTATGGGATTTAGCACGGCGAGAGAGGGAGAAATGCAGAGAAGCGAGTCGGGATTAAAAAATATGGTAGAATGGATTAAATATGCTTTAGGAGGCCCGCGGAGGTAGGATACAGAGAAGGAAAGAGCTACCTGAAATTCAGAAATCTGGCAAACATGGGCTTGAGAAAAAATAAACATTATCCCTAATAAAAAAGCCATCATTTGATATTTTTGGAAAAAGCTCTCTATAAATATACTGTTTTTCTTTCTTTGGAGATGAGGGAGTAGCCATGCCCGTTGAGGTGAGGGAACGAGCTTGGGTGGGAAATCATACACACTATTTCTAACGTACAGACAATCAAGTAATACMTTTATTTTGCAGCACTTAATAATATCTCCACTTAATAAAGCATGCACTGTATAATGGATTAGTAAATAGTTTATTCATTATTTAGTAATCATTACTCAATTTTTAAGATGTTTAATATCCTTATAAACCATTTACTAATCATTAGTTAAGTCTTTGCATGGCCTCATCTAAAGTGTGGGCTATTTATACTTTACAAATACTTTATAAATGTTTTGAATGACCAGTGTAATTTCTCACAAAAAGATGGACATGCCATTGGTAGACATTCCGGGACTACCTTAAGGTCTCAAAATAAATCCTTAAGGAGCATCAGGTACTGATGGAATGTCTACAAATGGCATGTCCATCGTTTTGTGAGAAATTACACTGGGCACTCAATACATTTATAAGGTATTCATAAATAGCCCACAATTTAGATGAGGTCATGCAAAAATACTCAACTAATGATTCGTGAATGGTTTATAAGAACCTATATTAAACATCTTATAAATGTAATCATTATTAAACACTATAAAAAAGTTGTTTATAAATGTGTGAATAACTAGGTTACTACTTTACAAATTTACTTTACAAATTTGGGAGTAATGATTACTAAATGATGAATAAACTATTTACTAATCCATTATAAATGCTTTATTACATGAAGTTATTATTAAGCGCTACACTGCACTGTTTTTGTCTGTTTTGCATGTAGKGATAATTAACAACTAAAAAGGAATCACACCAAAAAATGCCCAATGCTCTCACTGATGCACTGAATACTGGTACTCTGAGCCACTTTGCTTCAACATACTATAAAAGTTGTATCAATGTTTGCTCTGAATTGCTTTCTGACCTACTCTAGATGCCCAGCCAACAGAGGCAGAGAGGGCAATATGGGAGCAGGTGAACGAGGTACTGATGGAGGCTCTGGCTATCCTAGATGACCTGCAATCCTACAACGGAGCAGGAGAAGAGATACGACAGGTGGGTTAAGGTTTAAGTTAATAAACACCAGAGTTTGGTTAAATTTCCTCAATTTTAGCAAATGTTCTGGAAAAAATACTGGAATATTTTAGCATTCTAGTGCAGAGGTATTCAACCTGAGGTCCGTGGCCCCGAGGTACTGCAGTAGCTTTTACATTAAAAAATATATATATTTTATGAATGTACCTTCATTTTATGTACCTTAATTATTAATATTTTGTTATATATTTTATTAATGTACCTTCATTTTATGTACTTTCAGTATTAATATTTTTTAAGATGTGAACTTTATTTCTAAATTTCTAAAATTGAGCAAATTACACTCATGGAGTATCTGCCAGGCTTTGAAAAAGCACCCGCGAGTACCTGTCGTGGCAAATGACGCTGGCAGCTGGTTAGCTTTCTTGACATGGACATTTTGCTAACATATGATGGGGGTCCCTGGGTCGCCCCATTTTAATACAACTGAATTAAATGCAAAGGACATTTAGAAATGTTATGCCAAGTTTGCCAAACTCTATGGCTGTCGTTACCAGTAGCCAATTTTAGCTTGATACAGGCTACTGTACAGGGTTGCCACGGAAACAGGGGAGCCAGTTTGCTTTCAGCTAGTGATCACTTTTTTTCCTGTGCAAATGTTTTGAATTCTTCTTACAAATGTTTTTTTGTTGTCGATCAAAACGTCTCATTGTGTTTTAAGGGGGGCTATTGTGGAGTTTCATCTGACATCTTAATCCACTCACGCATTCACTCTCATTCAGGCGATACAGAACCCAAGTGAGGACCAGGTACAGGAGCGAGCCTGGGCTGCTGTGGTCCCACTGGTCGGGAAACTAAAGAAGTTCTATGAGTTCTCTCTGAGGTTGGGTAAGTATGCCTTGACAACTCTGAATGCTGTGATCAGGAGCCATATCCACAAAGCGGTCATAAGTGCTGAAAATAGAGACATTTTACTCCTACTTTTAGGGGTAAAAATAAAATCAATGCATGACGCCTCTTTAGTCATAATAGTCACACCTAGTCGACAGATATTTAGGACACCTCATGAGCTGTTCTAACCAGATACATGCAACAGTAGGCTATCCATTGCCTACTGTTGGGCATGCCTATAAGTTGGGCAATTGACAGCATCTAGGGCAGGGATGGGTAACTCCGTTCCCCCTTTTAAGACCCTCGGATCAACTTCCAAATTATTATTATTATTATTTTGGGGGGGGGGACTCAGTTGGGGTCTCAACTTACCGTTGTGAGTTAGGATAGTATATAGAATACACAAGGTGCACATCAGCACTCTAGTTACAGTGCCTTGCAAAAGTATTCATACATTTTATTGTGTTACAAAGTGGGATTCAAATGGGTTTAATTGTCATTTTTTGGTCAACCATGTACACAAAATACTCTGTAATATTCAAAGTAGAAGTATAATTATATATATATATTTTTAAGATGAWTATAAATGATAACTAAAATATAGTCTTTGCATAAGTATTCATCCCCTTTGTTTAGGCAAGCCTAAAATACTTCAGGACAAAAATGTGGCATATCAAATCACATAATAATTTATATGGACTCACTCAGTATGAAATATTGTTGACATGATTTTTGAATGACTAACCATTTATCTGTCCCCCATACATAGTATTGAATTTAAAGCACATAATCAACATCAAAGACCAGGGAGCTTTTCAAAAGCATCAAAGAAGGGCAGTGATTGGTAGATGTGTAACAATAACAAATCAGACACTGAATATCTCTTTAAGCATGGTCACGTTAATAATGATTATGTGGATGATGTATTAAACCACCCAGACCACGTCAAAGACACAGTCATCCTTCTGAACTGAGCTGCGGGACAGGAATGAAACAGCTTAGGGATGTTACCATGAGGCCATTGGTGATTTTAAAACAGTTACAGAGTTCAATGGCTGTGATGGGAGAAAACTGAGGATGGATCAACAACATTGTAGTTACTCCATTTGTGCTACACAATTCCCAACACACACACACACACACACACACACAGGTCCATCAGCAGCAGATTTAAATTTAGAATGAAAAATGAATGTGCTTATGCAACAAATGTTAGTGCATCATATCATATTGAACCACATCGATTCATTCCTCTACTAAACCCGAATCGCACCGAATAATTTCAAACTAAAACGTATCATTCCTGTATTGTATCGGAGCCCATGTACAGTGCCTTCAGAAAGTATTCACACCCCTTGACTTTTTGCCCTGAATACAGTGTTATGTTTGGGGAAAATCTACTTTTTTTCTAGCAATGATCAACAACCAATTTTACAAAGCTTGAAGAATTTTTAAAATAAAATGTGCAAATGTTGCACAATCCAGGTGTGGAAAGCTCTTAAAGGCTTACCCAGAAAGATTCACAGCTGTAATCGCTGCCAAACGTGCTTCTACAAAGTATTGACTCAGGGGTGTGAATAATTATGTTAATGAGATATTTCTGAATTTAATTTTCAATAAATTTGCAAAAATGTCTGAAAACATGTTTATGGGGTATTGTGTGTAGATGGGTGAGAAAAAACGTGTTGAAAGTTGAGTCTTTGCGTGACTGGAAGATGACATTGTTATAATAATAATATGATGTATTATGCTTATATAATATCATTTACATTTAAGTCATTTAGCAGACGCTCTTATCCAGAGCGACTTACAAATTGGAAAGTTCATACATATTCATCCTAAATAATATAATACAAAATATATATTTTCATTAAATAAATAATATGTATACAATACCAGTCAAAAGTTTGGGGCCACCTACTCATTCAAGGGTTTTCTATAATTTTTTTTACTATTTTCTACATTGTAGAAGAATAGTGAAGATATCAAAACTATGAAATAACACATATGGAATCATGTAGTAACCAAAAAACTGTTAAACAAATCTAAATATATTTTATATTTGAGATTCTTCAAAGTAGCCACCCTTTGCCTTGATGACATCTTTGCACACTCTTGGCATTCTCTCAACTGGCTTCATGAGGTAGTCACCTGGAATGCATTTCAATTATTAGGTGTGCCTTGTTAAAAGATAATTTGTAGAATTTCTTTCCTTCTTAATGTGTTTGAGCCAATCAGTTGTGTTATGACAAGTTAGGGGTGTTATACAGAAGGTAGCCCTATTTGGTAAAAGACCAAGTCAATATTATGACAAGAACAGCTCAAATAAGCTAAGATAAATTACTTTAAGACATGAAGGTCCGTCAATCCGGGAAATGTCAAGAACTTTGAAAGTTTCTTCAAGTGCAGTCGCAAAAACCCTCAAGCGCTATGATGAAACTGGCTCTCATGAGGACTGCCACAGGAAAGGAAGACCCAGAGTCATCTCTGCTGCAGAGGATAAGTTCATTAGAGTTACCAGCCTCAGAAATGCTGCCCAAATAAATGCTTGACAGAGTTCAAGTAACAGACACATCTCAACATCAACTGTTCAGAGGAGACTGCGTGAATCATGCCTTCATGGTCGAATTGCTGCAAAGACACCACAACTAACAAGACCAATAAGAAGAAGAGACTTGCTTGGGTCAAGAAACATGAGCAATGGACATTAGACCGGTCGAAATCTGTTCTTTGGTCTGATGAGTCCAAATGTTAGATTTTTGGTTGCAACCGCTGTGTCTTTGTGAAACGCAGAGTAGGTGAATGAATGATCTCTGCATGTGTGGTTCCCACCGTGAAGCATGGAGGAGGAGGTGTGGGGGTGCTTTGCTGGTGACACTGTCTAGGATTTATTTGGAATTCAAGGCACACTTAATCAGCATGGCTACCACAGCATTCAGCAGCAATACGCTATCACATCTGGTTTGGGCTTAGTGAGACTATCATTTGTTTTTCAACAAATAAAGAAAACCCCCCGAATAAGTCGGTGTGTCCAAACTTTTGACTGGTACTGTATGTTATGAAATACAGTAGAGACCTTTTCATTATATCAATATTATGTATATTTTATGTAATACAGTAGATACCTTTTCATAATTTCTTTGCTGCAACTGGGGCACTGTAAATCAAAATATTCAACTATATTATAGAATAATTCCCATCTAATTCCATATCTAAAACAGAACCCCCTTAGATGTAAGGAGTCGAAACAAACAGCTCGTCTTTGAAGTGCTTTTCGTGATTTGTCTTGACCCAAAACAGTCGGTTCTTTCAAACAATCGATTGGTCGAAATTTTGAAACTTGTATTTTTCTATATGATCTGCATCTGATGGTCAGTCTGGAGGGAGGGCTGTCTCTTCGTCCATCTGATGGTCAGTCTAGAGGGAGGGCTGTGTCTCACCGTCCATCTGATGGTCAGTCTGGAGGGAGGGCTGTCTCTCCGTCCATCTGATGGTCAGTCTGGAGGGAGGGCTGTCTCTCCGTCCATCTGAATGGTCAGATCCTGGGGGAGGGCTGTCTCTCTCCGTCCTACTGATGGTCAGTCTGGAGGGAGGGCTGTATCTCACCGTCCATCTGATGGTCAGTCTTGAGGGAGGGCTGTCTCTCTGTACATCTGATGGTCAGTCTGGAGGGAGGGCTGTCTCTCTGTACATCTGATGGTCAGTCTAGAGGGAGGGCTGTCTCTCACCGTCCATCTGATGGTCAGTCTGGAGGGAGGGCTGACTCCACCGTCCATCTGATGGTCAGTCTGGAGGGAGGGCTGTCTCTTCGTCCATTCCGATGGTCAGTCTAGAGGGAGGGCTGTCTCTCACCGTCATCTGATGGTCAGTCTGGAGGGAGGGCTGCCTTCACCGTCCATGTGATGGTCAGTCTGGAGGGAGGGCTGTCTCTCACCGTCCATGTTGATGGTCAGTCTGGAGGGAGGGCTGAGTTCTCCAACCGTCCATGTGATGGTCAGTCCTGGAGGGAGGGCTGTCTCTCACCGTCCATGTGATGGTCAGTCTGAGGGGGGCTGTCTCTCACCGTCATCTGATGGTCAGTCTAGAGGGAGGGCTGTCTCTCACCGTCCATCTGATGGTCAGTCTGGGGGAGGGCTGTCTCTCACCCGTCCATCTGATGGTCAGTCTGGAGGAGGGCTGTCTCTCACCGTCCATCTGATGGTCAGTCTGGAGGGAGGGCTGTCTCTACACGTCCATTGATGGTCAGTCTGGAGGGAGGGCTGTCTCTCACCGTCCATCTGATGGTCAGTCTGGAGGGAGGCTGTCTCTCACCGTCCATGTGATGGTCAGTCTGGAGGGAGGGCTGTCTCTCACCGTCATTGATGGTCAGTCTGGAGGGGGGTTGTCTCACCGTTCATCTGATGGTCAGCCTGGAGGGAGGCGCTGTCTCTCACCGTCTTCTGATGGTCAGTCTAAGGGAGGCTGTCTCTCACCGTCCATGCTGATGGTCAGTCTGGAGGGAGGCTTGTCTCTCACGGTCCATGTGATGGTCAGTCTGGAGGGAGGGCTGTCTCTCACCGTCCATGTGATGGTCAGTCTGGAGGGAGGGCTGTCTCTCACCGTCCTCTGATGGTCAGTCTGAAGGGAGGGCTGTCTTCTCACCGTCCATCTGATGGCAGTCTGAAGGGAGGGTTGTCTCACCGTTCATCTGATGGTCAGCCTGGAGGGAGGGCTGTCTCTCACCGTCTATCTGATGGTCAGTCTAGAGGGAGGCTGTCTCTCACCGTCCATCTGATGGTCAGTCTGGAGGGAGGGCTGTCTCTCACCGTCCATGTGATGGTCAGTCTGGAGGGAGGGCTGTCTCTCACCGTCCATCATGATGGTCAGTCTGGAGGGAGGGCTGTCTCCTCACCGTCCATCTGATGGTCAGTCCTGAAGTGAGGGCTGTCTCTCACCGTCCATCTGATGGTCAGTCTGAAGGGAGGGCTGTCTTCACCGTCGATCTGATGGTCAGTCTGGAGGGAGGCTGTCCTCACCGTCCATGTGATGGTCAGTCTGGAGGGAGGGCTGTCTCTCACTGTCCATCTGATGGTCAGTCTGGAGGGAGGGCTGTCTCTCACTGTCCATCTGATGGTCAGTCTGGAGGGAGGGTTGTCTCTCACCGTCCATTCCGCTGGCTGCGTTATCAAGTCCTCTACCGCAAAAATTGGGTCCGATGAGACTGGCACTAATCAGGCAGGTGTCTCGTGCGACCTCTCAACATTTTCTTTTTGGGGTACACGAACAGCCTATCGACCAAACAATCAACCAGTCGACTAAATGGGGTCAGCCCTAAAATGGTGCATTGTTGGCTGTCCGTTACACTGCTCTGTTGAATCCCAGCCGCAGTCTTATTACTTGGCCTCGAGGAAAGACACTCACCAACTGCAATAGATTGAAKGAAAGGGGTTACACTAACGTTGAAGAACTAGGCCATGACCTAATTAACTGCGACACATGGTATGATCAAGTCTAAACGCCGTCCAACAGCGCTACTCTCTGGAGATCAAGCCACTGCGCAGATGAGCGGCATCTCGGAGCTAGTCTCCCACAAGAGTTCCAGAATTTTGTGTTGCAATGCCAGTGCCGAGACAGGGGCATTAAAAATATAGAGTCCCCGATAGTTGGGTTGTTTGTCTCGTTTACGATCCTCATCCAAGGCACTATTTTGGTGGGGGCTTTTCATAGTTATTGACTGTTAAAACAACTTTTGGTATAGGCCTCCCGAGTGGCGCAGCGGCCTAAGGCACTACATGGCAGCGCTAACTGCGTTACTAAAGATCCTGGTTCAATACCGGCTTCGACCGGGAGACCCATGAGGCGACGCACAATTGTCCCAGCATCGTCCGTGTTAGGGGAGGGTTTGGCCGGCCGGGATGTCCTTGTCCCATCTCTCTCTAGCGACTCCTGTGGCGGGCCCGGTGCATGCACGTTGACGCGGTCGCCAGGTGTACGGTGTTTCCTCCGACATATTGGTGCGGCTGGCTTCCAGGTTAAGCGGGCATTGTGTCAAGAAGCAGTGCGGCTGGGCGGGGTTGTGTTACGGAGGACGCGTGGCTCTTGACCTTCGCCTCTCCCAAGTCCGTACGGGAGTTGCAGCGGTGGGACAAGACTGTAACTACGAAATTGGGGAGAAAAAGGGGGTCAAAAAAAAAACTTTAGGTATGTAGCTAGGGCTGTAGTATGTTGGATTTACACATAAAACTATTGCTAAGAAGTAAAAGCCCTTGACTGTTCTTCAGTGCCTTTATGGCCTAGTTTCAGGCTGACTAAATTGTAGACACCTGCCAGATCTCACAACACCTGGACAGTTGTTTAACATAGCAGCTAACCATATCAGATAAGATATTGCAATATGAAGCCTGACCGCGCAGCCGATGACGTGGCACACAACAATTGGTTGATGCAATGCATAGTCTGCAATGTAGTAGTCTGGACTTTTAGCTGAGTTCTCTTTCGTTAGGTAGAGGAGGGTCCACTGGTTCTTTATAAATTAAGGTCATTGCTTCTATAGGAAGTCTATTAAAAAACGGGTTTCCAGGTCTAAATCAGACATTCATTCAAAGAAAGGACCAATGGAATCTCCTCTACCTAACGAAAGAGCGCTCAAACAAAACTCAACGTGGCAAAACTCATTAACAGATCTCAAGTGTCTGATGTCCCTCCTCTTTTTCACAGTTCAGGTGAGGCCACTGAGTCAATGGGTTTACCTTGCACTGTCCATTGTTGCATACGGTTGTTACTCTTATCCAAAAGAAGCCATTTGCTTCCTACATCAAAATGAGCGTGATATGGTCATTGAGTCAAATAAGCGAATGATTGACAGCTTGGTAAAGGCAGTACCGCCCGTTGTAGGGAGCACATTTACGTCATTCCTCAAAGACCAATGTTATAGTTTAGCTAGCAGCTAGGATCAAGTCTTTTCTCTTACCATTATTATTTGATAGGGACAATGAAATATTGTCAGGATTTTCTGCAGCATTTTGAAAGGGATTGAGTCAATTCCACTGTAATTCTGAGAACAGAATAATGGTCATTGGTGGTCAATGGTAATTTTGTTGAATTGCAGTTCATTCCCATGAAGTTGAACTGTCTACTTATTGCCTACAATGTTTGACAACTTTCACTGACAGCATCATTTTCACTATCCTGCCCTCTCTAGCTTTACCGCTCTATTTCACTTCTCCTCCATCCTTCCATTCCCTTTTACTGTAGCTCCATCTCTCCTTCTCATATTTATAATTTCCTGTTACACTCCTCCATGTCCTCGTTTTACTTTCGCCTATCCCACTATCCACTTCTGCGTCTCACTCTCCCTCCATCTCTAATCCACCTCTCCAAGTTCTCATTTCACTTGCATCTTCCCCTCGTTTTACCCCTCCTTGGCTACGCCCCTCCATCTATTCCTCCACCTCCTCTGTCCATCTATCCTGATCACATTCATCCCATCTGACCTGCATATGCTCATTCTAATCCCTCCATGTAATTTCTCTATCTCCCACTTTCCCCTCTCTTTCACCTGGTCTCCCGCCCTCTCTACCCTCTATTTTCCTCTCTCCCCCTCTATATTTATCCATTATACCCCCCTGTTTTCTTCCCTTACTCTCTCCCTCCTTTTCACCATTCACCCCCCCCATTATCTTGTTCTCCATTCATTCTCTTTCTCCCTTCTTTCTCTCTCTTCCCCTCTTCCATCCCACCCATCTCTTTGATACAGAGGGGTCATTGCATGGTCTCCTGAAGGCTCTGACGAGCGCTCGCTGCAGTCCCACCCAGCATCTGGAGCAGGAGCAGGCATTGGCTAGACAGTTTGCAGAGATTCTGCATTTCACCCTGCGCTTCGATGAGCTCAAGGTACTTCTACCCCCTCCAATGAGCGAGATATGCATAGTGCTTCTTCCTTCTTTGTTTTTATGAAATAATCTCCTTATCATTTATCTTAAATGTACACTTAAAATGAAAATGTCAAGTAAATAATAACATGCTTTTCCTTACACTCCAAAAAGCTTTAAATTATGAGAGTAAATGAAGGGGAAGGTTTGCATCAGAATGCTCACCACATATCAATTATCACACTGGAGATGTGAGAAGTGATTGTGGCAATTTGTAGCCTTTTACCTTCCCCAGGATATCCTCCCTGTAACAACATCCAATGCTGCCACAACTCTTAGTCGATAACAAATGTATGGATGTCTGACTTTTTTGTGTTGAAATGTACAGATTTTCGTTCGTTTGGTCAGTCTAAGTAGTACCTGGTGAATACACACAGGTAACAGCAAGGAAGCATTGCCCTCCACTCACCCTGTTCTAGGGGTCAAGCAATAGCTTGACCCCTAGACCTATTTGCAATTTAGAGAAAGTAAAAATATGCACAACCCCAACAAAAAGCAAAGCACCTTTAATGTTAGCCAGCAGATTCCAACCTTACGTTTACGTTTGTTTACACCGAGCTGCACTGGGGTCAGAACACAATCATGGTTAGATTAAGCCACAGCGGAGCCAGTGCAAAATATGGCTTGAAAAACGTACCTCAATGCAGGGATGGGATATGCCACTGTACTACATGTTTCACCCATATCCAAACTGATTAATTTAGAAGATTGAAATACTGCTAGTTTATCCTGGAAATTGTATTTTTTTTTAAATCCATATGCTAGCTAGCAGTAGCCAATGCCGTCATTGTGGAATGGCAGTGTCAGCCAATCAGCTTCTTTGTTGTTCAACGTGACGTTACATTATATTATGGCTTCTGTGTCTATTGCTAGCTAGCATGAGGAAGAAAAGGGCAACGTTCCGTAAAAACTAGTAGTTGTTCAATCTTTCCGGTGTAACAGGTTGTATAATGGGACAATTCGAAGTACAACGCAATTTCTCATCCCTGGATTGAGGTATATATTCCGAGCCATATCTCGCGCCGGCTCTGCGGTGTCTTAATCTAACCATGATTGAATTCCGATCCCAGTGCAGCTCAGCGTAAACAAGTGTAACGGTAGGTTCGGAATCTGCTGGCTACTTTAAAGGGGCAATAAGCAGTTGCTACAGCCATTTTTTTTACTTAGAAATTAATATTACCCACTGATCCTTGAAGAATATAACTTATTTTACTCCAATGTTTCTAAACAAAGGAAATGTAAACAAACATCATATAGCCTCAAAACATGGTTAAAACTATAATTGTGATATCATGGATGTTCAGTCCTTGCATCCATAGCTGCGCTAATGAATTTGAGAGTGGTTACATTTTTCTAGCCCCATCCCTCAGCTTTTTACCGAAACAGGGGTGGGGAGGCCGCTTTGTTATTGTTTCTACTGCTGATTGCCACTTTAAAGCATCATATTAAAGCTTTGATAAAGCAGCAATAGATCAGCAACAGCAATCATAAACCAACTCAAAATTGATGCAATGGGGCTTTTTTCAAATCAAATCAAAGGCAATAGTCTAAAGTTCAATGGTCAAAGACAGAAAGATATTTAGTCCAACCAAAAATGTATTTCAATCCAAGATTCGCAAAAAAAAAAAAATTCAGTTCTTAAGAGTTATTTCCCCAAAAAGGCAAATACGCAAAAAAAAGACTTTATTATCCAATGGGACATTATTATCTAATGGGAAGAGCAGGACATACATTCAACAGTGCAACATGCAATCTGATAGGCTCCTTGGTGTTCAATGGAAGTGTTTATGTGTCCAGTAATTCCCTTTTTCCAGGCAAATAGCGCAGTGGAACAGGTTTTAACAGAACAATTACTGAACTATTTTAAAGTTTTCAAACATTTCCCCATTCTTCTTCTTCTATGATATCATGAATGTCCGCAAACAGTAATTTAAGTGCTAGCCGCCACCTACTGTGCTGGAATGTACGAGCAATCATGATCTGCTCAATTCTGTACTACCTTGGTAATTGTAAGGGGTGCGTACTGGCGGCAGAGAAGTCAGACGCAGGAGAGCAAAAACGGTGTTTCCAACGGCTCAGCTTAATAATAAGAACCCACTGGATACAGAACAATCAATAAATGGGTACATAACCCGACGCACACCAGAACACAACGTGCACAAGCACTTACAATAAACAATACCGGACAAGGACATAGGGGGGAACAGAGGGTTAAATACACAACATGTAATATATGGGATTGAAACCAGGTGTGTGGGAAGACAAGACAAAACAAATGGAAAATTAAAGGGGGATCAGCGATGGCTAGAAGACCAGTGACGTCGACCGCCGAACGTCGCCCGAACAAGGAGAGGGACAGACTTCGGAGGAAGTCGTGACAGTAATAAAATTCAAACCAAATAAATCGCCTGCTAACTTCTACCACACCCTCCCCCTCCCCCCAAAAAAACTCCCCAACCATCCTACCCCATGAAACGTTATCTCGATCATGCTGAAACACACCCATAGGATTGTTTAGTATGTCAACAACCATTTCAACAGTAACATCTGTTACCCCCAATATATATTTTGCTGTCTACACAATAACTTTCAACCTGGCAATTCTGCTTTCCACAACCCGAGTCGTATTGATAACCTTACCAATAAAAGATATGAAGTCAACTTTATTCATTGTCAAAGTGTCCTTTGACAGCGCACATTCATGAGCACCAGATTTCTGAACAGGCCTCCAAACCATGCCAGGACCAGTAGCTCCACCAGTCTGACTACAGGAGCAGCCATAGTAGCTCCATCAGTCTGACAGTAGATCCACTTACTACAGGAGCAGCCATAGTAGCTCCATCAGTCTGACAGTAGATCCACTTACTACAGGAGCAGCCATAGTAGCTCCATGAGTCTGCCTAGTAGTTACACCAATCTGTCTTACAGCCTCTGCGTATGATACATCATTGTTTCTATATCTCAGGGCCATTCTATACTCTCTCTGTACCTGGCATCCACCAAATGCTGCACTACGTRCCCCCCCACAATTACAACACTTAACCTTCACATTGCTTCCACAGTCCCCGTAATCATGTTCCCCTCCACACATCCTTTCTTTCCTTTCCACTGAGCAGCTACATGGCCCATTCTTTGGAATTTATAACACCGCAATGGGGATGGGACAAATTCTCTGAAATTGAAACAAAGGAATCCTTTCTGTACTTTTCCAGTCAATTCCTTCTAAAACCTCAGCATCACTGATAAGCTTTCACTTCTTTGTCCCTCTTTCCTACTGATCAACCTTTTGGCCTCAATCATTCTGCCTCCTTTCACATTTTCTTTAATATCTAATGGACATAGATATTGGAACCCCAGTGATGACTCCTCTCAATCTAGCATAAGCACCAAGGACCTGGCTTTTAATCTTCTTCCCATTAAGCTTTTCCATTTTCAGAATCTTCTTTTGCTGAGCCTGGCTACCACAAAATATTAACAATCTACCATTTCCAATGAACCAAGTTATTTTAATTCACCTACCTCTTTCTCTATGGCAGTGGTTCCTAAACTTTTTATAGTCCCGTACCCCTTCAAACATTCAACCTCCAGCTGTACCCCCTCTAGCACCAGGGTCAGAGCACTCTCAAATGTTGTTTTTGCCATCATTGTAAGCCTGCCACACACACTATACGATACATTTATTAAACATAATAATGAGTGTGAGTTTTTGTCACAACCCGGCTTGTGTGAAGTGACAAAGAGCTCTTATAGGACCAGGGCACAAATAATAATATAATAATAATCAATAAATTTGCTTTTTATTTAGCCATCTTACATATAAAACCTTATTTGTTCATAACAAATGGTGATTAACTCAAAACACAGGTTAATGAGAAGGGTGTGCTTGAAAAGATGCACATAACTCTCATAACTCTTCAATCCTTTTCCACACACAGTCTGTGCCTGTATTTAGTTTTCAAGCTAGTGAGGGCCGAGAATCCACTCTCACATAGGTACGTGGTTGCAAAGGGCCATCGGTGTCTTAACAGCGCGATTTGCTAAGGCAAGAAACTCTGAGCGCAGCACTATCCAGAAATCTGTCAGTGGCTTCTGATTAAATTCAATTGTCACAGAACCGCTTGTTGCAATTACGATGAGGCTCTCTTGTTCAGATATCGGTAATTGGACTGGAGGCAGGGCATGAAAGGGATAACGAAWCCAGTTGTTTGTGTCGTCTGTTTCGMGAAAGTACCTGTGTAATTGCTTACTCAGGTGCTTCGCTATATCACATTTGACATTGTCCATAAGCTTGAGTTCATTTGCACACAAAAAATCATACAATGATGGAAACACGTCTGTGTTGTCCTTGTTAATGCAGACAGAAAAGAGCTCCAACTTCTTAATCATTGCCTCAATTTTGTCCCGCACTTTGAATATAGTTGCTGAGAGTCCCTGTAATCCTAGATTCAGATCATTCAGGCAAGAAAAAACATCARCCAGATGAAAATGATGGTCAGTAAAGAAAACTTTAAGCTCATCTTTCAATTCAAAAAAACGTGTCAATACTTTGCCCCTTGATAACCAGCGCACTTCTGTATGTTGTAAAAGCGTTACATGGTCGCTGCCCATATCATTGCATAATGCAGAAAATACACAAGAGTTCAGGGGCCTTGCTTTAACAAAGTGAACCATTTTCACTTGTAGGGTCCAAAACGTCTTTCAAGCTGTCAGGCATTCCCTTGGCAGCAAGGTGGATGCTGCAGTGTACCCAAGTGGCATCGGGAGCAACTGCTTGCACGCGCGTTACCACTCCACTCTGTCTCCCTGTCATGGCTTTTGCGCCATCAGTACAGATACCAACACATCTTGAACACCAAAGTCCATTTGATGTCACAAAGCTGTCCAGTACTTAAAAAATATCCTCTCATGTTGTTCTGGTTTCCAGTGGTTTGCAGAAGAGGATGTCTTCCTTAATTGACCCCCCATAAACGTAACGGACATATACCAGGAGCTGTGCCAGGCCCGCCACGTCTGTTGACTCATCCAGCTGTAACGCACAGAACTCACTGGCGTGTATGCGAAGCAGTAATTGTTTTTAAACATCTCCTGTCATGTCACTGATGCATCGTGAAACAGTGATGTTTGATGAAGCGATTGTCTGTATAGTTTTTTGGGCCTTTTCCCCCAGCATTGTCCCAGCCATATCCGTGGCAGCAGGAAGAATTAAGTCCTCCACAATAGTATGGAGCTTGCCTATCCTAGCCACTCGGTAGCTCACAATATAAGACGCTTCTTTTTATACATGTCTTACTACTCGAAAGTAGTCATTATTCTTGCAAAAAAAAATCKCGTAGCTTATTTTTCAAATTGTCATGTTTCGCTTCTAAATGTCTGTGCAATAGTGATGGTTTCCCGTGAGAGAGTAACGGTTAATGTGATTGGAGGTTAATTATTTGACTAGGCTACCGGTATTTGACCTTGTGTTGTTATTTCGCTGAACACTAGATGGTTTAATTTCTATTTTGACAGTGAAACGAGGCTACTCAGGCAAGAAAAAAAACTCACCAAAATGTATAGCCCCGTTGGAAAATCTAAATGGACTGTTAGAAAATGTGAAGATTTTATTTTTATTTAAAAAAAAWATATATGAATCACATTTTTATTTGGCGTACCCCCGACAGCATTGGGAGAGCTTTGTACGCGTCTCTGTGTGTGGAGTAAAGGTGGTCTAGAGTTTTTTCCCTTAACATGCTGATAGAAATTTGGTAAAACTGATTTTAGTTTCCCTGCATTAAAGTCCCCGGCCACTAGGAGAGCTGCCTCTGGATGAGCGTTTTCCTGTTTGCTTGTGGCGGAATACAGCTCATTGAGTGCAGTCTTAGTGCCAATATCGGTCTGTAGTTGTATGTAGACAGCTATGAAAAATACAGATG
Organism: Salvelinus sp. IW2-2015; assembly: GCF_002910315.2. NCBI lineage: Eukaryota > Metazoa > Chordata > Actinopteri > Salmoniformes > Salmonidae > Salvelinus > Salvelinus sp. IW2-2015. Next base: position 5,221,243 of record NC_036871.1, on the reverse strand, counting down.
AAAACACTCTAGGTAGATAGTGTGGTCTACAGCTTATCATGAGATACTCTACCTCAGGCGAGCAAAACCTAGAGACTTCCTTAGATATCGTGCACCAGCTGTTGTTTACAAATATACATAGTCCATCCCCCCTTACCAGACGCCGCTGTTCTATCCTGCCGATACAGCGTATAACCAGCCAGCTGTATGTTGATAATGTCGTCGTTCAGCCACGACTCTGTGAAGTCTAAGATATTACAGTTTTTAATATCCCGTTGATTGTTTAATCTTCCTCGCATGTCGTCTATTTTATTTTCCAATGATTGCATGTTAGCATGTAGAACGGTGGGGGTTTATTCGATCACCTACGAATTCTCAGAAGGCAGCCCGAGCTCCGTCCTCTTTTTCTCCTTCTTCTCTTCACGCAAATGATGGGGATTTGCACCTGTTCCCGGGAAAGCAGTATGTCCTTCACGTCGGGCTCGTCTGACTCGTTAAAGGAAAAAAAAGCTTCTGCCAGTTCGTGGTGAGTAATCGCTGTTCTGATGTCCAGAACCTATTTTCGGTCATAAGAGATGGTAGCAAAAACGTAATGTACAGAATAAGTTAAAAAATAAGTTACAAACAACGCATAAAAACCACAAAAAAATAACATTCGGTTAGGAGCACGTAAAACGTCAGCCATCTTCTCCGGCGCCATTCATACTTCAGGTATTCTCATTAGTTAGACCGCAGCGCTCTTTAAATGTTGGACACACTGCAACAACCAATGGCTAAAAGCAGCTAGTGGCTGTCCTATCGTTTGTTGTCTTGTGTGTTTAAAGTGATCACCTGCTGGGTGCTGGCGAACTGTGTCTGTTTTTGCCAAGAAATGTGGCAAAGTATTTCACTTTTTGTCCTGAATACAACGTGTTATGTTTGGGGCTAATCCAACACATTACTGAGCACCACTCTCCTTATTTTCAAACATAGTGGTGGCTGCATCATGTTATGGGTATGCTTGTAATCATTAAGGACTAGATCATTTTTCAGAATAAAAAAACAAACGGAATGGAGATAAGCACATGCAAAATCCTAGAGGAAAACATGGTTCATTCTGCTTTCTACCTTACACTGGTTGAAAGCAGTGTCTGGTGAGCACTGCTTAACCTAAAATACAAGGCTAAATCTACACTGGAGTTGCTTATCAAGAAGACAGTGAATGTTCCTGACGGGCCGAGTTACAGTTTTAAATCTGCTTGAAATGGCAAGAAGTGAAAATGGATGTCTAGCAATGATCAACATCCAATTTGATAGAGCTTTAAGAATACATTTTAAAAAGTATAATGTGCAAATTGTACAATCCAGTTGTGCAAAGCTCTTATAGACTTACCCAGAAAGACTCAACTGTAATTGCTGCCGAAGGTGATTTTAACATGTATTGACTCAGGGGGTTGAATACTTATCTAATCAAGATATAGTAGTGTTTTATTTTTCATGAATTTGTCTTCCACTTTGACATTACAGAGTATTTTGGGTAGATCGTTGACAAAAAAATMACAATTGAATCCATTTTATTCCCATTTTGTAACAACAAAATGTGGAAAAAGTCAAGGGATGTGAATACTTTCTGAAGGTACTGTAGATTGACTCACCTCTACCAACCTCCCCATGTACCAGACTTCTGACTGTCAACAACACTGCTATGGATATGAGAACCACCTTTCTGCCCTTCAGCTCAAGTTGCCCTCTTTCTCTCTGTCTTTGACCTTTAGGATTATTAATGAAAAGAAAGGGGAATAGAGAGAGAGGGGAGAGGGTAGTTCTTCCTTGATTTTATACCCTCCACCTCTTTAAAATGTTTATCTCTGATCCCTTTTAAATGCTCATACCCGAGCTGACAAGGTAAAAATCTGTCATTCTGCCCCTGAGCAAGGCAGTTGACCCACTGTTCCCCGGGCGCCGAAGACGTGGATGTCGATTAAGGCAGCCCACCACACCTCTCTGATTCAGAGGGGTTGGGTTCAACGCGGAAGACACATTTCATGAGTAGGAAGCCGAAAGAGAAGAGATAGTTGTCAAGTTTGTTTTTAACCTCACGATAGAGGTAAGCGCAGAACGTTTTTTGGGAATGGTTTATATATTTTACTGGTAAGAAGAGTTTCCATGTTTTAGTCTGTGGTCGTCAGTATCCTCAACTCCTTTCAAATGCACATTCCTCCGCCTAGTATTATTTTGGCAGGGAGAAAATAACGATATTCTGAATGAAAGAGTACAAGAAATCTGAGATCACGAGGGAATAGTAAGGATGAATCACTAAAATCTCCACTGTGGTCATTTTTTTTGTATAATGGTATTAAGTGTTACTTAACAAAAAATGATCAGAGACAAAGAAAGTGATGGAGATATAAAATGAATGAGATGATACGGAGAGAATGAAAGAGGGAGAGAAGATGACAGGGAGAATAAATCAAATCAAAGTTTATTTGTCACGTGCGCTGAATACAACAGGTGTTCACCTTACAGTGAGATGCTTACTTACAGGCCCTAACCAACAGTGGAATCTTTAAGTAAAAAATAGGTGTTAGGTGAACAATAGATAAGTAAGGAAATAAAAAACTGTAAAAAGACAGTGAATAATAACAGTAGCGAGGCTAAATACAGGCACTGGTTAGTCGGGCTAATTGAGGTAGTATGTACATGTAGATATGATTAAAGTGACTATGGATATATGATAAACAGAGAGTAGCAGTAGTGTGTTTGGTTTGGTTTTGGATTACCTGTTCAGGAGTCTTATGGCTTGCGGGTAAAAGCTGTTGAGAAGCCTTTTGGTCCAAGACTTGGCGCTCCGGTACTGCTTGCCATGCAGTAGTAGAGAGAACTGTCTATGACTGGGGTGGGTGGGGTCTTTGACAATTTTTAGGGCCTTCCTCTGACACCGCCTGGTGTAGAGGTCCTGGATAGCAGGCAGCTTAGCCTCAGTGATGTACTGGGCCGTACGCACTACCCTCTGTAGTGTCTTGCGGTCGGAGGCCAAGCAGTTGCCGTACCAGGCAGTGATGCAACCAGTCATGATGCTCTCGATGGTGCAGCTGTAGAACCTTTTGAGGCTCTGAGGACCCATGCCAAATCTTTTTAGTTTCCTGAGGGGGAATAGGCTTTGTCGTAGCCTTTTTACGGCTGTCTTGGTATGTTTGGACCATTCTAGTTTGTTGGTGATGTGGACACCAAGGAACTTGAAGCTCTCAACCTGCTCCACTACAGCCCCGTCGATGAGAATGGGGGCGTGCTCGGTCCTCCTTTTCCTGTAGTCCACAATCATCTCCTTAGTCTTGGTTATGTTAAGGGATAGGTTGATATTCAGGTACCAACCGGCCAGGTCTCTGACCTCCTCCCTATAGGCTGTCTCATCGTTGTCTGTGATCAGGCCTACCACTGTTGCGTCGTCTGCAAACTTAATGATGGTGTTGGAGTCGTACCTGGCCACGCAGTCGTGGGTGAACAGGGAGTACAGGAGGGGACTGAGCACTCACCCCTGAGGGGCTCTAGTGTTGAGGATCAGCGTGGCAGATGTGTTGCTACCTACCCTCACCACCTGGGGGCGGCCCGTTAGGAAGTCCAGGATCCAGTTGCAGAGGGAGGTGTTTAGTCCCAGGAGTCTTAGCTTAGTGATGAGTTTGAGGGTACTATGGTGTTGAACGCTGAGCTGTAGTCAATGAATAGCATTCTCGCGTAAGTGTTCCTTTTGTCCWGGTGGGAAAAGGTAGTGTGGAGTGCAATAGAGATTGCATCATCTGTGAATCTGTTTGGGCGGTATGCAAATTAGAGTGGATCTAGGGTTTCTGGGATAATGGTGTTGATGTGAGCCATTACCAGCCTTTCAAAGCACTTCATGGCTATGGACGTGAGTGCTACGGGTCTGTAGTTATTTAGGCAGGTTGCCTTAGTGTTCTTGGGCACAGGGACTATAGGCCAGGAGATAGGCTAGTACGACAGGCTAAGTACTAATAACTGGATTTCAAATTGCCACAATCCCTCCTCAACTCCCCACTGTGGGACATTGAAGATAATCATGAGTGATTTCGTGTTGACATTTGCACCCTCTTTTACAGATGACGAACCCTGCCATCCAGAATGATTTCAGCTACTACAGGAGAACCCTCAACCGCATGCGCATCAACAATGTTGCCGTGAGTGTACATTTACATTTAAGTCATTTAGCAGATGCTCTTACCCAGAGCGCCTTACATTTGTGAGTGCATACATTTTCATATCAACGTTTGACTGGTACTGTATATACACACACACAGTTAAACATACCCACGGTAAATGGATTCTAACAGTAGTACATTAGTCACCTCATCCTCCCATTGATCAAAGGGAAAGCCCCATGGGCGTTGACGAGACAGGGGGATCATTGACCTTGTGTCTCCAATTAAGAGCCCCTGCGGCTGGGGAATAATTACTTGAGGGCCTATGTAATGAGGCAGACAGAAGAGCGTATGTAAAGTGCCATGTAGAATGCATGCAGAACGGCACAGCAAATAGTGTGCTGACTGTGTAACGTCTTATTACAGTTTTGATAGAATGAATTGCCCAAACTTCACAAGTTACAGTTGAAACAGGAAGTTTACATACCCCTTAGCCAAATACATTTAAACTCAGTTTTTCACAATTCCTGACATTTAATCCTAGTAAAAATTCCCTGTCTTGAGTCAGTTAGGATCACCACTTTATTTGAAGAATGTGAAATGTCAGAATAATAGTAGAGAGAATGATTTCTTTCTGCTTTTATTTCTTTCATCACATTCCCAGTGGGTCAGAAGTTTACATACACTCAATTAGTATTTGGTAGCATTGCCTTTAAATTAACTTGGGTCAAACGTTTCGGGTAGCCTTCCGCAAGCTTCCCACAATAAGTTGGGTGAATTTTGGCCCATTTCTCCTGACAGAGCTGGTGTAACTGAGTCAGGTTTGTAGGCCTCCTTGCTCGCACATGTTTTTTCAGTTCTGCCCACAAATTTTCTATAGGATTGAGGTCAGGGTTTTGTGATGGCCACTCCAATACCTTGACTTTGTTGTCCTTAAGCCATGTTGCCAAAACTTTGAAAGTATGCTTGGGGTCATCGTCCATTTGGAAGACCCATTTGTGACTAAGCTTTCACTTCCTGACTGATGTCTTAAGATGTTGCTTCAATATATCCACGTAATTTTCCTGCCTTATGATGCCATCTATTTCGTGAAGTGCACCAGTCCCTCCTGCAGCAAAGCAGCTCCACAACATGATGCTGCCACCCCCGTGCTTCACGGTTGGGGTGGTGTTCTTCGGCTTGCAAGCCTCCCCCTTTTTCCTCCAAACATAAAAAATATGTTTAATGACTCCAACCTAAGTCTATGTAAACTTCCAACTTCAACTGTATTTTGCATACGAATTTGAAATGATARACTAAATTAAATATTTGTAAAAAAATATATAATTCAAAATTGCAATATTTAAGGATATAGCCATAGGTTTTGATGCTGGTGTTTTTCCGTCCGGCCTTCTTGTGAAGTATGGTGTTATATTAACACTTTTAAAAGTACTTTMTAAAGAACGATAAAACATTTCTAACATCCTAACAGCACTAATCCTATTGTATACTTCTTTCAATTCTGTTTTTGTTTGAAAGACACCAAGGCCAGGATTCAATTAGATCAGCCGTAACCCATGTTAGCCAACAAACACATAGCTTTTCATTGCTGTTGTTTAGGCGGTGTCTGAGGTGTAACTACATTAGAGCTGTCAAATACACAAGCGGCCCCTTACGTTACTTATCGCGGACATTGCCATTGGATTCACTGAGTCGCATTAGTAGAAATCCCATGCAGCCACATTACAAGTTTGAACACAGGAATGCATGATGTACTCAATTAGGCTGATAGAAATCCTTAGTTTCTTTAATGATTTTACATTTGAGTGTCATTATTTCTAGATAGCCTGACTTTCTTGTTTAGAACTTGTAACTCTTGTGGGTTATAAGGACGGTGTGGTTTTGTGACAATGACCATAAGAGCAGCCATGCTGTCACCGATTTGACAGCTCTAACTCAGTTACATCTCAGACACTGCCGGGAAAAAAAGCTACGTGTTTGTCTGCTAACACGGGTTACCGCTGATCTGATTAAATCCTGGCCCAACTCTTTTGCTTTCAGGCAGAGGAGGAGAACGAAGTCAACAATGAGCTGGCCAATCGGATGTCTCTGTTCTACGCCAATGCCACGCCCATGCTGAAAACGCTAAGCGACGCTACAACAAAGTTTGTTTCAGACGTAAGTGAAAAAGCGTTACATTGATTAAGAATAATAGCTCCTATTTCATAGTGTTAAAGTCCTGGATAGGCAGTTCACTGGACAACTTGTTGACTTCAGTTGAATTGTAATTTGCCAAATGTCATGGATCAGGGCAGCGTCTGTCTCTGATACAGATAAAGAGGGAGCTACAGTATCCGTTTCTTTGACAGTGATCATGGAAAACAGACATGGCAAAATGTGTTATCTACGTAGTTTATTCTCATCTTCTGGCTTATCGTACAGCAGTTTTTCTTTAAACAGTATCGCACAGTCAAATAAAATTGCACCGTTTAGGGCTGTTTTGCTTTAGGAAAACATCAATGAAAATGGTAACAAAAGCTGTGTCAATAAGATGGTGTTTTCTGTTGATTTGACCAGAACACAGATCTACCCATTGAAAACACAACGGACTGCTTGTGCACGATGGCCAGCGTATGCAAAGTCATGCTGGAAACGCCGTGAGACAGACCTCTTTTCTAATCCAATTTATTTTCCCCTCTGTGACATTCAGAAAGTCAGATCACAAATMATTCTGTACTGTACTTTCTACCATGAAGTGTGTCTGCTTTGTGGGATCTGCTTTGAAGTTTCATTTCTTTGAACAGTAAACATTATCTAAAAATGCTGTTTGTTTTTTGTCTTTGCGCACACGTGTTTGTGTGTGTGTGCGTCCACAGGGAATACCGTAGCCGTTTTGCCAGCGAGGATACTGTGTCCTTCTGTTTGCGTGTGATGGTGGGAGTGATCATTCTTTATGACTATGTTCACCCTGCTGGAGCCTTCGTCAAGTCCTCCAAGATCGAGGTGCGTTAACAGAGTTCTTATGACATTTATTGTGGCCGTATGTATCAAGCGTCTCAGGGTAGGACTGCTGATCTAGGATCAGGTCTCCCCTGTCTATGTAATCTGATTCATTGTGATCTCAAAGGACAAACTGATCCTTAATCAGCACTCCTACTCTGAGGTGCGTAATACATACAGCCCCAGACGTTGTCATACCTGAAAAGCGACGTAATTTATCACTGTTGTATCACCAGGGAGGGGAAACGTTGTTCTAGTCCAACAACACAAATTAAATAATCCACTAACAACCAGCCCATGGTTAGTTGAATCAGGTGTGTTACTGCTGGGCTAAAACAAAAATGTGRACCTCCTAGGGATCCCACAGGAATACATACAGGGACACTGACATATGGAACCATAAATGTGTAACTGACTTTGTTTTGGTATAGATGAAAGGGTGCATCAAAGTCTTAAAGGATCAGCCTCAAAGCAGTGTGGAAGGCCTGRTAAACGCTCTCAGGTAAGTGGCATCTCTTTCCTGTACATGCTGTGGTTATCTGCCAACTTGAATGTATAATAGCGTGTTTGTACTTACATGCTAACTACATGTTCAATGACTTTTCAATGACAGGGGTCACAACTTCAGCCCTAAAGGGCCACACTAACACACCTGACTCATGTAATCAACCAATTTATGGCTCTTCAAAGTTGACCATGATTAGATTAATCAGATGTGTAAGAGTTTGGCATTGCAGCCACCCATGACTGAAGTTGTCCACCCATMTTATATTACATTGTTTGTGTTTTGTATTTGTATTTATRAAGGATCCCSYTTAGTTCCTGGTAAGGCAGCAGCTATAACACATTAAGTGTGTGCCCTCAGGCCACTACTATACTAGCATGTTGTTGATTTGTCCTTGAACACTGTTTCGCCAGAAGTGATGATATTTTACACCGACTAAGCCACTCTGTTCTGTCCCCTGCCCGCCATATGTTTTTGTATGTTGTATGTTATCTATTTTTATGTCCTGTAAGGAGTTTATTTATGAGGCACATTCCTGTGAAGCAGACAATAAAATGCTTTCTTATCTATGTTATCTTACCCTAGAGTCCAGACCTTTCCATCAGGACATCAAATTACTCAGCAATTCTTCAGAGCAAATATGTGGATGTTAATAAGACGATTTAAACCATTTAGCTGCAATCTAATGTTAATATTGTTTTTAGGTAATACTAGTGTTGTTTTGGATAGATGCTCAGACTGTACTCTCTTTCTTCACATTCAGGTACACAACAAAACATCTGAATGACGAGACTACCTCCAAGCAAATCAAAAATATGTTGCAAGTTAACTGAGAGAATGTTTAAAGAGCGTCCAGCGCTCTGTAGTTTCTGGAATAAAGATGATCTTCTGTTTCCAGTGAGCGTTAAGGCACCATGTTTGGTACTGTTGTAAAGAAATCATTAATGAAACAAGGCCATATCAAGTAGCAGCTACTGACTTAGTGTCTCATCAGCTGGATGTTTGGACATTTTTGGATCAGTCAGAAAAGTCATTTCACTGGAACATTTTGACTGAAACGATAATCATTTGTAATAATTTCACAGTATGAGGTACTTTATTGAAGATACTGCTCAAGGGACTTCATTTTATATGATGGCAGCATAAATCTTGTATTAGATTTTTTTTTACAGTTAGTATTTGTATAATATAATGTCAAGTTATTTTTGAATGACAATTCATGTGAAAGGGAAAATAAAGCTTTGGTGATTTTTCTAAAGCTTTTCTCTAATCATTTATTTCTTAATAGATTTACGGGGTCAAAGAATGTGTCACCATTACTGACTCTTATCTCACTATTTAATAAGTACAAACTATTTCCCTTATGAATACCCCACCCTAGGACCTCCTCCTCCCTTCTAKATTCCCCCTCCTGCCTAGGATCATGAGAAACATGAACAGTTTGGGAAACACTTTCTCGGAAACGCAGTCCTAGGCCATTTAGTCGTTTTTATGAAACAATGTAGGATTAATGGATCATTTGGTAACACTTTATTTTACAGCCTGGCATTGACACAACTAGGGCTGTGGCGGTCACAAAATGTAGTCAGCCGGTGATTGTCACGCAAATACCTGTCAGTCTCGCAAATACCTGTCAGTCTCACGGTAATTGACCATTAATTAACAAACACATTTAGCATCTCCTGGCTTCCACACATAGCCTAACAAGTCACTAATGCAGACCTTTAGAACATCTACATTTCACGAAGTCTAATCAATCCATGTTATATAGCCTACACCTTCACAATAAATCCATTATTWATTTATAAGAAACATGATKAGAAAATGTAGTCTATTTCTGAAGAACAGAATAGCATACTTTTGAGTTGTCCTTCTGTTAGCTCCTGATCTGGCTATGCCAAATAGCTGTGGGCTACACTAGTTCATTTAGCAGACAAGATCTGCTTGGGCCTCAGAGCTCTAAAACAGTTAGAGAACCGCACATGTGTCACATCTGCTTCCGCTCTCCCCCCCTTGCGCTTGAGGGCGCCAGGCTGCCCTGCATCACGCACTCCTATCATCCATTACGCACACCTGCCTTCCCTCGACACGCGCATCAGCGATATTGGACTCACCTGGACTCACTCAATCACCTGTTTATTACCTCCCCTATATRTGTCAGTTCCCCAGCTCTGTTCCCCGCTTCTGCATGAATCGTTTTTTGTTTGTGTTACCTGTTTGCTGACGTTTGGTATGTAACTCCCGATTTAGACCCCTCCGGTAGACAAGGAGAGCTGGTTCACTCCATCCACTGCCGGCAGCCARGGTGCGGAACTCAAGGGCATACTCAGTGGTGGAGCAACGGCCCTGTCGCAGCTCACGTAACAGGTCCCCGGTGTGACGACATCAAGCTGAATGGTCGAACACCTCCTTGAAGAGGGCGTGGAAACGTGATTCAGAGGACAGATCAGAACTTTGAGCGGCCCACAGGGCTGTGACTCAATCCAGAGCTTTGCCTGTGAGTAGGGAGATGACGAAGTCCACCCTGTCTTTGTCAGAGGTGAAGTCAGCGGGGTGATGGTCTATGTACAGGTTACATTGCATGAGAAATCCTTGACATTTCCCTGGGGAGCCGTCGTATTTATTAGGCATGGATATYGGGGGAGATGAACGGGAGGAGACTGTGGCACCTGATATTGGTGAAACAGGAATGGACTGGCAAAGGAGGTCACAGAGTTCATCGATTKGTTCCTCCTGTCGAGTTAGATGTAGCTGCAGCTCCGCTGAATCCATCTGTAGTTTTTGGTGAGGTATTCTATAATAAGTATGATGGGAGACAGAGTGCTGGTTTCAAGCGCAGGACGCAGCAGGTGTTTGTTTAGTAAAGGACCACAGGAGGAGGCAGGTAGCAGGTTCCAGGGACAGGCAGAAMGTCATACACAGGGAATCTAAAACAGTACAGGCAGGGAAAAAGGAGGAGGGCCAAAAACTACGATACACAGGAGGACTAATATGGAAATAAACAGAGCTCCGAATAGAATGTGTAGCAAAACAAACAATACCTCACAATGATGGGGTGCAAAGAACTGAACTAAATATTGTGTGTAAATGACATATAGGTGTGTGAACAGGTGATCAGAATTCAGTTGATTGGATTCTAGAGTGAGCTGCGTTCAGGGGACCTATGTGTTTGAGAGTGTGAGCTGGAAGCAGACGTTACACATAGCCTGCATGCTTAACAGACATGTCACCCATTGAGCATGTTTGGGATGCTCTGGATCAACATGTACCACAGTGTGTTCCCGCCAATATCCAGCAACTTTGGACAGCCATTGAAGAGAAGTGGGACAACACTCCACAGGCCACAATCAACAGCCTGATCAACTCTATGTGAAGGAGATGCGTCGCACTGCATGAGGCAAATGGAGGTCGTGCCAGATACCGATGGGTTTTCTGATCCAAGACACTAATATCCTTCTTCTCCCTGACAATCCCACCCACAGTGATCAATTGACAGGCCAAACTGTTAAGAATGTGGCCAGGATACAACATGACAAAGAGTGTCACGTTGGTATAAAGGATTTTGGAGACAGGTGCAGGAATACACAATAGGGGTTTTTAATACTCCCAAAACAAACACGCGTACAAAAACACTGGGCTGTACCCAAACCTCGTTGAACGACACGATACCCGTAATACACAATATAAATAGCACGCAGCATAACAGCTGCACCAACGCATAGGTACTCACACCACCAACGGACATGGGAACAATAATCGACAGGACACTGGTAAACCACACTTATACAATTACGAAATCACTGGGAATAGGGGCCAGGTGTGCTTAATGAAAAGTTCCGGAGGGATCCGTGACAATGAGGACATTAAATTGAAAATGGGTGGGATAATATATACCTCAAAAAGGATTTTAATTCGAATGTTGTACTTGGTATGTTAAGAAAAAACATAGTTAAATTACACATTAAGTTACACATCATCAATGAGTTACATCATCATCAACAAATTATACATCATCTTTGTTTGTCAGAAATAATGCGATCACTGTCATGTAGTACAGTTACAAAACTGAACTTCGATTGATCTTCTATCAATTGTATTTCTCAATATGGCAGTGTTATCTGGTAGGGCATTGCCCAAAAACTGTCAACTTGAAAATGCAAACTCGAGTTTTGCATTTAAATTTAGTCACTGATTACATTGTCATCAAAATAATATTATGATCATTAAATCGTCAAATTCATCCAATACAGTATATCCATCAATTGCGGCCCTGAATCTGCAATAGAAATAATGAAACGTAGGACCGGTAATATGTGTCATATGTGAACAGTTTGGGCTAGAGCAGGAGGGGTCTCCAACCTTTTCTTTCATAAAGTCATACAAAATAAATAGTCACCAGCTACTCATATGCAGCCTCTAAATGTTTTTATTGTGTCGGCAAAATTTGGTGATTTGTTCTGGCTCTGTTGTTTGAAGTGTTTTAAAGGTTTTAAATGAACTTGTTCTCAGCAGCATAATGGATACAAAGAGGGTAGACACTTTTCTTTTGCAGGTGCATTTTCATTTTCTACAGTAGTGTGGCAACTAGTGCTTTCTAACTGCACTGAACCAGAACAGTGGTGCGCGGGAGCGAAGCAAAACTTTCCAGAGCTCAAAACCACTCATCTTGAGTCGATGGGGGAAAACAATGAAATCTGGTAATTATCATATATAAAATGGACATACAGTGCCTTCAGAAAGTATTAACACCCCTAGACTTTTTCCACATTTGTTTTTTAAAGCCTGAATTCAAAATGTATTAAATTGTGATTTGTTCCATCACTGGTCTACACGCAATACCCCATAATGTCAAAGTGGAATTATCAAAAACTCAGCAAAAAACGAAACATCCCTTATTCAGGACCCTGTCTTTCAAAGATAATTTGTAAAAATCCAAATAACTTCACAGATCTTCATTGTAAAAGGTTTAAACACTTAGGACACTATGAGGCCTTTCTTCTGACTCTGAAAAACACCGAAAGAAAGATGCCCAGGGTCCCTGCTCATCTGCATGAACGTGCCTTAGGCATGCTGCAAGGAGGCATGACGACTGCAGATGTGGCCAGGGCAATAAATTGCAATGTACGTACTGTGAGACGACTAAGACAGCGCTACAGGGAGACAGGACGGGCAGCTGATCGTGTAACAACACCTGCACAGGATCGGTACATCCGAACATCACACCTACGGGACAGGTACAGGATGGCAACAACAACAGCCCGAGTTACACCAGGAATACACAATCCCACAATCGCTCAGACTGTCCGCAATAGGCTGGGAGAGGCTGGACTGAGGGCTTGTAGGCCTGTTGTAAGGCAGATGAGAATGGGGGCGTGCTCGGTCCTCCTTTTCCTGTAGTCCACAATCATCTCCTTAGTCTTGGTTACGTTGAGGGATAGGTTGTTATTCTGGTACCACCCGGGTCAGGTCTCTGAACTCCTCCCTATAAGCTGTCTCGTCGTTGTCGGTGATCAGGCCTACCACTGTTGTGTCGTCTGCAAACTTAATGATGGTGTTGGAGGCGTGCCTGGCCATGCAGTCGTGGGTGAACAGGGAGTACAGGAGGGGACTGAGCACYCACRCCTGTGGAGCTCCATTGTTGAGGATCAGCGTGGCAGATGTGRTGCTACCTACCCTCACCACCTGMGGGCGGCCCGTCAGGATGTCCAGGATCCAGTTGCAGAGGGAGGTGTTTAGTCCCAGGATCCTTAGCTTAGTYATGAGCTTTGAGGGTACTATGGTGTTGAACGCTGAGCTGTAGTCAATGAATAGCATTCTCACATAAGTGTTCCTTTTGTACAGGTGTGAAAGGGCAGTGTGGAGTGCATTAGAGATTGCATCATCTGTGGATCTGTTTGGGCGGTATGCAAATTGGAYTGGGCATAGGGTTTCTGGGATAATGGTGTTGATGTGAGCRATTACCAACCTTTCAAAGCACTTCATGGCTACGGATGTGAGTGCTARGGGTCTGTAGTCATTTAGGCAGGTTGCCTTTGTGTTCTTGGGCACAGGGACTATGGTGGTCTGCTTGAAACATGTTGGTGTTACAGACACAATCAGGGAKATGTTGAAAATGTCAGRGAAGACACCTTCCAGTTGGTCAGCACATGCKCGGAGCACACGTCCTGGTAATCCATCTGGCCCCTCAGCCTTGTGTATGTTGACCTGTTTAAAGGTCTTACTCACGTCGGCTACRGAGAGCGTGATCYCACAGTCGTCACACAGTCGTCCAGAACAGCTGATGCTCTCATGCATGCCTCAGTGTTGCTTGCCTCGAAGCGAGCATAGAAGTAATTTAGCTCGTCTGGTAGGCTTGTGTCACTGGGCAGCTCGCGGCTGTGCTTCCCTTTGTAGTCTGTAATAGTTTGCAAGCCCTGCCACATAAGACGAGCGTCGGAGCCGGTGTAGTACGATTCAATCTTAGCCCTGTATTGACGCTTTGCCATTTTGATGGTTCGTCGCAGGTTATAGCAGGATTTCTTGTAAGCTTCCGGGTTAGAGTCCCGCACCTTGAAAACGGCAGCTCTACCCTTTAGCTCAGTGCYAATGTTGCCTGTAATCCATGGCTTCTGGTTGGGGTATGTACATACAGTCACTGTGGGGACGACGTTCTCAATGCACTTATTGATAAAGCCAGTGACGGATGTGGTGTACTCCTCAATGCCATCGGAAGAATCCCGGAACATGTTCCAGTCTGTGATAGCAAAACAGTCCTGTAGTTTAGCATCTGCTTCATCTGACCACTTTTTTATAGACCAAGACACTGGTGCTTCCTGCTTTAATTTTTGCTTGTAAGCAGGAATCAGGAGGATAGAGTTGTGGTCGGATTTACCAAATGGAGGGCAAGGGAGAGCTTTGTACGCGTCTGTGTGTGGAGTACAGGTGATCTAGAATTTTTTTTCCCTCTGGTTGCACATTTAACATGTTGATAGAAATTTGGTAGAACTGATTTAAGTTTCCCTGCATTAAAGTCTCCGGCCACTATCCGGAAGAACTGGCAAATATGGTGCAGTCCATGAGAAGGAGATGCACTGCAGTACTTAATGCAGCTGGTGGCCACACCAGATACAGATTGTTACTTTTGATTTTAACCCCCCCCCCCTTTGTTCAGGGATACATTATTCAATTTCTGTTAGTCACATGTCTGTGGAACTTGTTCAGTTAATGTCTCAGTTGTTGTATCTTGTTATGTTCGTACAAATATTTACACATGCTAAGTTTGCTGAAAATAAACGCAGTTGACAATGAGAGGACGTTTATTTTTTTGCTGAATTTATTTGTTTAAAAAAATATATATAATTGAAAATGAAAAGCAGACATTTCTTGAGTCAATAAGTATTCAACCCCTTAATTATGGCAAGCCTAAATAAGTCCAGGAGTAAAAATCTTCAATAATAGTTTTTAACATGATTTTTGAATGACTTCGTCATCTCTGTACCCCAAACATACTGTCTGTCCCTCAGTTGAGCAGTGCATTTCAAACACATATTCACCTACAAAGACCAGGGAGGTTTTCCAATGCCTCGCAAAGAAGGGCACCTATTGGTAGATGGTGTATCAATACACACAGTCACTACAAAGATACAGACGTCCTTCCTAACTCAGTTGCCGGAGAGGAAGGAAACCAGTCAGAGATTTCACCATGAGGCCAATYTTGACTTTAAAATGGTTACAAAGTTTAATGGCTGTGATAGAAGAAAACAACAACATATGTCAAATAACAGTCTGAAAACCACTTGAGGGCAAATAAATCAGATTTGACCGTTCAGACACATGGCCTGGAATCAGAATTGTATCTGTGGCTTAAAATATCCAGATCCATGGCTTGCAATATCCGATTCCATGTGCTATTTGACTGTTCAGACTGCAGGAKAATTCCAGATTTATTTGGGTATACAAAAAAAATGGATTTGAGTCACTTCAAACTGCCAATGTGAACAAGGCTTAAATATGTCCGGAGGTGGAAAGGAAGATCTGATCACAATCAGACCACAATGTGTATTTTAGTAGTTTACACCTGTCTGGAAATGTGGGCACAATCAGAATGTGGACAAGACCTGGACAAAGGACGCATGTTAGAACCAGGTAATAGGTCTGTTGTCTGCACTCAAAAAAAGTCACAGAGAACCTGCACACAGACACACACAAAAGCGTAAGGTACACTCACACAGACCAGTAGCGGTGGGTGGATAAAATCACTGGTGAACCCAAGCCAGGAAACATTACCAAATTACAAGCTACATTATGTGTTGTGATAATTGCGTTGTTTGATCGATAACCTGTTAGTGCATATGCCAACATGATATATAAGGCCGAGAAAATAAGAAGGCAACAGTCACACAGTGTCAGAATAAATTATTTCATACATTTGTTTCATTTCAAAATTGTAGAGCAACATCTGTCCGGTGAAGTCCACCAGGCATATTGCATGTAACAAACAGTTAAATGACCTTCAGCATGGTAAAGTATGTTAATCTTTCCTACATGTTCGGACTACTAAACAACTATTGATTTAGAACAACGGAGAGTTACCACAAGTCGCAAAGAAAACAGGAGCTGCAGGAGCTATCCTCTCAGACCAGGGATCAGAATTGCCATTATAGTCATTGGCCAGTACAGAGAATTAAGTAAAACCACAAGTCCAAATCCATCCATGGCTATTTAGGAAAGGGATGATTTTAGCTATCTAGGACAACGACACAATGAGATGCCACAATTACATTTCTTTCTGTCAATGACGTTTTGCTTTTGATTATGATGTGATTGGTCTGAAGCCAAATCTAAACTGGCTTCCCTTGAAACTTTTTTTGGGTGCGCTAGAACCATTCACAGTTGATCTCACTCACTTTAGCTCAATGCTGATTGGCTATTATTATAATTGTTTAATTATCAAAGGAGGCCAAGGCTTCCCTTGCTACTGAATTCAATGCTACGGGCGGCAACATTGTAGAAAATGATGAAACACAAAGAGATAAAATATACAGTATTTTGTTCTTAAATAAAAAATACACTACATGACCAAAAGCATGTGGACACCTGCTCGGTCGAACATCTCATTGCAAAATCATGGGCATTGATATGGAGTTGGTCCACCCTTTGCTGCTATAACAGCCTCCACTCTTCTGGGAAGGCTTTCCACTAGAAGMTGGAACATTGCTGCAGGGACTTGCTTCCATTCAGCCACAAGAGCATTAGTGAGGTTGGACACTGATGTTGGGTGATCATCCCAAAGGTGTTCGATGGGGTTGAGGTCAGGGCTCTGTCCAAGCCAGTCAAATTCTTCCTCACCGATCTCAACAAACCGTTTCTGTATGGACCTTGCTTTGTGCGCGGGGGCATTGTCATGCTGAAACAGGAAAGAGCCTTCCCCAAACTGTTGTCACAAAGTTGGAAGCACAGAATCAGAATATCACTGTATGCTGTAGCATTAAGATTTCCCTAAGGGGCTTAGCCTCAACCATGAAAAACAGCCCCAGACCATTATTCCTCCTCCAAACATTTGCCACTATGCATTCGGCCAGGTAGCGTTCTCCTGGCATCTGCTACCTTTCAAGCATGCAGAGAGAATGGCGAAACATATTTCGGTATGCAGTCTTTTCTCTGTTTTTGCTGACTACTACTGTGTGTGTTCCCTGTAGGGAAAATTAAAATGGAAGCCGACGTTTTATGGATTCACGAACTGAGGGTCTCGAATGAGTGAACTTGATATGAATCCTAATGCACTAGTGCAGGCTAGCAATACACTGTGGAGAGATTAGATAGGAGGGGAGTGTGTGCGTATATGTGTGTGTGCGTGAGAGAGTGTGTTTATGTAAATGAATGCGTATTTGTTTCCAAGCATGCACGCATGCTCCTGTGACCTTATCAAAGCTTTTCTTGGGCTGCCAATGTATGCCGTCACGGTAGCACTGAGACTCATGACAGACAAATATGAACATAAATGCAGTCAGGGATCTGCAGGTGGCAGTAGACGCTTGTCAGTCTGAGGACAGTCACATATTTAGCCCTGCAGTGGCTCTGGGGGTGAAGTTTCCACCAGGTATAGATCTAGGATCTGCTTCCCCTTCTCGAATCTTAACCTTAACCATCAATGGGGAACATGCAAAACTGAACCAATGTCAGCGTCAAAGGCAACTTCTCCCTACACCCCCACAAAGCAGACACTATAGATGCCTCTTGATGTACACAATCCCTTTCTGACACACTGACTGTACTTTTCTACTGCAAGTTTAAAATAACGTTTCTCACTTGGAAACACACTTTATACTCTCATATAATGAGTACATCTCTCTTCCCTATACAGTAACTTTGGTCACAGTTGAGCAACCTTGAGCTCTTATGCTCATGGAAAGTCTTTTGATGCACTCTGGGGTGATAACAGGCACTAGAAGTTCAATCGTAATGATTCATAATGCATTATAAACAACCATATCACAGAAAGTGTTTCTATTATGTTTTTGTAAGACTACAGTGCCCGTCTATTTTTACCTACCCATTCATTCTCTATTCTGACCACAATACCATTCACATCAAGTGTCTGCTTTATAGAATGTGTAAAGACATTTCAATGAGAGGGTTAGTAAAGGTCTTATCTATCTGTATCTATGTGGATAGCTGCCCACCTTAGAGCTATAGTTGATCCCCTCCCTGCCATTGTAGATATTTCTGATATCATCAGAAACCTAAGCCTGATGAATGTAAACTMTAAGCAGTTAACTGTTAGTCTACACCTGTTGATTACGAACTATGTGACAAATAATCATTTGATTTGAATATAGGAGTATTAGACCTATACTTCATACAAACAGTTCATCTTAAACGGCAGAATAATATAATCTGTCCCATTTTACTTTATTCYACATTATTTTCATTTGATAAAATGTTGAGATATTTAAAACTCAATCACTTTGTTTAGTTACACATTTAAAATATGGACAGTGCATAATGATCATTGCTAGACAGCCATTTTCACTTCTTGCCATAGATTTTCAAGCCGYTTTAAGTCAAAACTGTAACCKAGCCACTCAGGAACATTCAATGTCATCTTGGTAAACAATTCCAGTGTATAACATGATTTTCAAGCCACCACCATGCTTGAAAATATGAAAAGTGGTATTCAGGGATGTGTTATATTTGCCCCAAACATAACGCTTTGTATTCAGGACATAATGTACATTTCTTTGCCACATTTTCTGCAGCTTTACTTTAGTGCCTTATTGCAAACAGGATGCATGTTTTGGAATATTTGTATTCTGTACAGGCTTCCTTTTTTCACTTTGTCATTTAGGCTAGCATTGTGGAGTAACCACAATGTTGTTGATTCATCCTCAGCCATCCTCAGCCAACTCTGTAACTGAGTGGTTTCCTTTCTCTCCGGCAACTGAGTTAGGAAGGACGCCTATATCTTTATAGTGAGTGTAATTAATAACTTCACCATGCTCAAAAGGATATTCAATGTCTGCTTTTTTTTTTTACCCATCTACCCATCTATGTGCCCTTCTTTGCGAGGCATTGGAAAACCTCCCTGGTCTTTGTGGTTGAATCTGTGTTTAAAATTCACTGCTCGACTAAGGGACCTTACAGATTGTATTGTATGTGTGGGGTACAGAGATGATGTAGTCATTCAAAAATCATGTTAAACACTATTATTGCACACATTGAGTCCAACCAACTTTTTCGTGACTTTTTTTTCTTCTCCTGAACGTATTTAGGCTTGCCATAACAAAGGGGTTGAATACTTATTCACTCAAGATATTTCAGATTTTCATTTTTTATGAATATTTTTTTTTTGAAAACCATAATTCCATTTTGACATTATGGGGTATTATGTGTAGGCCAGTGACACAAAATCTAAATTTAATCAATTTTAAATTCAGGCTGTAACACAAGAAAATGTGGAAAAAGAAAAATCTCTATGGCCTGTCTCATTGGCTAGAATGGTCCAGCCCTATCTCGCCTCCTCCCYTCTAACTTCCATCTTTGAGGACATCTATTTCCATTGTCAGAGCGGTCACTCGACTATCTTGTCTATATAATAGACAATCTTTGTCTTTAAGGAGTGGTAATAATGTGGCCAATAATGGTTGCAATTGAGATCACCGGTGCTGGTGATCTTGGTGCATATTGATGGTTTATCATAAGATCACCTCGTTATAATACGGTGGCCAATATTGGTTGGAATAGGTCCCAACGTTTACTCTGACTGCCTTAGCAGGCTCCGGACTAGAGGGCGCCGCTGGAGGCTCCGGACTAGAGGGCGTCGCTGGAGGCTCCGGACTAGCTTCCTTCGTTGGAGGCCTCATGCCATGGATCCTCACCGGAGGATACTCTCGCCAGCTTTGATCCATACATGGGCTTGCAGGACGCAAAGTTCTTTGTTTGTCAGACGAATCATTGGGTAGAAACTACAGAACAGTACAAAACAAGAGAACACACATGGTTAATGTTCTGAAAATAAATATATATATATATATATATATATATATATTGGTCATGGCTCCCGAGTGGCGCAGCGGTCTAAGGCACTGCATCTCAGTGTAAGAGGCATCACTACAGTCCCTGGTTCGAATCCAGGCTGTCACATCCGGCCGTGATTGGGAGTCCCATAGGGTGGGTTTTGCCGGTGTAGGCCGTCATTGTAAGTAAGAATTTGTTCTAAACTGACTTGCCTAGTTAAATAGCCCCTTAGATATTAATTTAGAATCCTCTATATGTAATTAGATCTACTACTGTACAAGAACATTTTATGGATCTGGCAGTATTTTCATTTCGAGATTCTGGTAAAGAAATGTGTATGTAGAGGGGTAGCTTTCTTCAACAGTTCTCTTARCATTTTGTACAATTGTGTGATTAGCCTACCAGTGTGTAACTGTAATGTTAATTCTCAATATTTTAAACTTTCAACTGCATTCATGAATTAAATCGCTTTAGCCGTCATGTTGCGGTTCATCTGATGAAGGATTGACTCAATCTATAAGCCCAGGACGATAGTAAAACGGGCAATAGGATACACTACAAGTAAGGGAACACATATATAACCGTAGAAAACGGTTGCAGGTCGGAGGGCCATCTAACAAGTGCAGATCGGGGGGCCATCAAGCGAAACAGACCAATGAAGCACGGGTAAACGGTGGGAGTATCTTTGACTCTCTGAGGACTGGGTAGGGTAGGGGGCCCACGCCCTCTGCTTCTCCCTTCCCTTGGCGCGGTGTCCTGGGCCAGGAGGTTTGGAAGGGTGGCTTCGGCTCTCGCCCGAGCTCGGATCCCCGCATCTACATGTCGCCTGGGTTGTGCCCGACCGGCTCCATCCCTCCATTCCCCATTAGGCACGGCTGCATGGCGCACCCCCTTTCCCCGTTAGGCACGGGGCATGGCGCACCCCCTTTCCCCGTTAGGCACGGGGCATGGCGCACCCCCTTTCCCCGTTAGGCACGGGGCATGGCGCACCCCCTTTCCCCGTTAGGCACGGGGCATGGCGCACCCCCTTTCCCCATAAGGCACGGCCGTATGGCGCACCCGCAATATCAAGGTGCTCATGGGCCTATTTATATAATGAGTTTGAATTGAGTGCAGAAGTGATTAAATATTAAAGCATTAGACCTCTCACTAAAGGCGTCAGTCATACAAAAGTTATACTTAAATCCAAACTGGTTGGAGATTATAAGAGTACATGGCCATAAAGTCTWGATCCTTTTTCAAGCTGTTCAAACATTCATAGATGACCACCAGGGTCAAATAATAAAAACAGTGGTTATAGAGGGTGCAACCGGTCAGCACCTTAGGAGTAAATGCCAGTTTGCTTTTCATAGCCAAGCATTCAGAGGTCAAGACAGCAAGTGCGTGTGTGTGTGCGAGAGAGAGAGAAAGAGAGAGGATCGAAACACACACAGTAACGAGTGGAATATAGCAATAAGAATGTCCGTTTAATGTGCAGTGCAGATCACCTCCTATTACCCTTCTCAGGGTTTTAAGAATTGTGTGTGTTCAATTATTTGTGACATTGTGAAATTTAAAGCATATTGAAGATAGAAGCAATAGGATTTGAAGCAATAGCCTACCCACATGTGGTCAACTATTTCAGCACCGTTTCACGCTGCTCTGAGACAAGCATGMGGACTGGTCTTGATGAATCAATGAGATTTTTGTTTCACTGAGTCTTCATTTGGGTATTGGTTAGACTACAATTATGGTGTGGAAATATTATGCTCTTAGTACTGTAGCCTACTCCCGACCGTCACGTTGTACAGCACCATGTTTTCCAAACGGAAACACTGAGGGTTTRGTTTTTCATTTTTCTTGGAATAGAAACACCATAACATTAATCAAATTAATTAAGCTACATTTCTTAACCTCTCTGGGATATGTGGGACGCCAGCGGAGCGCCAAATTCAAATAAATTACTATAAAAATTTAACTGTCATGAAATCACACATGCAATACACCAAATTAAAGCTACACTTGTTGTGAATCCGGCCAACYTGTCAGATTTCAAAAAGGCTTCACGACGAAAGCACACCAAACGATTATGTTAGGTCAGTACATAGCCACAGAAAAACACAGCCATTTTTCCAGCCAAAGAGAGGAGTCACAAAAAGCATAAATAGAGATAAAATGAATCACTAACCTTTGATGATCTTCATCAGATGACACTCATAGGACTTCATGTTACACAATACATGTATGTTTTGTTCGATAAAGTTCATATTTATATCCAAAAATCTCAGTTTACATTGGCGCGTTACGTTCAGTAATGTTTTGCTTCCAAAACATCCGGTGATTTTGCAGAGAGCCACATCAATTTGCAGAAATACTCATTATACATGTTGATGAAAATACATGTGTTATGCATGAAACTTTAGATAAACTTCTCCTTAATACAACCGCTGTGTCAGATTTCAAAAAAGCTTTACCGAAAAAGCACACCATGCAATAATCTGAGTACAGCCCTCAGAGCCCAAACAAGCCAAAGATAATATCCGCCATGTTGTGGAGTCAACAAAGTCAGAAATAGCATTATAAATATTCACTTACCTTTGATGATCTTCATCAGAATGCACTCCCAGGAATCCCAGTTCCACCATAAATGTTTGATTTGTTTGATAAAGTCCATCATTTATGTCCAAACATCTCCTTCTGTTCGCGCGTTTAGTACACAATCCAAACTGACGAAGCGCTGGCAGGTCCAGGCAAAAGTTCAGACMAAAAGTCATATTACAGTTCGTAGAAACATGTCAAACTAAGTATAGAATCAATCTTTAGGATGTTTTTATCATAAATCTTCAATAATGTTCCAACTGGAGAATTCCTTTGTCTTCAGAAATGCAATGGAACGCAAGCTACCTCTCATGTGAATGCGCGTGACCAGCTCGTGGCTCGTCCTCTCATTCCCCCCTCCTTTATAGTAGAAGCATCAAACAAGGTTCTAAAGACTGTTGACATCTAGTGGAGGCCTTAGGAAGTGCAATATGACCCCATTTCCACTGTACCTTGGATAGGCAAAGAGTTGAAACACTACACACTTCAGATTTCCCACTTCCTGGTTGGATTTTTTCTCAGGTTTTTGCCTGCCATATGGGTTCTGTTATACTCACAGATATCATTCAAACAGTTTTAGAAACTTCACAGTGTTTTCTGCATATTCTAGCTTTTAGGACAGAGTAGCAGGCAGTTTACTCTGGGCACCTTTTTATCCAAGCTACTCAATACTGTCCCCCTGTCCCAAAGAATTGGCACATTAAAGTTCACAAGTTCCAGAAGGATTTCTGCCCAAAAATGTATTTGATTCAAAAAAGTTTACGCTCAAATACTGTTCCTGTGAAGTAGTGACACGCGGCAGGCATGCGCCTAGTTTCCTGAAACTATATACACTGCACAAAATAATAAAGGAACACTTAAACAACACAATGTAACTCCAAGTCAATCAAACTTCTGTGAAATCAAACTGTCCACTTAGGAAGCAACACTGATTGACAATACATTTCACATGCTGTTGTGCAAATGGAATAGACAACAGGTGGAAATTATAGGCAATTAGCAAGACACCCCCAATAAAGGAGTGGTTCTGCAGGTGGTGACCACAGACCACTTCTCAGTTCCTATGCTTCCTGGCTGATGTTTTGGTCACATTTGAATGCTGGTGTGCTTTCACTCTAGTGGTAGCATGAGACGGAGTCTCAACCCACACAAGTGGCTCAGGTAGTGCAGCTCATCCAGGATGGCACATCAATGCGAGCTGTGCAAGAAGGTTTGCTGTGTCTGTCAGCGTAGTGTCCAGAGCATGGAGGCGCTTACCAAGAGAGACAGGCCAGAAATAAGATGCTAGGGAGACGATGGACACAGCAACAACAACCCCAGCGCACAGCATATGACCCTGCATGCAGAATCGACTCCGCGCTATACCTGTGCAGAAAGCAGTCAAAGACTCCAACCTGAAAAGACCCACTCACAAATGATTCTCAACGGTCAGAAACGACCTATGGGGTTATCCTACGCCACTATACACCTCAACACCTGTTTTTGGCATTTGCCAGAGAACACCAAGATTGGCAAATTCGCCACTGGCGCCCTGTGCTCTTCACAGATGAAAGCAGGTTCACACTGAGCACATGTGACAGACGTGACAGAGTCTGGAGACGCCGTGGAGACTTCTGCTGCCTGCAACATCCTCCAGCATGACCGATTTGGCGTGGGTCAGTCATGTTGGGTGGCATTTCTTTGGGGGCCGCACAGCCCTCATGTGCTCGCCAGAGGTAGCCTGACTGCCATTAGGTACCGAGATGATGCTCAACCCCTGAGACCATATGCTTGGTGCGGTGTGTGCCCTGGGTTCCTCCTAATGCAAGACTGCTAGACCTCATGGCTGAGGGTGTCAGCAGTTCCTGCAAGAGAAGGCATGATGCTATGGACTGGCCCGCCCGTTCCCAGACCTGAATCCAATTGAGCACATTTGGGACATATGTCTCGCTCCATCCACCAACGCCACGTTGCACCACAGACTGTCCAGGAGTTGGCGGATGCTTTAGTCCAGGTCTGGAGAGATCCCTCAGAGACCATCCGCCACCTCATCAGGAGCATGCCCAGCGTTGTAGGAGGTCATACAGGCACGTGGAGCCACACACACTACTGAGCCTCATTTTGACTTGTTTTAAGGACATTACATCAAAGTTGGATCAAGAAGGTTTTCCACTTTAATTTGAGTGTGACTCCAAATCCAGACCTCCATGGGTTGATAAATTTGATTCCATGATAATTTTTGTGTGATTTTGTTGTCAGCACATTCAACTATGTAAAGAAAAAAGTATTTCATAAGAATATTTAATTCATTCAGATCTAGGATGTGTTATTTTAGTGTTCCCTTTATTTTTGTGTGCAGTGTATATATATATACATATAGAGAAAATCAGATGTCCACATCAGCCTATCTCAGGATATATAATGAGTCAATATCTTGCCATACCATGTATGATAAGAAAAGTCAGTGCACTGCGGACAGTATGGAGTAAGCTGCTGTTGGCTGCGCTCAGGAAAGATTTCTGAGAACATGTCTACAACTTCATCATCAGCAAGCTGTCAAACTGTTGTATATAAAGCACAAGCTCCTACACGCTGTTTATCAGTGCCCAAAATCACTAGTAGTAGCTAGCAGGCACATTGAGCAGGCAGGCCACGTTAGCTAAAACAGCTTATCACGTCACAGGCCATTTGCGACGTGTGCTTCTGTGTAGTTTTATTTCACAATTTCTTCACTATCTATTACCAGTGTGCGTCTGTCTAGCAGTGGTTCATAGGGAATCATGTTACAAAACAAGTGCACATTGCCTCAATTCTCATTTTGCCCAAAGCAGTGGCAAACTCGAGAGCGAGTTTACTTAGGGGCCAAYTGTTCTTTCAACATTACATAAGACAACACGTCGCCAATGTTAACAAGTCCAAGTCCGAGGCGCTGAGTAATGGACAGGTCTGATTCACTGTCTGGAGCTACATTTGGATAGAGCGCAATCAGCCCAGCTGTCTCATCTCATGTTAGTGCCACAAGTGGGCATGATTTGTAATCCAAACCCAATCCTAATGTATGTTGTAACGACCTCAGTTATATAAATCTCACAAAACTCAGTTACAGTTTTTGGTAAATTTTGTCGCTGGAATAAATGTTTCTGACTAATATCGATGCCACATATGCCGTTTTCAACTAGGTAAGTTGTTTTTTTGCATTCAGTTGCTTTACAAAATTACTGAATAACATTTTAGAGCCTAATTGATTAGATGTCACCATACTGCTCACAACCACAGATAGTTTCCCCTATAATATAACAGACAACTTTAGAGTCATGCCTTGCCTTGTCCATCAAGGACACCATGCCATTTGGCGGACCTTGAACTCTGTGTGAACGTACTAGGTCCCAGAACATTCATTCAGTTTTCTGTTTGTTCACAGTCCAATATCTACCTGAAAACAACTACAAGGAGTTCCAGGGGAACGTTTTTTGGGGGCAGGAAAACGTGAGAGTACATTTTGGACTGATGTATTCCGCTCCAGAGCAGTGACTGGTTACCATCGCAGCTGTTGTTTGGTAATTGTATTACCGTAATCAGGTCCTGGACCTGGCACTGATACTCTGATCCAGTCAAAACACTGTCTAGGATCAAATTTGATATGATGCTGTACCATTGCCCCACTTAATGAGTGAATCACAGATACAGAGTACAGAGCATGCCMAAATCCTCTCAAGCATCCAAGAGAGAATGATCTAGTCTAGTGAGGGTTTATTACTTATGTTCCATGTTATTATTTTTTAGATATTTATGTTATCTATATTTAACGTAGTGCTTCAGCTTGCTATTACTCGGTGTCACAGCGCTACATGTTTAAATAGAAGGAAATTAATTCAGACCCATGTTTGACAATATTAAATATGTGTATTCAATGTACTAGTGCCGTGTTTGAGTAATTATGTTAAAGAATATTCTGTTTGTGGATGAAAATCATACAGAGGAGGTGTACGAGTTCAGCTGAACTGAAATACTACAGTATTTGTAATGTTTCTAATTGGCCATMACATTCAATGTATCAATTAATGCAAAGCGATTGCCGAGTTTGGATATGCAACACCGAGTTCATTAACGCGTTTAGAAGAGAGGGCTTATATGTTGATTAATCCCTCTTAAAATGCAGGCACAGTTTGTTCAACCTTTCTTAAAGAAGCAAAGGTTTTTTCAGAAGTCTGCCCAGCCCAGAGTGTGATGGAGAGGAGTAGTCGATGTCCTATGCTCCCCAAAAAAGTCTTATATTTCCATTTTAAATATAATATATACACCATCACAGGTTTACCAAATCTATATGAGAATAAGATTGGGTAATTTTACCCTTCTTAATGATAATACTTGTTGAGATTACCCAATCTTAATGATAATATCTGTTGAGATTATTCAATCTTAATGATAATATCTGTTGAGATTATTCAATCTTAATGATAATATCTGTTGAGATTATTCAATCTTAATGATAATATCTGTTGAGATTATTCAATCTTAATGATAATATCTGTTGAGATTATTCAATTTTAATGATAATATTTGTTGAGATTATTCAATCTTAATGATAATATCTGTTGAGATTATTCAATCTTAATGATAATATTTGTTGAGATTACCCAATCTTAATGATAAGGTTTTACATTTGTAAGTTATTTGTATATTTGAAGGCACTATAAATATAGTGCTACTACTTTATTGCTATATAACTACTACTATACTAGGGGGTCTGTTCATTCTTGAGGTGCACAATGTTCTCGTTGCCTCAAGATCCTGCAGGTGGAGCAGTAGTATCAGCAACGGCTCTGGATTCTTCCCTCGATGGACAAGGACACACATCTCAGCTCTCCATAGCCCTCAGGCTTTTCACTGCATAATAGTCTATCTCACTCTTTGTCAGGTTGCCAGCCACTCACCCTTGTCTGTAATAACAACGATTTTGTCTGTGCAGTATGCTGCTTCTGCTGAGACATTCTCTTAGGACATTTTGTATCTACTGGCCCAAAATCAGCTTTTATTAAGTCAACATCTCACCATATGGTCTAGTATATTCTTGTACACTCACTCTCTTTCTCCGAGTCAACATTAATTAAATCAATGCAGTCAGACTGTAATCATGGTCATTTGTTCATTGGTCTTACCTGTAGGTATAGAGATGTGATGAATTATTATATATTGTAATACCTGTAAAGGAAAAATCATCAGAATATTTTTTCTCCTAATCTGCAAGTCATTAATATAATCAGAGTTCATTTCATGACTTCACTGAGTTGAAATGGAAATGACTCCCATCCTAATGTCAACTGTTTCTCAGTCAGCCTATTTTAAATCACCTTAAAGTGATAGTTCAACCAAATTACAACACAGCTTGATGTTATTTGGGTAAACTATCCCTTTAGGGCCTCTTGCAATTCCCCAACTTTGAGTTGAGACTATATAAAAAGCATCACATTGTATCATCTTAGATTCTCACCTTTATTGCACAGCTCTTTGTTATGTATGGCTAAGAGACTGATAGGGCGCCGTAAGTAGAGGTAATTCTAATATTATTGCAGATAAGGAAAGCCTTTAAGGATCAACATTTTATGGCTACTCATAAACCCCCTTTTATGTGCTGAGAGTTCCGGTGCAGTTATGCACTGTTGAGGATGTCGAGCCAGAGCCATAGATAAACAGCTCCGGCAAGTGATCCTCAATTTTTACAATGTGTGTCGTTTTGGGAAGTAATACATGTGCACACACATGCACGCACGCACGCACACACAATAGAAGACACTGAGTGGTATTGGTATCGTGCCCCAACTCTTACCCAGAGCAACTTACAATTAGTCCATAGTCTTAAAATAGCTGGGTGGGACAACCACATATCACAGTCTTAGCAAGTACATTTTCCCTCAGTAAAGTAGTTATCAGTAAAGTCAATGCTAGTAGGAACATGCTTTTTATTATGTGGGCGGAGGGTAAGGTTTCAGATGTTTTCAGAAGATAGGCAGGGACTGTTCTAGCTTCAGGGGGAAGCTGGTTCTGATGGCTCACGGTGTCAAAGGCAGCGGATAGATCTAGGAGAACGAGAACAGAGTCAGCATTGGCGGAGCGGAGAGCTTCCGTGAAACAGAGGAGAGCGGTTTCAGTTGAGTGAGCTGACTTGTTAGTGTCAAGAAGATTGAACTGAGAGTGATAATAAGAGAGTGGATCAGAAACAGCACACTCAAATGTTTTGTGTTTTGGAAAGAAAAGAAAGAAGGGATACCGGTCTSTAGTTTTTGATGTCAGAGAGGTTGAGTGTTGGTTTCTTGAGGAGGGGAGCAACTTTGGCCATCTTGAAGTAACATAGCAAAGTTGCGTGTGTGTTGATAAAATCTCGATGTTGAGGTTAAAAGGGTTGTGAGTGTTATATCTGAGTGTTGATTCTAGTGGGGTTAACACCAGTAGGCTTGAAATTGATGCCATCTACGTTGAATAAATGAAGTGTTATTTGAATCACATTGCGTTGTTAATACTCGACTGCGTTCAGTTAATTTCCGTTAACTCTATCAGAGGGAAAAAGATATTGGAGGGGCCTCATTATCATAATTCCCAGCATACTTTGTTGCAGGTTGCTTTTTAGAATAGTTTGTTTTAATATCTATATTTCTGGATGCACACTTATTTATTAATTTATCTTATACTACACAAAATAACCTAACTTTTTCTAAACTAATTCAGTCTGTAAGTCGTTTCCACCCGTTAATGAGGTTTTCCAGTTTTTTTATTTTTTTATTTCACCTTTATTTAACCAGGTAAGCTAGTTGAGAACAAGTTCTCATTTACAACTGCGACCTGGCCAAGATAAAGCAAAGCAGTGCAACAGAAACAACAACACAGAGTTACATGGAATAAACAAYCYTACAGTTTAGATGGTTRAGGTAGTCTCATTTATCAATCTTTCCTACCCTGGCAGTCATTCTAACCCCAGATTTCAGTTGATTAAAAGTTCCCAYTTGTTGGATATCCTAATTCTGMCTAGATTCCAATAGGAATAATATAACACTTTGCAAGCCAGCATAAGGTGACTTGCCGATGTGTCCTACAAACGAGGGGTTTCAGACCAATGTGTTAGGTTACAGTAGCAGTCGTAGTATGGTATCGCCAAAAAATTTGTCATAAAGAATTACATTTTGATGATAAAATATTAACTTAGGTACTCACTTTGTGAAGGCTACAGGACAAAAAGCCATCAAATGCAAACCTGTGCTTAGTCCCCTCCTGTACTCCCTGTTCACCCACAACCAGTGGTGGAAAAAGTACCCAAAAGCCATACTTGAGTAAAAGTAAAGATACCTTGCCATAAAATGACTCAAGTAAAAGTGAAAGTCTAACCATTAGGATACGACTTGAGTAAAAGTCTTTAAGTACCTGATATTAAATGTGCTTAAGTATCAAAAGAAAAAGTATGAATCCTAAGAGCCGTAAATCCAAAAAGCAAAACCTTTTATTTGGTTTGAGTTTTTCTGAATATTCCCTCGGACATCAATGCACATTATTGGTCGACCTCGAGAATACAATGGTTTTTGCAGGTTGTCTTCTTTGCAGTTGCTCTATGCATCTCAGAAGATTGCGAACACATGCATGTAGTTCCCTGGGATGTTTTACACTCTTCCAGGCATTATGAGATGTGATCACTTGCAAGACTGCAAAAAGGACGATCTGTAACGACCATCCTCTATCTTTGGAGCTGTCGCACAAGAGGCCATACTGTTTCATTTTAAATGACCTGACACAACGGTGACCACAGCACCTCTTCTTCTCTCTTTTCCCTTTCCTCCGTAGCCTACCTACTACTGGAGTTCAGCATCAATGTAGCCTTTGTTGGGCCTCGGCAAGAGGATGTGAGGAATCCCTTATTGTCAAAGCGCGACGCCAAGCCGGCCCGTGCTTGTTTACCCACGTGTCAGTGAGGCGGGTGTCAGAGTAACGGCCCGCAGCCACAAGACATCCCTGTTGGGACGAGGGAGAGGAGAGAGGGCTTAGAGACGCGGGGAGAAAGGGAGACAGGGCTCGAGAGGCGAGAAGAGAAACAAGCAGCAGCCTTGTGCTGTATGACCAGGGACTGTCCGGCGGGACAATCCATCATCTGTATGTGGAGAGTCAGCTGGTCTGAGCCGAGGAGAGGAGATGG
The DNA here is from genome assembly GCF_002910315.2 of Salvelinus sp. IW2-2015. NCBI lineage: Eukaryota > Metazoa > Chordata > Actinopteri > Salmoniformes > Salmonidae > Salvelinus > Salvelinus sp. IW2-2015. The sequence continues at coordinate 5,190,423 of NC_036871.1, read as the reverse complement.
AAAAAAGGAGGCAAGAGATGCGGGAGTAGAGGCAGATTTAGAAGGGGAAACCGTCACTGGTTTACGGGGAAAACTTCATCCCGTGCAGACATGGGGAGAGCAGACATTTTTTTTGTGTGTGTGTTGGCGGGGAGTGGGGGCATCTGACTGGGTAGGTTGCCCACAAATACATAGGTACTCAGAAACCATCCTTGCGGAGAGAGATTTGAGTCCGAAATGAAACACTTTAAAGCAACCATACTGTGTACATAAAGCCCTGTGTAACCTGTGTAACATTTTGAAATTACATTGCGTCACTCATACACTGTAAGACTTTCCTGTAATTTCAACAATAAAACAGAGTAGAATGCACATTTAAATACCTTCAATGTGTTTTACATTATTAATGCTGAACACTTAGAAAAAAAGGTGCTAAGTAGAACCATATAGGGGCGGCAGGTAGCCTAGTGGTTAGAGCGTTGGGCCAGTAAACAAAAGGTTGCTCGATAGAATCCCTGAGCTGACAAGGTAAAGATCTGTTGTTCTGCCCCTGAACAAGGCAGTTAACCCACCGTTCCTAGGCCGTCATTGTAAATATTTGTTCTTAACTGACTTGCCTAGTTAAATAACGGTTCAAATAAATCCTGAAGAAGTTAAAATCACAACCTGCATTCAGAATGGCTGCTAGGGTCAGGAAGGTTGATAAATGAGACTACCTAAGCCATCTAAACTGTAACAGCCATTTCAGTAGCGGGTGCATTAAAAACTACTAACACATTCGATTAGTTTAGAAAAATGCATGTTATTTATCTTTGCGGAGCATAAGATCAATCAATCTACATGCAAAAACATGTACCGAAACAACCAATTCAAAWAATCTACCTGCRATAGAACACYRTGGGAAATATGATAATGATGGGCTTGGTTTTGAGTGTTTTACTCAACCCAGAATTCCATAATTTAAATTAGCCTAACTGGATGATAAGGGTGAAGAGTTTGATTTAACTTAGAAAGACAATAGTGTAAAGATGAGTTTGTGTTATGCCTATTTACAGTATCAGCAGCAAATCATTCGACCATGTGATATCATTAATAATAAGCTGTTATGGGACTGTTTCATTTACTATAACTCTATTACTACCGTCTAGTTATTATTATTATTGTGGGGCTTGGGAAGCAAAGGCCCCAGCTTCAATCTTCGACATACTACTTCTTCTTCTTATTAGCTGTTTTAGTTACCCATCAACTGCTCTGTTTCTAGATACAGTAAGTCATGTCAGAAGCTACCAGATTCATTACTTACCATCAACAGCTACAAATTATAAGAAAACTACATCATGTTCTGAAGTTCACCTTCATTGCTTTGTCTAACAACAGTATCATAAATCTAGCAAAGAAGTTATGTGGGTCAGAGTGTAGTATTTCATTAGTATTAAAGCACAATGTACTTCATGTTAGCATGTTTCTCACACMTGGTTTAACCATAACGGAGCAGTGTTGTCAAGGCTACTGTTGCCTAGCAATGCTTGCCTCGCTGAAATGTCTTCATAGCTCGACAAAGTCCCATGATTTGTAAATCTCTTTTGGACTGAACAGCTAGCGCAACAATGTTGAATGCTTCCCCGGTCTCTGCGACCTACAAGGATAGAGAGATTTCTAGTGCTCACTAGCTCCGTCCTCCTTCTCAGGATAATGCTCTGTCCTCTWAGCAKCTCAACTGGCTAGTTTGCCTGTCTCTAAAGAGGAGGGCGGGCTGTACCCCTTTGATTGGATACAGCAGATTAGGAATTGTTTCTACCAATAAAAAGTTCAGAGTTTCAGAGTTTAGATCGACAAAAAGTGGGTAGTTAACATCGACTAATAGCTCTCTGTATCATCACTGAGCAGCCCAAACAGAGCCAAATGGATAGTCACAGAGCAGAGGGCAACAATTAAGACGAGAGTGAAGAGAGTGACGATAATGACTGACCATAGACACACACATATTGACCCCATAACTGAACCAAACAACTGCAGACCACAATCCCAAAACTACTGAACACAAACAATAGATCACAACTACTGACCACAACCACATAACTTCTGACCACAACTTCTGACCATATCTAGTGACCACAACCACATAACTTCTGACCACAACCACACAACAACTGACCACAACTCCTGACCACAACTATTAACCACAACCACAGAACGTATGACCTCAACTACTGACCACCACCACTGACCATAATGAAAATGGACCACACAACTACTGAACCATACAGACCACAACCACACAAGTACTGACCACAATGACTGAACACAATTACTGACCACAACCAAACAACTACTGACCTCAACTACTGACCACAACTAATGACCACAACTACTGACCACAACCAAATAACTTCTGACCACAACCTCATAACTATTGACCACAACCGCTGAACAAAACGACTGACCACAATCTACAGACCATAACCACACAACTACTACTTATTATTATTTTGCACGCTACTCCTCGTGCACCATTTAAGCTAGAAATGAAATTCAAACTTTATAATGTGTAGACTGATCTGGATTAGGTTGCTTGAGATCACATTTTTTGATAGCAATTGTACTTTTTGTACTACAACAATATTTTCATGAGCTCCCAATGAATTTCAATGGCAATAACGTGCCATAGACTTACTTGGGGGAAATATGTCAATTAATCTCCTCCTACAAAAAGTAAGTTATCAGCGCCAATGTCAGGTTGGGCGCTACTGYTGTAGAAGTCAGGTGCAGGAGAGCAGAGAGTTGTGATCAGGCCCACACTTTATTTGGCAGACGCAAACAACAGACGGACGCAACTGCGTCCAACAAACCTCCAGCCAAAGGTGAAAAGCGCAACAAAGTCACAAAGATGCAAAATGTTTAACAATTAAACATACTACGGGTTTAACATTGTACCCGGAGAAAAACCAGCCTGGCGCATCACACAAAACACGTAAGAAAAACAATTCCACACAAAGACATGGGGGGAACAGAGGGAATATATATGTAGTGTGATTAGGGAATGTAAACCAGGTGTGAGGGGAAACAAGACAAAACACATGGAACAATGAAAAGTGGAGCGGAGATGGCTAGAAGACCGGTGACGTCGACTGCCGAACGCCGCCCGGACAAGGAGAGAAGCCGACTTCGGCGGAAGTCGTGACAGCCAAACTAACATTGAGATGTTCACAATGACACAATTTAAAAAGATTGTATCTTAAATTTGGTAGGAGGAGATTAATCCGTTGAAGGATTAGCCCCTTTTTTTCAATTTTCACCTTAAATGACATACCCAAATCTAACTGCCTGTATCTCAGGCCCTGAAGCAAGGATATGCATATTCTTGCTACCATTTGAAAGGAAACACTTTGAAGTTTATAGAAATGTGAAAGGATCTGGTAAAGGTAATACAAAGAAAAACCCATTCTTTTGTATTTTTTTTAAATGCAAGAGAAAGGCCATAATGTATTAATCCAGCCCAGGTGCAATTTAGATTTTGGCCATAGTGTCATGGCATTAGTGTCTGTGCAAAGTTTTAGACTGATCCAATGAACAATTGCATTTCTGTTAAAAATTTTGTATCAAGACTGCATCAATGTGCCAATCAATGTGCCTAATTTGTTTATTAAGAACTTTTCATGTTCAAAATCGTGCACTCTCCTCAAACAATAGCATGGTATTATTTCACAGTAATAGCTATTGGAAATTGGACAGCGCAGTTAGATTAACAAGAATTTAAGCTTTCTGCCAATATCAGATATGTCTATGTCCTGGGAAATGTTCTTGTTACTTACAACATCATGCTAATTGCATTAGCCTACGTTAGCTCAACCATCCTGTGGAAGGGACACCCATCCCGAATTAATTTAGATATTTTTCCCAAGTAAGTCTATGGCATGTTATTGCCATTGAAATTCATTGGGAGCTCATGTACAAATTGTTGTAGTACAAAAAGTACAAATGCTATCCACTTTTTTTTCAAGCAACCTAATCCAGATCAGTTATAAAGTTTGAATGGCATTTCTAGCTTAAATGGTGCAAGAGGATTAGCGTGCAAAATAATAATAAGAAGTAGTTGTGTGGTTATGGTCTGTAGTTTGTGGTCAGTACTTATGTGGTCAAAAGTTGCTTGTGGTTAGTAGTTGTGGTCCATAGTTGTGGTCAGTAGTTGTGTGGTCAGATCGTGTGTGGTTGTGTCAGTAGTTGTGTATTTGTGGTCAAAAAGTGGAAGAGAGATTAACGTGCCATGACTTACTTGGGGAAATATGTCAATTAATCTCCTACAAATGTAAGTTATCAGCGCCAATGTCAGGTTGGGCGCTACTGGGTAGAAGTCAGTGCAGGAGAGCAGAGAGTTGTGATCAGGCCCACACTTTATTGGCAGCAGCAAACAACAGAGCGGACGCAACTGCGTCAACAAACCTCCAGCCAAAGGGTGAAAAGCGCAACAAGTCACAAAGATGCAAAATGTTTAACAATTAAACATACTACGGGTTAACATTGTACCCGGAGAAAACCAGCCTGGCGTCACACCAAAACACGTAAGAAAAACAATTCACACAAAGACATGGGGGAACAGGGAATATACAGTGGGAGAACATATTTGATACACTGAGATTTTGCAGGTTTTCTACTTAAAGCAATGATAGAGGTCTTGTAATTTATTATAGGTCATTAACTGTTGAGAGAGGAATTAAACAAAAATCCAGAGAATCACATGTATGATTTTTAAGTAATTCTTTAGCATTTTTATTGCATGACAATAAGTAGTTTGATCATCAGAAAAGCAGAACTTAATATTTGTACAGAAACACTTTGTTTGCAATTCCGAGAGATCATACTTTCCTGTAGGTTTTATTGACCAGGTTTGCGACACGCTGAAGCAGGGATTTTGGCCACTCCTCCATAGCAGACTTCTCAGATCTTCAGGTTCGGGGGGTGTCGCTGGCAATTCGGAATTTCAGCCTCTCAAAGGATTTTCTATTGGGATTCAGTCTGAGACTGGCTAGACACTCCAGGACTTGAGATGCTTCTACGGAGACTCTTAGTTGCCGCTGGCTGTGTGTTTCGGTCGTTTGTCATGCGGATGACCCCAGCAGACCATCTTCACTGCCCTCTACTGAGGGAAGGAGGGTTTGTTTGGCCAAGATTCGCGATACATGGCCCATTCCAATCCCTACCTTCATTACGTGCAGGTCGTCTGTCCTTTGCAGAAAAGCAGCCCAGAATGTGTTTCACTCCATGCTTCACGTTTGGGATGGGTTTCTTGGGGTTGTACTCATCCTTTTTCTTCTCCAAAAAGAGCGAGTGGACGTTTAGAACAAAAAGTTTATATTTTTGTCTGATAGACACATGACCTTTCCGCATTCCTTCCTGGACATCATCCAGATGGTCATTGGCAATTCAGACCAGGGCCTGGACATGCGCTGGCTTGAGCGGGGGAACCTTGCGTGCGCTGCAGGATTTTAAATCTCATGAGGCGTAGTGTGGTTACTAAATGGTTTTCTTTGAGACTGTTGGTCCAGCTCTCTTCAGGTCATTGACCAGTCTGCCGTGTAGTTTCTGGCTGATCCTCACCTTCCTCATGATCATCGATGCACCACGAGGTGATATCTTGGCATGGAGCCAGACCGAGGGTGGATTGACCGTCATTTGAACTTCTTCCATTTTCTTAATAGATTGCGCCAACAGTTGTTGCTTGCTCACCAAGTCTGCTTGTGCTATTGTCCCGTAGCCATCCAGCCTTGTGCGGTCTAATTTTATCCCTGAATGTCCTTACACAGCTTCTGGTCTGCATTTGGAGAGGTGGAGTCAGGTGTTTGATTGCGGTGTGGACAGGTGTCTTTTAGTACAGGTTAACGAGTTCCAAAAGGTGCAGTTAATACAGGTATATGAGTGGAGAAGAGGGCTTCTTAAAGGAAAAATACAGGTCGTGAGAGCCGGAATTCTTACTGGTTGGTAGGTGTTTCAAATACTTATGTCATGCAATAAATGCAAAATTATTACTTAAAATCATTACAATGTGATTTCTGGCATTTTGTTTGATGTCCGTCTCTCACAGTGAAGTGTAT
>NC_036871.1:5172974-5181364 GCF_002910315.2 Salvelinus sp. IW2-2015 | reverse complement strand
CGTGTTGTGGTCACACAACTACTGACCACAACCATAGAACTACTAACCACAACAACTGACCACAATACAAATACTGATCACAACATCACAACTAGACCATAACCACACAACTAGTGACACAAACTACCTGACCACAACAACTGACCCAAAGCCACACAACAATTGACCACAACCTCACATTTTCTGAACACATTCTAGTGACCACAACCACACAACTATTGACCAAACTACACAATGTCTGACTACAGCATCACAACAACTAACCACAACCACACAGCTAGACAATATCCACACAACTGATGACCACACCTAGTTACCACAACCACCCAATGATTGACCACAACACCACAACAACGCGACAAAAACACCCATTTTCTGACAACAACCACACAATCATTGACCAAACCAGAAAACAACTGTCCACAACGTCTGACCACACAACTACTGACCTCGCAACTGCTGACCTCTCAACTGCTGACCACTACTACTGACCACAACCACACAACTTCTGACTACACACCTTATAGACCCACACATCTAAAACAACATAACTATCTGACCACCACAATTACTGACTCAACCACCTAGCCACAACTACTGACCACAACGCACAGAAATACTGACAATAACTACAACAAAACCACGCAACTTCTAACCATAACCCAAAACTGCTGACCACAACCACACAACATTTGACCACATAACAACTAACCACACAACTACTGAACACACAGCTGATGACCACAACAACACAATGCTGAAAACATTTGGCAACCACAAATGAACAACTACTGACCACACAACAACTATTGACCACAACCACACAACCTCTGACCACACAACTACTCACCCCTCAAATGCTGACCACAACTACTGACCACAACAACTGACCACACCTATCAACTGACGCAACCATACAGCTAGACAATAACCAACACCTGCTGACCCCATCTAGTTACTGTGACCACACAACTATTGACCACAACACCACCAAATACTCACAACTACACCTATTCTGACAAGAACCACACAACTGTCTACCACATATGGTGACAACAATGACCTGTCACGGGACGTGCTACCTGTCCCAGACCTGCTGTTTTCAACTCTCTAGAGACAGCAGGAGCGGTAGAGATTACTCTCAATGATCGGCTTTGAAAAGAGTACCTATGATAAAAATTACAGACCTCTACATGCTTTGTAAGTAGGAAAACCTGCAAAATCGGCAGTGTATCAAATACTTGTTCTCCCCACTGTATATGTAGTGTGATTAGGGAATGTAAACCAGGTGTGAGGGGAAACAGGACAAAACACATGGAACAATGAAAAGTGGAGCGGAGATGGCTAGAAGGCCGGTGACGTCGACTGCCGAACGCCGCCCGGACAAGGAGAGGAGCCGACTTCGGCGGAAGTCGTGACAGCCAAACTAACATTGTTCATAATGACCCAATTTAAAAAGATTGTATCTTAATTTGGTAGGAGGAGATTAATCCATTGAAGGATTAGCCCCTATTTTTCAATTTTCACCTAAAATTACATACCCAAATCGAACTGCCTGTATCTCAGGCCCTGAAGCAAGGGTATGCATATTCTTGCTACCATTTGAAAGGAAACACTGAAGTTTATAGAAATGTGAAAGGAATGTAGTAGAATATAATACAATAGATCTGGTAAAGATAATACAAAGAAAAAAACCAACCATTCATTTGTATTTTTTTTTAAATGCAAGAGAAAGGCCATAATATATTAATCCAGCCCAGGTGCAATTTAGATTTTGGCCATAGTGTCATAGCATTAGTGTCTGTGCAGAATGTTAGACTGATCCAATGAACAATTGCATTTCTGTTCAAAATGTTGTGTCAAGACTGCATCAATGTGCCAATCAATAATTTGTTTTTTAAGAACTTTTCATGTTCAAAATTGTGCACTCTCCTCAAACAATAGCATGGTATTATTTCACAGTTATAGCTACTGTAAATTGGACAGCGCAGTTAGATTAACAAGAATTTAAGCTTTCTGCCAATATAAGATATGTCAATGTCCTGGGAAATTTTCTTGTTACTTACAACATCATGCTAATCACATTAGCCTACGTTAGCTCAACTATCCTGTGGAAGGGACACCCATCCCGAAGAAGTTCATTTAGATATTTCTCCCAAGTAAGTCTATGGCAGGTTATTGCCATTGAAATTCATTGGGAGCTCATGTACAATATGTTGTATTACAAAAAGTACAAATGCTATCCACTTTTTTTTCAAGCAACCTAATCCAGATCAGTATACACATTATAAAGTTTGAATGGCATTTCCAGCTTAAATGGTGCAAGAGGATTAGAGTGCAAAATAATAATAAGTAGTTGTCAAAAGTTGCTTGTGGTTAGTAGTTGTGGTCCATAGTTGTCGTCAGTAGTTGTGTGGTCAGATCGTGTGTGGTTGTGTCAGTAGTTGTGTATTTGTGGTCAAAAAGTATGTGGTCACACAACTACTGACCACAACCATGGAACTACTAACCACACAACAACTGACCACAATACAAATACTGATCACAACATCACAACTAGACCATAACCACACAACTAGTGACCACAACTACTGACCACAACAACTGACRAAAGCCACACAACAATTGACCACAACCTCACATTTTCTGAKCACATCTAGTGACCACAACCACACAACTATTGACKACAACTACACAATGTCTGACTACAGCATCACAACAACTAACCACAACCACACAGCTAGACAATATCCACACAACTGATGACCACACCTAGTTACCACAACCACCCAATGATTGACCACAACACCACAACAACCGACAAAAACCACCCATTTTCTGACAACAACCACACAATCATTGACCCAAACCAGAAAACAACTGTCCACAACGTCTGACCACACAACTACTGACCTCGCAACTGCTGACCTCTCAACTGCTGACCACTACTACTGACCACAACCACACAACTTCTGACTACACACCTATAGACCACACATCTAAAACAACATAACTACTGACCACCACAATTACTGACTACAACCACCTAGCCACAACTACTGACCACAACCACAGAATAACTGACAATAACTACACTACAAACAAAACCACGCAACTCTAAACCAACCCCAAAATTGCTGACCACAACCACACAACATTTGACCACCATATACAACTAACCACACAAACTACTGAAACACACAGCTGAATGCCACAACAACACAAATGCTGAAAACATTGGCAACCACAAATGAACAACTACTGACCACAACCACCACACTATTGACCACAACCACACAACCTCATACCCACACAACTACTCACCCCTCAAATGCTGACCACAACTTACTGACCACAACAACTGACCACAACCTGATCAACTACCGCAAACCATACAGCTAGACAATAACCCCACAAACTGCTGACCCCATCTAGTTTACTGTGACCACACAACTATTGACCACAACACCCAAATACTGCACAACTACACCTATTCTGACAAGAACACACAACTGTCTACCACATATGGTGACAACCAATGACCTGTTCACGGGACGTGCTACCTGTCCCAGACCTGCTGGTTTTCAACCTTCTAGAGACAGCAGGAGCGGTAGAGATACTCTCAATGATCGGCTTTGAAAAGCCAACTGACATGTACTCCTGAGGTCCTGACCTGTTGCACCCTCGACAGCTTACTATGATTATTATGTATTTGCCATGCTGTCATTTATGAACATTTGAACATCTTGGCCATTGTTTTCAGTTATAATTCTCCACCCGGCCACAGCCAGAAGGGACTGGCCACCCCTCATAGCCTGGTTCCTCTCTAGGTTCTTCCTAGGTTTTGGCCTTTCTAGGGAGTTTTTCCAAGCCACCGTGCTTCTACACCTGTATTGCTTGCTGTTTGGATTTTATGCTGGGTTTCTGTACAGCACTTTGAGATATCAGCTGATGTAAGAAGGGCTATATAAATACATTTGATTTTGATTTGATCCCAATTGATGTCACTGTTAAATCCACTTACAGTTACATTTACATTAAGTCATTTAGCAGACGCTCTTATCCAGAGCGACTTACAAATTGGAAAGTTCATACATATCATTCACTCAAAACAGTGTATAGGAGAACGGTAAAATAATAATTGTCAAGCCTTGAGAGAACTGAGACATGGATTGTGTATGTGTACCATTCAGAGGCTGCTTTCGAAAACACCTTGTATAGAGTCCATTCCACAATGAAATGAGGCTGTTCTGAGGGCAAAAGGTGGGTTGCAAATCAATTATGAGGAGGGTGTTCCTAAATTTTTGGAATGCTCAGTATATAGGCCTATAGAATTATCCATCAAAACGTTTTCTTCATTCCAGGACACTGTTGATATGCCAATTGTTAATCCAGGCCTCCATTGTGAACTTTTTATCACAGCTTCAGACAGAAGATATACTGACCCTCTCCAGCTCAGAAAAAGCAGCTGACTAGCTTTCAGAGAGACAAAAAAGTTGTTGTAAAGGTTGGAAAATAATTGTAACATTGATTTTTGTGTGTGAAAAGGGTTGTCAGTCAAAGTCGGAAAGCCGACATACTTAGGAAACATCTCTCGTTCTTCCCCCACCTAGACCCTCTCTAGTCCACACTGTGCTAGGGCTAACCTGTCTTAGCAGAGAAACACTACGTTTTTAGCCCCAATCACATTCATTTCCCCCGAGGCGAGGGTGTTAAAGCAAGCTCGATGTCACAGACAGAGCTGAAGGCGCGGTTAGGAGCCCACAGCAATAAGATAGTTCATCATCTTCACAAGGGTGAATGTGAGGTCAAGTCCGAGGGGCGGTATCTACGTGCCCCCCGTCTCCTCACCTGGGCACCAGCACCTGTGATGGGTTACCCGGGTACAGCCCATACTATTGACTGTTCTCTCGCCAAAGTCTGTTGGCCCACATTCGCCCGGGACTCCGGGGTTTACATCTCTTCCTGCTCCACCTGTGCACAGAGCAAGACACCTAGACACCTCCCCTATGGCAAACTCCACCCGCCGCCGGTTCCACAACGACCCTGGTCCCATCTCTCCGTGGACTTTGTGCACAGACCTTCCCCCTCGGAAGGGCACACCACCATCCTGGTCATTGTGGACTGGTTTTCCAAAGCCTGTCGTTTGATTCCTCTGCCTGGTCTCTCAATAGCCGACGCAGTCTGCACTACAGGATCCGGTGGACATCGTTCTGACAGTGGTCCCAGTTCACCTCCGTTCAGGAAGGCCTTCATGGAATGACTTGGGGTTATGGTCAGCCTCACCTCCGGGTACCGTCCCCAATTAAATGGGCAGGTGAAAGGGTAAATCAGGAACTGGGTAGGTTACCTTTCGTAGTTACTGTCAGGACCGGCCGGGGAGTGGGCTGCATTTCTGCCTTGGGCAGAAAAACGCACAACTTCCTCCGTCACTCCTCCACTAACCTCACACCCTTTTAGTGTGTTCTAGGCTATCAGCCGCCCTGGCACCAGAGTCAGATCGAGGCTCCTGCGGTGGACATTGGTTCTGGCGGCGAGGAGCTATGGAACACCTGCGCACACCCGTCTCCAGTGCGTCATCCTCTGGCAGAAGGCGGCAGGCCGATCATCACCGCAGTGTTGCCCTGGTTTTCACTCCGGTGACAGGATCTGGCTTTCCCACGAAGGACCTACCTCTCCGCCTGCCCTGCCGGGAGCTGAGGCCACAGTTGTTGGGTTGTTCAAAGTCCTGAGGAGAGTCAATGAGTGACGTAGAGATTTCACTCCCAGTCAATTACCGTATTTCACCCTGCCAAATTCAAATAAATTACTATAACTTTCATGAAAACTTTCATGAAATCACACATTCAATATACCAATTAAAGCTACACTGTTGTGAATCCAGCCAACGTGTCAGATTTCAAAAATGCTTACGGCGAAAGCAAACATAGGCTATATCTGAGGATAGCACCCAAGCAAACAATCACAGACCATCATATTTCAACCCTCCCGGCGTGACACAAAACGCAGAAAAAAAGATAAATTCATGCCTTACCTTTGACGAGCTTCTTCTGTTGGCACTCCAATATGTCCATAAAACATCACAAATGGTCCTTTTGTTCGATTAATTCCATCGATATATATCAAAATGTCCATTTATTTGGCGCGTTTGATCCGAAAAACACTGGTTCCAACTTGCACAACGTGACTACAAAAAATCTCAAAAGTTACGGTAAGCTTTGTCCAAACTTTTCAAACTACTTTTGTAATACAATTTTAGGTTATTTTTAACGTAAATAATCGATAAAGATTGAAGACGCGGATGATCTGTGTTCAATACCGGAGGAAAACAATGTGTAGCATGGCTTTCTGGTCACGCGCCTCTAACAAAACAGTACACTTCACTGGAGCCTCATTCTGAACATGGCTACTTCTTTCATTTCTCAAAAGGAAAAATCTCAACCAATTTCTAAAGACTGTTGACATCCAGTGGGAGCGATAGGAACTGCAGGAAGGTCCCTTAGAAATCTTCATTCCCAATGAAAAACCCATTGAAAGAGAGTGACCTCAAAAAAAAAAAGGAAAATCTGAAAGGGTTTGTCTCGGGTTTTGCTGCCAAATAAGTTATGTTATAGTCACAGAACATGATTCAAACAGTTTTAGAAACTTCAGAGTGTTTCTATCCAATACTAATAATTATATGCATATATTAGCATTGGGACTGAGTAGGAGGCAGTTTACTCTGGGCACGCTTTTCATTAAACGTGAAAATGCTGCCCCCTAATCCTAGAGAAGTTAAATAAAACGCAGTTAGTTCTAAACCTACGACTGCCTACTCCTCTCTACACGCCAGTTGACAATATACTTCAAGCCAAGACCAATACATACCCCGTAACTTTTGCCCTGTATTACAGTATGTACCTTTGCAATATAAAACTTTTTAAGTTGAAGCTGCTATGTTTTGGAGCAAGCTTCTCCAGCAGAGCACTATTAAAAACACAAGTCAAGCGTAAGCAATACAAACAGTCAATGGGTTAGAGCAAAAAGAAGGGCTACTTTCACCTGTCCTGTCTTCTAGATTCAGTGAGCATAAAATATGAGACAAGGAAAGTATCATGACAGAGAATCATGACGTGCCCTGCGGCTGACTGTTTGCTCCAGCTGCTCGGCTCATCATCTCTGACCAGATTCTGGTTTCTCCGGGCAGGCAGACTGGTATTAACCCTCCAGGTTCCACTGGCAACGATAACAGCTGGGGGAATCAAAACCGGCCCACTTTTCTGGAAACACAGAAGCAAACAGGACTGCTGGCCTATCCAGCTAAAAAGGGGAACCGAAAGGCGTGTAGACTCTGTTAAAAGTAGGCCTATATATGGAATAGGTGTCATTTGGGACACCAAAGTGGATTACAGAGTGGAGAATGAGAGCTTTCATTCAATTAAAAAAAATCACATTGATATGTCAAATTTGTTATTTGATTTCAGAAAAATTGAATAGAATAGATTTTAAAACCAAAGTGTAATTTATCATTCCAATCAGTAAAAAGCACTTTCGATGCCAACAGCGTCATTCCCCTTTTTAGAGTGTATAGCCATGGGTGAAACTCCCTCCTCCCTCTCCAATTGCTCCAATCTCCCCCAGATATCACATATCGGGTAATATCAAGCCTGGTAAGATGACTTTACTACGAGAAAAACATCTGCATCCAACCCCATTAACTTGCTGTGTGTGATGTGTACACACACACACCACACACACACAACACAACACACACACACACACCACCACACACACACACACACACACACACCCACACACACACACACACACACCACACACACACACACACACACACACACACACACACACACCACACACACACACACACACACACACACACACACACACACACCACACACCACTGTACATTCACCACCCCATTAAGGGATTAAACAAAACCATACACAGCATAAAGACAATGACTGCCCATAAAGGCACTTCTGCTCTCAACAACTATGTTCCGGTGCCAGTCCCTGCATAGACCAATGCCAGGAGAGGCAGGAAATCACTAATCTATCTGGGCGGTAAGGCACAAACTGGCATCCTGGGTACACAAAGAACAAAGGCCATGGCCCCAACTTTGTTTCCTGTTTCTAAACGTATCTCTGTCATGTCCCCCTCACAAACCCTTATCACCTACAGAGTGTGGATTGCACACTTTTATCAGCATACACATGCAGGTGGAGAGCAACAAGCTGAAGTTTGATCAGTGGACTCAAACAACTTAAACAGTATCAGTGTCGGAGCCAGGGGTCTTAGGAAGCGACTGACATTAGGAAGAAATAATGTTTATAAAAAATTGTTTAAGCTTCAACATTCATAATCTTATGTCAGTACACGAGTGGGCACAA
>NC_036871.1:5153914-5172949 GCF_002910315.2 Salvelinus sp. IW2-2015 | reverse complement strand
ACAACACAAATGCTGAAAACATTTGGCAACACAAATACATGGAACCACCAACTACTGACCACAACCACCCACAACTATTGACCACAACCACACAACCTCTAACCACACAACTACTCACCCCTCAAATGCTGACCACAACTACTGACCAACAACAATGACCACAACCTGATCAACTGACCGCAACCATACAGCTAGACAATAACCACAAACTGCTGACCCCATCTAGTTTACTGTGACCACACAACTATTGACCACAACACCAAAATACGCTCAACAGAACTACACCTATTCTGACAAGAACCACACAACTGTGCTACCACATATGCGGTGACAACCATGACCTGTTCACGGGACGTGCTACCTGTCCCAGACCTGCTGTTTTCAACCTTCTAGAGACAGCAGGAGCGGTAGAGATACTTCTCAATGATCGGCTTTGAAAAGCCAACTGACATGTACTCCTGAGGTCCTGACCTGTTGCACCCTCGAACAGCTTACTATGATTATTATTATTTACCATGCGTGTCATTTATGAACATGCTTGACATCTTGGCCATGTTCAGTTATAATTCTCCACCGGCACAGCCAGAAGGGACTGGCCACCCCTCATAGCCTGGTTCCTCTCTAGTTTCTTCCTAGGTTTGGCCTTTCTAGGGAGTTTTTCCAAGCCACCGTGCTTCTACACCTGTATTGCTTGCTGTTTGGATTTTATGCTGGGTGTTCTGTACAGCACTTTGAGATATCAGCTGAGTGTAAGAAGGGCTATATAATACATTTGATTTTGATTTGATCCCAATTGATGTCACTTGTTAAATCCACTTACATTTACATTTACATTTAAGTTCATTTAGCAGACGCTCTTTTCCAGAGCGACTTACAAATTGGAAAGTTCATACATATCATTTCACTTCAAAACAGTGTATAGGAGAAGCGGTAAAATAATAATTGTCAAGCCTTGAGAGAACTGAGACATGGATTTGTGTTGTTGTACCATTCAGAGGCTGCTTCTCGAACCACTTGTAGAGTCCATTCCACAAGATGCAATGAATTGAGGCTGTTCTGAGGGCAAAAGGTGGGTTGCAAATCAATATTAGGAGGGTGTTCCTAAATTTTGGAATGCTCAGTATATAGGCCTATAGAATTATCCATCAAAACGTTTTCTTCATTCCAGGACACTGTTGTAATGCAATTGTTAATCCAGGTCCTCCATTTTGTGAACTTTTTATCACAGCATTCAGACAGAAGATATACTGACCCTCTCCAGCTCAGAAAAAGCAGCTGACTAGCTTTTCAGWGAGACAAAAAAGRTGTTGTAAAGGTTGGAAAATAATTMMAACATTTGATTTTTGTGTGTGAAAAGGGTTGTCAGTCAAAGTCGGAAAGCCGACATACTTAGAAACATCTCTCGTTCTTCCCCACCTAGACCCTCTCTAGTCCACACTGTGCTAAGGGCTAACCTGTCTTAGCAGAGAAACACTACGTTTTAGCCTCAATCACATTCATTTCCCCCGAGGCGAGGTGTTAAAGCAAGCTCGATGTCACAGACAGAGCTGAAGGCGCGGTTAGGAGCCCACAGCAATAAGATAGTTTCATCATCTTCACAAGGGTGAATGTGAGGTCAGTCCCGAGGGGCGTATCTACGTGCCCCCCGTCTCCTCACCTGGGCACCAGCACCTGTGATGGGTTACCCGGGTACAGCCCATACTATTGACTGTCTCTCCGCCAAGTACTGMTGGCCCACATTCGCCCGGGACTTCCGGGTTTACATCTCTTCCTGCTCCACCTGTGCACAGAGCAAGACACCTAGACACCTCCCCTATGGCAAACTCCACCCGCTGCCGGTTCCACAARGACCCTGGTCCCATCTCTCCGTGGACTTTGTCACAGACCTTCCCCCCTCGGAAGGGCACACCACCATCCTGGTCATTGTGGACTGGTTTTCCAAAGCCTGTCGTTTGATTCCTCTGCCTGGTCTCTCAATAGCCTACGCAGTCTGCACTACAGGATCCCGGTGGACATCGTGTCTGACAGTGGTCCTCAGTTCACCTCCCGTGTCAGGAAGGCCTTCATGGAATGACTGGGGGTTATGGTCAGCCTCACCTCCGGGTACCGTCCCCAATTAAATGGGCAGGTGGAAAGGGTAAATCAGGAACTGGGTAGGTACCTTCGTAGTTACTGTCAGGACCGGCCGGGGGAGTGGGCTGCATTTCTCCCTTTGGCAGAAAACGCCACAACTCCTCCGTCCACTCCTCCACTAACCTCACACCCTTTTACTGTGTTCTAGGCTATCAGCCGTCCCTGGCACCAGAGTCAATCGAGGCTCCTGCCGGACGATTGGTTCTGGCGTCCGAGATGATATAACACCTGCGCACACCCGTCTCCAGTGCGTCATCCTCTGCAGAAGGCGCAGGCATCATCACCGCAGTGTTTCCTGTCTCTTTCTCACTCGGACAGGATCTGGCTTCCCACGAAGACTACCTCTCCGCCTGCCCTGCCGGGTCAGCTGATGGCCCACAGTTGGTTGTTCATAGCTGCAGGAGAGTTCAAAGTCGAAATTCGGTGACGTAGAGATTTCAGCTCCCAGTCAATTACCGTATTTCACCCTGCCAAATTCAAAAATAAATTACTATAACTTCATAAAACTTTCATGAAATCACACATTCAATATACCAAATTAAAGCTACACTTGTTTGAATCCAGCCAACGTGTCAGATTTCAAAAAATGCTTTACGGCGAAAGCAAACAATGCTATTATCTGAGATAGCACCCAAGCAAACAATCACAGACCATCATATTTCAACCCTCCGGCGTGACACAAAACGCAGAAATTAAAGATATAATTCATGCCTTACCTTGACGAGCTTCTTCTGTTGGCACTCCAATATGTCCCATAAACATCACAAATGGTCCTTTTGTTCGATTAATTTCCATCATATATATCCAAAATGTCCATTTATTTGCGCGTTTGATCCACGTAAAAACACTGGTTCCAACTTGCACAACGACTACAAAATATCTTCAAAAGTGTACCGTAAGCTTTGTCCAAACTTTTTCAAATACTTTACGTTAATACAATTTTAGTATTTTTAACGCTATAATCGATAAAATTGAAGACGGTATATCTGTGTTCAATACCGAGAAAACCATGTTTAGAGCATGCTTTCTGGTCACGCGTCCTAAACCAACATTACACTCACTGCGAGCCTCATTCTGAACATGCGCTACTTCTTCAATTTCTCAAAGAAAAATCTCAACCAATTTCTAAAAGACTGTTGACATCCAGTGGGAGCGATAGAACTGCAGGAAGTCCCTTAGAAATCTTCATTCCCAATGAAACCCCCATTGAATAGAGAGTGACCTCCAAAAAAAAGAAATCTGAAGGGATCTTGATCCTCGGGTTTTGCCCTGCCAAAATACAGTTATGTTATAGTCACAGACATGATTCAAACAGTTTTAGAAACTTCAGAGTGTTTTCTATCCAATACTAATAATTATATGCATATATTAGCATCTGGGACTGAGTAGGAGGCAGTTTACTCTGGGCACGCTTTTCATTAAACGTGAAAATGCTGCCCCCTATCCTAGAGAAGTTAAATAAACGCAAGTTAAATAAACGCAGTAGTTCTAAACCTACGACTGCCTACTCCTCTCTACACCAGTGACAAATATACTTCCAAGCCAACTGCCATGCATTACCGTAACTTTTGCCCTGTATACAGTATGTACCTTTTGCAATATAAAACTTTTTAAGTTGAAGCTGCTATGTTTTGGAGCAAGCTTCTCCAGCAGAGCACTATTAAAACACAAGGCAAGCGTAAGCAATACAAACAGTCAATGGGTTAGAGCAAAAAGAAGGGGCCTACTTTCACCTGTCCTGTTCTTTTAGATTCAGTGAGGATAAAGAAAATGAGACAAGGAAAGTATCATGACTAGAGATTCATGACGTGCCCTCTGGCTGACTGTTTGCTCCAGCTGCTTGGCTCATCTCTCTGACCCAGATTCTGGTTTCCTCCGGGCAGGCAGACTGGTATAACCCTCCAGGTTCCACTGGGCAACGATAACAGCTGGGGGAATCAAACCCYGCCCACTTTTCTGGAAACACAGGAAGCAAACAGGGACTGTGCCTATCCAGCTAAAGGGGAACCGAAAGGGTGTTAGACTCTGGTTTAAAAGTAGGGCACTATATATGGAATAGGGTGTCATTTGGSACACAAAGTGGATTACAGAGTGGAGATGAGAGCTTTCATTCAATTAAAAAAATCACATTGATATGTCAAATTTGTTATTTGATTTCAGAAAAATTGAATAGAATAGATTTTAAAACCAAAGTGTAATTTATCATTCCAATCAGTAAAAGCACTTTCGGATGGCCAACAGCGTCATCCCGCTTTTTAGAGTGTATAGCCATGGGTGTAAACTCCCTCCTGCCCTCTCCAATTGCTCCAATCTCCCCCAGATATCACATATCGGGTAATATCAAGCCTGGTAATGGATGATATACTATCGAGAAAAACATCTGCATCCAACCCATTAACTTGCTGTGTGTGATGTGTACACACACACACACACACACACACACACACACACACACACACACACACACACACACACACACACACACACACACACACACACACCACACTGTACATCACACCCCATTAAAGGGTTAAACAATAACCATACACAGCATAAAGACAATGACTGCCCATACAAGGCACTTCTGTCCTCAACAACTATTGTTCCGGTGCCAGTCCCTGCATAGACCAATGCCAGGAGAGGGCAGGAAATCACTAATCTATCTTGGCGGTAAGGCACAACTGGCATCCTGGGTACACAAAGAACAAAGCCCAGGTGCCAACTTTGTTTCCTGTTTCTAAACGTATCTCTGTCATTCCCCCTCACATAACCCTTATCACCTACAGAGTGGTGGATTGCACACTTTTATCAGCATACACAATGCAGGTGGAGAGCAAACAAGCTGAAGTTTGATCAGTGGACTCAAACAACTCAAACAGTATGCAGGTGTCGGAGCCAGGGT
Organism: Salvelinus sp. IW2-2015; assembly: GCF_002910315.2. Classification (NCBI taxonomy): domain Eukaryota; kingdom Metazoa; phylum Chordata; class Actinopteri; order Salmoniformes; family Salmonidae; genus Salvelinus; species Salvelinus sp. IW2-2015. The sequence goes on along the minus strand of NC_036871.1, from coordinate 5,167,914 downwards.
CTTAGGAGCGACTGACATTAGGGAAGAAATAATGTTTTATAAAAAATGGTTTTAAGCTTTAAGCTTTTAAGCATAATCTTATTCAGTACACGAGGGCACATTTACTCATGATATCCACAGWTTTTTTTTGTACTCAGGACTTTACAGTTTTTTGTTCCAGCCCTTCACTAACACCTAATTCAACTAATTGTGGTCTAAATTGAAGACTTTCCCACAGTGGGACAGAAATCACATCATTATTTTGGAATGAGCTTCCTAAGTAACAATGTCCTGACAAATCTGCATGATAAACAGTAACATGGGTAAATCTATTTCTATCTAACATTGTGATGTTGCACACTTCAAATCAAATTGTATTAGTCACATGCGCCAAATACAACAGGTCTACAAAGTTCACTGAATTTTTCAACCCTAGTCAGCTGACAGTCTTMCCTCTGTAAATGAATGTTAGAAGACTCTAGTCTTCTAAGTTTACCCAGTTCCCTTACAGTGAAATGCTTACTTACAAGCCCTTAATCAACAAAGCAGTTAAGAAAATTACGGCTAAGAATACCAGGGTACCGGTACAGAGTCAATGTGAGGGGGCACCGGTTAGTTGAGGTACTATGTACATGTAGGTAGAGTTATTAATTTGACTATGCATAGATTATAACAACAGAGAGTAGCAGCGGTGTAAAAGAGGGGGAGGACAATGCAAATAGTCTGGGTAGCCATTTGATTAGATGTTCAGGCGTCTTATGGCTTGGGGGTAGAAGCTATTTAGAAGCCTTTTGGACCTAGACTTGGTGCTCCGGTACRGCTTGCCGTGCGGTAGCAGAAAGAACAATCTATGACTAGGGTGGCTGGAGTCTTTGACAGTTTTRAGGGCCTTCCCTAAAGTAGTTCTAAACCTGTGACTCRTGCCTACTCCTCTCTACACCAGTGACACATATGCTGAATAAMATCCTGSGATATGGTGATTATCCTGGTGGCTGGAAGGTTCACAAGTTATTTACATCTCTGCAGGCTGTCAGGGTGGGATGTCCTTCAACCTGGAACAAGCAGAGACAAGGGAGGAGAAATAAACCTCACTGCTTTAATTTCAGTGCTGGTTCAAGTTGCTGAAGCCACAACTACCTTTTAATGTGAAATTGTTTTATTAACAGTTTTGCATATCTTTAGGCTTGGTTAAGTTGTTTACAGTAAGAGTAGAATAACTTATCCTCTAATTTTAACTAGTAACACCAACCCCAATGGCGCAACAAATAAGGTGAAATAAATACAAATTGAACAGAACACAGCACGGCTGCATTTCCTGCATTTCCTGATGTTAAAATGGTTTACCTCCGAAAGAGTCGGGTAGGACTGTTTTCTCCTGCCAAGCCAATGCAATGGAGTGAAATGATCAGGTGCCTACTTTAGTGCCTGAAAGAAAATGGGGGAAAGCAATTTACTATATGTCTTCAACTCGCAAGTTCCCCAATTCATGATTCACCAATTCATTGCTGAATCTACAATGAGTGAGTTTAGTTATTCATCTCTAAACACCCGATAAGCAGGATGAAATCGCTTGCTAGCTAGCTATCGTGGCCGACGTGTTAAACACCACTTACTCAACGTTTGAATTCACAATTCATATGAAAGTAATTTGTAGAAAATGTGTACATAATTTAGTGAATAAATAAACGTTATACTTATGTTTCGCAACGTTATTGCTTATTATTCGAGAAAATGTTATCCCAAGCAGGGACTTCTGTCAGCCATTAATTGTAATTTTTTTTAAATTTTCGCTGCGCCACAAGGTGTTATGGGATAGCCTACCTAGCAAAGGTTACATGGAATTGGGAAATGCCGATTTTGACGTCCTGCATAGAAATTATGCCTTAAAAGGCCTCATCCTTATTATCGCCAGGTGATATCTCGTTAAACCATCAGCTGATCTCAGTTGCAACCATTATTTATCACCTCATTACCGCTCACTAAAATGGCTACCCAGACTATTTGCATTTCCCCCCTCCTCCCCTCTCCCCACCACTGCCACTCTCTGTTGTCATCTATGCATAGTCACTTTAATTAACTCTACCTATATGTACATACTATCTCAACTAACCGGTGCCCCCACACATTGACTCTGTACTTAGCTATTATTACAGGAAAATAAACTGACAACAAGATAATTATTTACAAGTTAAAACCTTTTCTCAATATAGGGGGTGCTGTTTCAACGTTAGCATTTATCGTCTCCAAATTAAACTGCCTCATACTCAATTCTTGCTCGTACAATATGCATATTATTATTACTATTGGATAGAAAACAATCTCTAGTTTCTAAAACCGTTTGAATTATGTCTGTGGGTGAACCAGAACTCTTTCTACAGCGAAACTCATGACAGGACATGCGAAGCTCTGAAAAATAGTCTCTGATCTAGGATCAGTTGAAAACTCTGTGTGTGCCCTATGGCTTGACATGAACTGCACCCGCCTTCCCCTGGATGTCAGTAACCAATGAGAAGTGGAATGGTGTCTCTACGTGTTTGTCAGAGTTTATAAAAGGGAGTGGAGTGAGATGACCCTTCCTTTTGACGCTCGCCAGGACGCAAGGGAGGACATCAGAATCGCATGCTCAAAAGCTCTCGTTATTGATCAAAGATCTATCCGTCTGTGATTTAGTTCGATATAGGTGTTAGAAACATCATAACGAAGTTATTTGAAACCGATTTATATCAGTTCATGCGAGTATAAGTATATTGCTATTTTTCTGAATTTCCTTAGTATTGCGTTTGACGATTTCGGGCATGCATGTGGCCGTGAAGCCACTCTAGCTGCTAGTCTGAAGTGAGAGAGTCGTCTTTACAACAAGCAACGATACTTTTGACGAAAGACCACATTGCCCAAAGATACGATGGAAGCATCGTCCAAAAGTAAAGACAGTTATTACTGATTTATCCTATTTATGTGGAACAAATTTAAAACGACTTGCTCGCCAGTTCTTTTGCGCGCACCTCAGTCTGGCTGTAACTCACAAGTATGTCGTTGTAACCTTAATTTTAAAAATCTTAAATCACGTTGCATTACATGAACCAACATGCCATCTTTCATTAGCTGATACCAACACTGTACTTTCTATTTTAGTCAATCTAATCGATAATAATCGTAACGTCATAGTGCTCTTTCCAAGATGGCCGGCCCGAATTGCATGCCATCTTTTCGACAGATACATTGCATCAACCAAGATCATTCTCGATGCTACAAATATCACTTTCACACTGCACAAAACTCTATACATTGTGTAACTATGATGTACAGGACTCGATCTCTGAAGCAATTCTGACGAAGGATCTGTGAAAAAATTAATATATTTTGTTGGCGATAACGTTATCGACCCTTTTGACTTGATTCAATGCTGGGTGATGTTAGGCTCATTGGTATGCTAATATAACGTAATTGTGTTTTCGCTGTAAAACCACTTAGAAAATCTGAAACATTGTCGGATTCCAAGATCCTGTGTCATTCCGATTGCTGTATGCTGTGTATTTTTCAGAAAGTTTTAGGATAGTATTTTGGTAATTGACGTCGGTCTCTGTAATTATTCCGGCTGCTGCCAATCTATTTCAGACTTGCAGCTGCAATGTAAATGTGATTTATACCTGAAATATGCACATTTTTCTAAAAAAAACTATCTATACCATGAATATGTATCAGACTGTCATCTTATGAAGTTGTTCTCTTGTTAGTGGCTATATATATCTTTATTTAGTCGAATTAGCTGATAGCTACTGATGCAGGAAAAAAATGGTTGAAGAAAAAAAGTGGGTGGTTTTTTGCTATCGTGGTTAGCTAATAGATTTACATATTGTGTCTTCCCTGTAAAACCACTTAGAAAATCTGAAACATTGTCTGGATTCACAAGATCTGTGTCTTTCGATTGCTGTATGCTGTGTATTTTTCAGAAATGTTTTAGGATGAGTATTTTGGTAATTGACGTAGGTCTCTGTAATTATTCCGGCTGCTTCCAACGCATTTCAGATTGCAGCTGCAATGTAGAAATGTGATTTATACCTGAAAAAATGCACATTTTTCAAAAAAACTTATCCTATACCATAAATATATTATCAGACTGTCATCTTATGAAGTTGTTTCTTGGTTAGTGGCTATATATATCTTTATTTAGTCGAAATTGTGATAGCTGCCCATGCAGGAAAAAAAATGGTGGAGAAAAAAAAAGTTGCTGTCTTTTGCTATCGTGGTTAGCTAATAGATTTACATATTGTGTCTTCCCTGTAAAACATTTTAAAATCAGAAATGATGGCTGGATTCACAAGATCTGTATCTTTCAACATCTGGTGTCTTGGACTTGTGATTTAATGATATTAGATGCTTGTATTTACTTGTGACGCTATGCTAGCTATGCTAGTCAGCTTTTTTACTGTTGGGGTGCTCCCGATCCGGGATGAGTACCAACTAAAAGTTAATGGCGAGCTACTTACAGAAATAGCTTACGGTAGTGAGTGTGACAAAAGTAAAAGCAGGCATTCTACCAGAGACTTTTGGACACTGTCTCACTGTCTCACGTTATAATCTGACTCTGACTCCTATCTGACTTGGTACAAGTCATGTTCTTCTTCACATACCGTCTCTGGTAAACCACTCACTATATCAAAAAAAATCAAAGTTTATTTATCACATGCACAGGATACAGAACTGAAACGGTACAGTGAAAGGTACCTTGCATAGTGGAGTCTTTTGTTTAGACATCTAGCTAGCTAGCTAGATAAACAATTAACCACAATCCCAACTCATAACTTACTACTCTGATTGAATCTGCAGGTAGCTAATCAACAAAATTCAATGTTAGCTAGCTAGCTAACATTAGGCTATAACTAGGAATGCAAAAGTTCTGAGATACTACTAATATTATTACACAATCATACGCGTAATGTTTGCTAGTGAGCCAGCCAGCTAACGTTAAACTAGCTAGCTTAATTGAATTTGTTGATTAGCACCTGCCAGATTTCAATCAGAGTATAAAGTTTATGAAAGTTGCGGCATTGTGGTTAATTGTTAATCTAGCTAGCTAGCTAGATGTCTAAACAAGAAGACTCCACTATGGCAAAGGTAAAACCCTTTTTCCACTGTTACCGTTTTCAGATTCTGTTATCTGTGGCATGATAAATAAAACTTTGATTTTTTTTGATATAGTGAGTGTTTACCAGAGACCGGTAATGTGAAGAAGAACAATGACTTGTACCAAAGTCAGATTAGGAGTCAGAGTTCAGATTATACGTGAGGACAGTGCAGAACAGTGTCCAAAAAAGTCTCTGGTTAGAATGCCCTTGCTTTTACTTTGTCACCACTCACTACCGTAAGCTATTTTCTGTAAGGTAGCTCGCCATTAACTTCTTAGTTGTACTTCATCCGGATCCGGAGACGCACCCCCCACAGGAAAAAAAGCGACTACAATTAGCCTAGCTAGCGTCACAAGTAAATACAAGCATCTAAACTATCATTAAATCACAAGCCAAGACACCAGATTGAAAGATACAGATCTTTGAATCCAGCCATCATTTCTGATTTTTTAAAATGTTTTACAGGAAGACAACAATCATGTAAATCATATTAGCTAACCACGATTAGCAAAAGACACAACTTTTTTTCTCCACCTTTTTCCTGCATGGGCAGCTATCACAATTTCGACTAAATAAAGAGATATATATAGCACTAACCAAGAACAACTTCATAAGATGACAGTCTGATAACATATTCTATGTGATAGGATAAGTTTTTTAGAAACATGTGCATTTTTTCAGGTATAAATCACATTATCTATCATTTGCCAGCTGCAATCTAAATAGCGTTGTGAAGAGGCCGGAATAATTATAGAGACCTACGATCAATATACCAATAAGTCACTCATCTAACTCCATTCTTGAAAATACAGCAGCATGACCAGCAATCGAAAGACGACAGTATCTGTGAATACCAGGACAATTTAGAATTTATTCTCTAAGGGTTTACTATAGGGAAGACCACAATATCTAAAGAGTTCTATTTAGGTTAACCACAGATTAGCAAAAGACACCCACTTCTTATTTTCTTTACACACATTTTATTTCTGCATCAGTAGGTATCACTAATATCGGACTTTCATCACATAGATTACATCTAGTTCTCACGTAACAACAAAAAAACAAAGTGTCGGGATAGAAAGGAGAGGAAGAAGGAACAATGTTCAGAGTGACATTATGATTAACACTAAATATCTACTGGTTATGATAGCGAAAAGTTTTTTTTTTAAAGAAAAGGTTGTAATTTCAAGCGATAAATCAAGTTCTACATTGCAGCTCAATTCTAGACAAAAAGCTTGGAAACCCGATTTATATCATTACACAGATTAGAAACTGGGACCAGACTGTCAATTGACCAAGATAATTGCAGCCTCCTAAAATACATTTCTGAACAAATACACAGCATACAGCAATCGAATGACACGATTCTTCATGAGATTCCAGACAATGGTTTTCAGATTTGTTATAATGTTTTACAGCGAAAACACAATATATCGTATCATATGTTTGATACACCACTATGAGCTAAATCATCATCCAGCATTTGATCAAGACAAAAGCAGGTCGAATAACTGTTGAATCTGCCACAAAAATATATTAATTTTTTCACTAACCTTCTCAGAATTCTTCAGATGACAGTCCTGAACATCATTTACACAAGTGCATATAAGTTTGTTCAAAATGTGCATATTTAGCATCAAAAATCTTGGTTATGCAATGTTAATCTGTCAAAACATGGATCATTCGGGCCGGCGCATCTTGGAAAGGCACCATATGATTACGATTTTTTCGATTTAGATTGACTAAAAAAATACAGGTTGGACAGCTAATGAAAGATGCATTGGTTTATTTAATGGCAACCGCTGATTTAGATTTTTAAAAATTAACGTTTACAAGACTACATTGTGAGTTACAGCAGAACTAGTTGCCGCAAAACATGGCCGCACTGCATCCGTTTAAATTTTCAACAATAAATGCGGAAAATAAATCAATAAATAACTCTACTTTTGACGAGCTTCCAATCAGTATCTGGAGGCAATGTGTCCTTTGTTCCAAAAGTATAGTTGCTTTGTTGTAAAACGAACCTCCTCAACTCCAGAACTAGCAGCTTAACGATAGCTTCACGGCACACACATGCCAAATCGTTGCAAACCAATACTAAACGGAAATTTCAGAATAATAGCCAATATTACTCGCATGAAACATGATATAAATCGGTTCAAATAACTTCGTTATGATGTTTTCTAACCTATATCGAACTAAATCACTGCAGGATACGATCTTTGATCCAATAACGAGAGCTTTTGAGCATGCGATTCTGATGTGCCTCTTGCGTTCCTGGCGAGCGTCAAAAGGAAGGGTCATCCTCATCCACTCCCTTTTATCAAACTACTGACAAACACGTAGAACACCATTCCACTTCTTCAATGTGGTTACTGACATCCAGGGGAAGGCGGGTGGGCAGTTCATGTCAAGCGTCATAGGGCAGCACACAGAGTTTTCAACTGATCCTAGATCAGAGAACTATTTTTTCAGAAGCTTCGCATGTCCTGTCATGAGTTTCGCTGTTAGAAAGAGTTTCTGGTTACCTCAACAGACCATAACTCAAACGTTTTTAGAAACTAGAGATTGTTTTTCTTATCCAATATAAAATAATATGCATATTGTACGAGCAAGATATTGAGTTATGAGGCAGTTTAATTTGAGTACGATAATGCTAACGTTGAAACAGCACCCCTATATTGAGATAAAGGTTTATACTCTTGTAAATAATTATTCTTGTTGTCAGTTTTAGTTTTCCTGTAATAATTAGGCTAAGTACAGAGTCAATGTGTGGGGGCAACCGGGTTATTTAGATTACGTATCGTACATATAGTAAGTGAGATTAAAGTGACTATGCATAGATTGACAACAGAGAGTGGTCTTGTGGTGGCGAGAGGCGGAGGAGGGGGGAAATGGCAAATAGTCTGGCGTAGCCATTTTAGTCGAGCGGTAATGAGGTGAGTAAATAATGGTTGAACTGAGCTTCAGCTGTAGGTTTAACGAGATCAACTGCGAATAACGGATAGGCCTTTATAGGCATAATTTCTATATGCTAGGACGTCAAAATCGGCATTTCCCAATTCCATGTAACATTTGCTAGGTAGGCTATCAATAACACTTGTGGCAGCGAAAATTTTAAAAAATACAATTAATGGCTGACAGAAGTCCTGCTTGGAGATAAACATTTTCTCGAATAATAAGCAATAACGTTGCGAAACATAAGTATAAGTTATTTATTTCACTAAATTATGTACACTTTTCTACAATTTACTTCATATGAATTGTGAATTCATAACGTTGAGTAAGTGGTGTTTAAACACGTTCGCAGCGATAGCTAGCTAGTCAAGCGATTTTCATCCTGCTTATCGGGTGTTTTAGAGAAATGAATAACTAAAACTCACTCATGTGAGATCAGCAATGATTTGGTGAATCATGAATTTGGGGAAACTTGCGCAGTTGAAGCATATGAGTTAAATTGCTTTCCATTTCTTTCAGGCAGCTAAAGTAGGCACCTGATCATTTTTACTCCATTGCATTGGCTGGCAGGACGAAAACAGTCCTACCACGACTCTTTCGGAGGTAAACCATTTAACTCAGGAAATGCAGGTAAATGCAAGCCGTGCTGTGTTCTGTTCATTGTATTTATTTCACCTTATGGTTGCGCCCATTGGGGTTGGTGTTACTTAGTTAAAATTAGAGGATAAGTTATTCTACTCTCTACTGTAAACAACTTAACCAAGCCTAAAGATATGCAAAACTGTTAATAAAACAAATTTTCACATTAAAAAGGAGTGTGGCTTCAGCAACTTGAACCAGCACTGAAATTAATAGGCAGTTGAGGTTTATCTTCTCCTCCCTTGTCTCTAGCTTGTTCCAGGTTGAAGGACAGTTTCCCACCCTGGACAGCCTGCAGAGATTGTAAATAACTTCGTGAACCTTTCCAGCCACCAGGATAAATCACCATATCGCAGATTCTTATTCAGCATATGTGTCACTGGTGTAGGAGAGGAGTAGGCAGTGAGTCACAGGTTTAACTACTTTAGGAGGCCTGAAAACTGTCAAAGACTCCAGCCACCTATGCATTAGATTGTTCTTTCTGCTGACCGCACGGCAAGCAGTACCGGAGCACCAAGTCGTAGCGTCCAAAAAGCTTCTAAATAGGAACTCCTTCTACCCCCAAGCCATAAGAACGCCTGAACATCTAATTCAAATGGCTACCCAGAATATTTGCATTGTCCTCTCCCTCTTTTACACCGCTGCTACTCTCTGTTATAATCTATGCATATCCAATTAATAACTCTACTACATGTACAAAGTACCTCAACTAACCGGTGCCCCCTCACATTGACTCTGTACCTGGTACTGTAACGGGCAGTCTAGCTCTTCCTCCTCCTCGGACGAGGAGAGTTGAGAAGAGATCGAAGAGGACCCAATGTGCAGCGTGGTTAAGTTTCCATGATTTAATAAGCATGGAAAGAACAGAACACTATACAAATAACAAATTGAAACTAAAAACCGTTCACGTCCCGCTGTGGTACAAATCACTGACACAGCAAAACAACCACCCACAAAATCCCAACACAAAACAAAGCCACCTGTATATATGATTCTCAATTCAGGGACAACGATTGACAGCTGCCTCCTGGATGGAGAACCATATTAGGCTGAACACAGAAAACAGAACAAACTAGACACACACAACATAGAATGCCCCCCAGCTCACATCTCCTACCAACCCCAACTAAAACAAGTAACAACACATAAGTATGGTCAGGACGTGACAGGTTACCCTGGTATTACTTAGCCGTAATTTTTTTAACTGCTTCTTGTAGATTAAGGGCTGTGTAAGAAGCAATTTCACTGTAAGGAAACTGGGTAAACTTTAGAAGACTAGTAGTCTGTCTAACATTCATTAACAGAGGAAAGACTGTCAGCTGACTTAGGGTTGAAAAAATTCAGTGAACTTTGTTAGGACCTGTTGTATTTGGCGCATGTGACAATACAATTTGATTTGAAAGTGTGCAACATCACATGTTAGATAGAAATAGAATTGGACCCATGTTACTGGTTTATCATGCAGATTTGTCTCAGGGACATTGTTACTTAGAAGCTCATTCAAATTAATGATATGATTTCTGTCCCAGCTTGGGAAAGTCTTCGAATATTAGACCACAATTAGTGAATTAGGTGTTAGTGCAGGGCGTGGAAACCAAAAAAAAACTGTAAAGTCCTGATACAAAAAAAATTCTGTGGATATCCATGCAGTAAATGATGCCCTCGTGTACTGAATAAGATTATGAATGCTTGAAGCTTAAAACCATTTTTATAAAAACATTATTTCTTCCCTAATGTCAAGTCGCTCCTAAGACCCTGGCTTCGACACCTGCATACTGTTTATAAGTTGTTTGAGTCCCACTGATCAACTTCAGCTTGTTTTGCTCTCCACCTGCATTGTGTATGCTGATAAAAGTGTGCAATCACCAATCTCTGTAGGTGATAAGGGATTATGTGAGGGAGGAATGACAGAATACGTTTAAACAGGAAACAAATTGGCACCTTGGTCCTTTTGTTCTTTGTGTCACCCAGGATGCCCAGTATTGGGACCTTTACCGCCCAAGATAGATGAGTGATTCTGCCCTCTCCTGGCATTTGTCTATGCAGGGACTGGCACCCGTCACAGAAACAATATTGTTGAGGGACAGAAGTGCCTTGTATGGGCAGTCATTTGTCTTTATGCTGTGTATATGTTTATTGTTTAACCCTTTAAATGGGGTGTTGACTCAGTACCAGTGTGTGTGTGCTGTGTGTGTGTGTGTGTTGTGTGTGTGTGTGATTGATTGGTGTCGTGTGTGTGTGTTGTGTTGTGCAGTGTGGTGTCGTGGTGTGTGGTTGTGTGTGTGTGTGTGTGTGTGTGTTGTGTGTGTGTGGTGTGTTGTGTGTGTGTGTGTGTCGTCGGTGTGTGTCGTTGTGTGTACACATCACACACAGCAAGTTAACTGGGTTTGCGATGCAGATGTTTTTCTCCGATAGTATATCATCCATGACCAGGCTTGATATTACCCGAATAGTGTGATATCTGGGGGAGATCTGGAAGCAATTGGAGAGCGGCAGAGGGAGTTTACACCCATGGCCTATACACTCTAAAAGCGGGATGACGCTGTTGGCCATCCGGAAAGTGCTTTTACTGATTGGAATGATAAATTACCTTTGGTTTTAAAATCTATTCTAGTTGTTCAAATTTTTCTGAAATCAAATAACAAATTTGACATATCAACACTGTGATTTTTTTTAATTGAATGAAAAGGCTCTTTCATCTCCACTCTGTAATCCACTTTGGTTCCCAAATGACACCCTATCCCAATTATTAGTGCCCTACTTTAAACCCAGAGTCTAACACCCTTTCGCGTTCCCCTTTAGCTGGATAGGCACAGTCCCTGTTTGCTTCCTGTGTTTTCCAGAAAAGTGGGCCGGGTTTTGATTTTCCCCAGCGTATCGTTGCCAGTGGAAACCTGAGGTCGCCTATACCAGTCTGCCTCCCGAGGAACACCAGAATCTGGTCAGAAGATGAGCCAAGCAGCTGGAGCAAACCAGTTCAGCCAGGAGGCGCACGTCATGATTCTCTATCATGATTACTTCCTGGTCTCATATTCCTTTATCCTCACTGAATCTAGAAGAACAGCACAGGTGAAAAGTAGCCCTTCTCTTTTGCTCTAACCCATTGGGACTGTTTGTATTGCTTACGCTTGACTTGTGTTTTAATAGTGCTCTGCTGGGAGAAGCTTGCTCCAAAACATAGCAGCTTCAACTTAAAAAAGTTTATATGCAAACGGTACCATACTGTATACAGGCAAAAGTTACGGTTAATGATCGTGTAGTTGGCCTTGGGAAGTATATTTGGTCACTGGTGTAGAGAGGGTAGGCAGTCGTAGGTTTAGGAACCTACTGCGTTTATTTAACCTTTCTCTTAGATAGGGGCAGCATTTTCACGTTTTAATGAAAAGCGTGCCCAGAGTAAACTGCCTCCTACTCAGTCCCCAATGCTAATATATGCAATATAATTATTCAGTATTGGATAGAAAACACTCTGAAGTTTCTAAAAAACTGTTTGAATCATGTCTGTGACCATAACATAACGTTATTTGGCAGGCAAGAACCCCGAGTGACAAAACCCTTTCCAGATTTTCTTTTTTTGAGGTCACTCTCTCTTCAATGGGTTTCATTGGCGACATGAAGATTTCTAAGGACCTTCCTTGCAGTTTCCTATCCGCTCCACTGAGATGTCAACAGTCTTTAGAAATTGGGTGGTGAGATTTTGTCCCTTTGACGAAATGAAGCAGTAGCCGATGTTCAGAATGAGCTCCAGTGGAAGTTTCCTGTACTGTTTGTTAGAGCGCGTGACCAGAAAGCATGCTTACCACATGGTTTTCGTCGTATTTGAAGCACCCAGATCATCCCGTCTTCAATTTAATCGATTATTTACGTTAAAAAATACCTTAAAATTGTATTACAAAGTTAGTTGGTGAAAAGTTCTGGACAAAGCTTACACGGAACTTTTTTGAGATATTTTTTAGTTCACGTTGTGCCAAGTTGAAACCCAGTGGTTTTTTCTGGATCAAACGCGCCCAAATAACATTGGACATTTTGGATATATATCCGAATGGAATTTAATCTCGAAACAAAAAGGACCCATTTTGTGATTCTTATGGGACATATTGTGGAGTGCCAACAGAAGAGCTCGTCAAAGGTAAGGATGATCTATATCTTTAAATTTCTTGCGTTTGTGTTTCACGCCGGAGGTTGAAAATAATAATGATTGGTCTGTAATTGTTGTGGGTTTGCTTATCCTCAGATAATAGCATTGTTTGGCTTTCGCCGTTAAAGCATTTTTGAAATCTGACACGTTGGCTGGAATTCACAACAAGCTTGTAGGCTTTAATTTGGATATTGAATGTGTGATTTCATTGAAGTTTTCATCCAAAAGTTATTAGTAATTTTATTTGAATTGGCAGGGGTTGAAATTACCGGTAATATGGGAGCGAAATCTCTACGTCACCTCATTGACTCTCCTTCAGGACTTTTGAACACACCCAAACACAACTGTTGGCCTCACAGCTTCCGGCAGGGCAGCGGAGAGGTAGGTCCTTCGTGGGAAAGCCAGATCCTGTCACCGGAGTGAAAAGACCAGGGCAAGACTTGCCGTGATGATCGGCCTGCCTTCTGCCAAAGGATGACGCCACTGGAGACGGGTGTGCGCGGTGTTCCATAGCTCCTCGGCACGCCAAAACCAATCGTTCCACCGCAGCGAGCCTCGATCTGGACTTGGTGCCAGGGCCGGCTGATAGCCTAGAACCACACAATAAAGGTGTGAGGTTAGTGGAGGAGTGACGGAGGAAGTGTGCGTTTTCTGCCCAAGCCAGAAATGCAGCCCACTCCCCCGGCCGGTCCTGACAGTAACTACGAAGGTACCTACCGCAGTTTCCTGACTTTACCCTCTCCACCTGCCCATTTAATTCGGACGGGTACCCGGAGGTGAGGCTGACCATAAACCCCCAGTCATTCATGAAGGCCTTCCTGACAGGGAGGTGAACTGAGGACCACTGTCAGACACGATGTGCCACGCGGGGGCATCCTGTAGTGCAGACTGCGTATAGGCTATTGAGAGACCAGGCAGAGAATCAACGACAGGCTTTGGAAAACCAGTCCACAATGACCAGGATGGATGGTGTGCCCTTCCGAGGGGGAAGGTCTGTGACAAAGTCCACGGAGAGATGGGACCAGGGTCGTTGTGGAACCGGCAGCGGGTGGACAGTTTGCCATAGGGAGGTGCGTCAGGTGTCTTGCTCTGTGCCACAGGTGGAGCAGGAAGAATGTAAACCCGGAAGCTTCCGGGCCGAATTGGGGCCATCTTCTCTC
>NC_036871.1:5147241-5153889 GCF_002910315.2 Salvelinus sp. IW2-2015 | reverse complement strand
TTTGGGTATCTAAATATAACGATCATATTGTGTTTCCCGCTGTATAAACCACTTAGAAAATCTGAACATTGTCTGGATTCACAAGAATCTGTGTGCATTCCGCAATTTGCTGATATTGCTGCTGTATTTTTCAGAAAGTATAGGAATGAGTATTTTGGAATTGACGTCGTCTCTTGTAATTATTCCGGCTGTTCCAACGTCTATTTTCAGACTGCAGCTGCAATGTAAATTGTTGATTATACCTGAAAATATGCACCTTTTTCTTAAAAAAAAACAACTCTATACCATGGAATATGTGTTTATCAGACTGTCATCTTATGAAGTTGTTTCTTGGTTAGTGGCGTATATATAATCTTTATTTAGTCAATTAGTGATAGCTACTGATTGCAGGAAAAAAATGGTGAAGAAAAAAAGTGGTGTCTTTTGCTATCGTGGTTAGCTAATAAGATTTACATATTGTGTCTTCCCTGTAAAACCACTTAGAAAATCTGAAACTATGTCTGGATTCACAACGATCTGTGTGTCTGTCCGATGCTGTTATGCTGTGTATTTTTCAGAAATGTTTTAGGATGAGTATTTTGTAATTGACGTAGGTCTCCTGTAATATTATCGGCTGCTTCCAACGCTATTTCAGATTGCAGCTGCAATGTAGAAATGTGATTTTATACCTGAAAAATGCACATTTTTTCTAAAAAAACTTATCCTATACCATAAATATGTTATCAGACTGTCATCTTATGAAGTTGTTCTTGGTTAGTGGTCTATATATATCTTTATTTAGTCGAAATTGTGATAGCTGCCCATGCAGGAAAAAAAATGGTGGAGAAACAAAAAGTTGTGTCTTTTGCTATCGTAGGTTAGCTAATAGATTTACATATTGTGTCTTCCCTGTAAAACATTTTAAAAATCAGAAATGATGGCTGGATTCACAAGATCTGTATCTTTCATCTGGTGTCTTGGACTTGTGATTTAATGATATTTAGATGCTTGTATTTACTTGTGACGCTATGCTAGGCTATGCTAGTCAGCTTTTTTACTGTGGGGGGTGCTCCCGGATCCGGGATGAGTACCAACTAAAAGTTAATGGCGAGCTACTTACAGAAAATAGCTTACGGTAGTGAGTGTGACAAAGTAAAAGCAYGGCATTCTACCAGAGACTTTTTGGACACTGTCTCACTGTCTCACGTTATAATCTGACTCTGACTCCTAATCTGACTTTGGTACAAGTCATGTTCTTCTTCACATTACCGTCTCTGGTAAACACWCACTATATCAAAWAAAATCAAAGTTTATTTATCACATGCACAGGATACAGAAGCTGAAAACGGTACAGTGAAAAGGTACCTTGCATAGTGGAGTCTTTTGTTTAGACATCTAGCTAGCTAGCTAGATAAACAATTAACCACAATCCCAACTCATAACTTTACTACTCTGATTGAATCTGCAGGTAGCTAATCAACAAAATTCAATGTTAGCTAGCTAGCTAACATTAGGCTATAACTAGGAATGCAAATAGTTCTGAGATACTAKTAATATTATTACACAGATCATACGCGTAATGTTTGCTAGTGAGCCAGCCAGCTAACGTAAACTAGCTAGCTAACAATACACTTAAACTTGCAATGAAAACAACTTTCTGACAAAATTAGAGACTTATAATATCTGAAAATGTAGCTAGCTAGACTCTCTTACCCGTATACATGGATGGACACTTCTCCCTCTGTCACAGCTGCCATGGTTGCCCTTAGTTTGAGGATGTAATCTGGAGACAGGTGTTTTATACAACAGCCTTATGTTTGTTGTCATATTGGCTCCCTCTGCATATTTGCAATCAAACGCCAGCATTTGTTCCATCACGTTAGCTATCATACTCTGCTTCCATCGGGCATTCTACTGATTTCAAAACTCTGTCCTCCAGAAAGTGGAGAACAACACTTTTGCAGTTATTATCTTTCAAAAAATGCAGTGTTAGAAAGGATTACCTACAAAAACTGAGCAGCCCTTTATTATAGTTCTCGATGGCTAACGTTATATCTTTCAAAATCGGCACAGTAGAAAGGACAGCTCACGTTATAGACAGAACCATGCTGCATGGCAGACCAATCTGAACTCTCTCGGCATGTCCAGCCCAACCATTATCTCAGCCAATCATGGCTAGTGGGGAGGMTCCTGGCTTTTTCTGTAGCTAAACCAACTAGGTCGTAATTTAACAATTTCATTCGTATTTACAGATGGCATACACGTTTGATAAGTTTCCTGAAATGAGTCACATATGCATAACATGATGCAGCCACCCCCATGCTTGAAAATGCGATGTGTTCTGTTGGATTTGTGTTACGTTCGTCGTTAGATGAATGAGACCAAAGCGCAGCGTGGAAAGTGTTCATGATTTTTAATACTGAACTCCGACAAAACAACAAAATARAAAACCGAACGTAAAGTTCTGCAGGGCTAGACAGCAACTTTGCAAAAACAAGATCCCACAATCTAAGGTGGGAAAAAGGGCTGCCTAAGTATGATCCCCAATCAGAGACAACGATAAACAGCTGCCTCTGATTGGGAACCATACTAGGCCAACAAAGAAATAGAAACATAGATTTGCCCACCCAAGTCACACCCTGACCTAACCAAATAGAGAATAAAAAAAGCTCTCTAAGGTCAGGGCGTGACAATTTGCCCCAAACACAATGCTATGTATTCAATATGTTAAGTTAATTTCTTTGCCACATTTTTTGCAGTTTTACTTTAGTGCCATTTTGCAAACAGGATTCATGTTTTGGATAAACTTTTTTTCTMTACAGGCTTCCTTCTTTCCATTCTGTCATTTAGGTTAGTATTGTAGAGTAACTACAATGTTGTTGATCCATCCTCAGTTTTCTCATATCTCAGCCATTAAGCACATTTTTACTCCTGAACTTTTTACTCCTGAGGTTGAATACTTATTGACTAAAGACATTTCAGCTTTTCATTTATAATGAATTTCAAAAAATGTAATTCCACTTTGACATTATGGGGTGGGTATTGTGTGTTGGCCAGTGACACAAKATCTAAATTTAAACAACAGTGCAGTTCAAGAAGAAGAAACACTTACCAAGTAGACTAAAATAAAAAGTTATTTATTAAAAGTAACACAATAACGAGGCTATATATATATGTAATCTGTACATGGAGGTGGGGGCGAAGTGACTATGCATAGCGCCATGCGGTAGCAGAGAAAACAGTCTATAACATGGGTGACTGGAGTCTCTGACTATTTTATGGGCTTTCCTCTGACAGCGTCTATTATATAGGTCCTGGATGGCAGGAAGCTTGGCCCCAGTGATGTACTGGGCTGTTCGCACTACCCTCTGTAGTGCCTTATGGTCAGATGCCGAGCAGTTGCCATACCAGGCAGTGATTCAACCGGTCTTGATGCTCTCGATGGTGCAGCTCTAGAACCTTTTGAGGATCTGGGGACCCATGCCCAGTCTCCTGGGGGGGAAAGGTTTTGCCGTACCCTCTTCACGACTGTCTTAGTATGTTTGGACCATGATAGTTCGTTGGTGATGTGGACACCAAGGAACTTGAAACTCTCGACCCGCTCCACGAGTACAGCCCTGTCGATGTTAATGGGGCCTGTTCAGCCCGCCTTTTCCTGTAGTCCACGATCAGCTCCTTAGTCTTGCTCACATTGAGGGAGAGGTTGTTGTCCTGGCACCACACTGCCAGTTCTCTGACCTCTACTCTATAGGCCGTCTCATCGTTGTCGGTGATGTGTCATCAGCAAACTTAATGATGGTGTTAGAGTCGTGTTTGGCCATGCAGTCGTGGTTGAACAGGGAATACAGGAGGGGACAAAGTACACACCCCTGAGGGGCCCCAGTGTTAAAGATCAGTGTGGCAGACGTGTTGTTGCCTACTCTTACCACCTGGGGGCGGCCCATCAGGATCCAGTTGCAAGTCCAGGATCCAGTTGCAGAGGGAGGTGTTTAGTCCCAGAGGCCTTAGCTTAGTGATGAGCTTTGTGGGCACTATGGTGTTGAACGCTGAGCTGTAGTCAATGAACAGCATTCTCACATAGGTGTTCTTTTTGTCCAGGTGGGAAAGGGCAGTGTGGAGTGCGATTGAGATTGCGTCATCTGTGGATCTGTTGGGGCGGTATGCAAATTGGAGTGGGTCTANGGTTAGTATTGTAGAGTAACTACAATGTTGTTGATCCATCCTCAGTTTTCTCATATCTCAGCCATTAAGCACATTTTTACTCCTGAACTTTTTACTCCTGAGGTTGAATACTTATTGACTAAAGACATTTCAGCTTTTCATTTATAATGAATTTCAAAAAATGTAATTCCACTTTGACATTATGGGGTGGGTATTGTGTGTTGGCCAGTGACACAAKATCTAAATTTAAACAACAGTGCAGTTCAAGAAGAAGAAACACTTACCAAGTAGACTAAAATAAAAAGTTATTTATTAAAAGTAACACAATAACGAGGCTATATATATATGTAATCTGTACATGGAGGTGGGGGCGAAGTGACTATGCATAGCGCCATGCGGTAGCAGAGAAAACAGTCTATAACATGGGTGACTGGAGTCTCTGACTATTTTATGGGCTTTCCTCTGACAGCGTCTATTATATAGGTCCTGGATGGCAGGAAGCTTGGCCCCAGTGATGTACTGGGCTGTTCGCACTACCCTCTGTAGTGCCTTATGGTCAGATGCCGAGCAGTTGCCATACCAGGCAGTGATTCAACCGGTCTTGATGCTCTCGATGGTGCAGCTCTAGAACCTTTTGAGGATCTGGGGACCCATGCCCAGTCTCCTGGGGGGGAAAGGTTTTGCCGTACCCTCTTCACGACTGTCTTAGTATGTTTGGACCATGATAGTTCGTTGGTGATGTGGACACCAAGGAACTTGAAACTCTCGACCCGCTCCACGAGTACAGCCCTGTCGATGTTAATGGGGCCTGTTCAGCCCGCCTTTTCCTGTAGTCCACGATCAGCTCCTTAGTCTTGCTCACATTGAGGGAGAGGTTGTTGTCCTGGCACCACACTGCCAGTTCTCTGACCTCTACTCTATAGGCCGTCTCATCGTTGTCGGTGATGTGTCATCAGCAAACTTAATGATGGTGTTAGAGTCGTGTTTGGCCATGCAGTCGTGGTTGAACAGGGAATACAGGAGGGGACAAAGTACACACCCCTGAGGGGCCCCAGTGTTAAAGATCAGTGTGGCAGACGTGTTGTTGCCTACTCTTACCACCTGGGGGCGGCCCATCAGGATCCAGTTGCAAGTCCAGGATCCAGTTGCAGAGGGAGGTGTTTAGTCCCAGAGGCCTTAGCTTAGTGATGAGCTTTGTGGGCACTATGGTGTTGAACGCTGAGCTGTAGTCAATGAACAGCATTCTCACATAGGTGTTCTTTTTGTCCAGGTGGGAAAGGGCAGTGTGGAGTGCGATTGAGATTGCGTCATCTGTGGATCTGTTGGGGCGGTATGCAAATTGGAGTGGGTCTATGGTGTCCGGGAGGATGCTGTTGATGAGAGCCATGTCCAGCCTTTCAAAGCACTTCATGGCTACTGACGTGAGTGCCAAGGGGTGGTAATCATTTAGGCAGGTTACCTTCGCTTCCTTGGGTACAAGGACTATGGTGGTCTGCTTGAAACATGCAGGTATTACAGACTCGGTCAGGGAGAGGTTGAAAATGTCAGTGAAGACACTAGACAGTTGTTCCGCGCATGCTTTGAGTACCTGTCCTGGTAATCCGTCTGGCCCAGTGGCTTTGTGAATGTTGACCTGTTTAAAGGTTTTGTTCACATCGGCTACCGAGTGCTCTCGTGCTCTCGTGCTCTCGTGCATGCTACAGTGTTGCTTGCCTCGAAGCAAGCATAAAAGGCTTTTAGCTCGTCTGGTTGGCTCGGGTGACTGGGCCGCTTGTGTCTGGGTTAGKCTTTGTAGTCCGTAATAGTTTTCAAGCCCTGCCACATCCGACGAGCGGCAGAGCCGGTGTAGTAGGATTCAATCTTATTCCTGTATTGACGCTTTGCTTGTTTGATGGTTCGTCTGAGGGCATAGCGGGATTTCTTATAATCGTCCGGATTAGTCTCCCGCTCCTTGAAAAGCGGCCTTTAGCTCGATGCGGATGTTGCCTGTAATCCATGGCTTCTTGTTGGGATATATTCGTACAGTCACTGTGGGGATGACGTCATCGATGCACTTATTGATGAAGCCAAAGACTGAGGTGGTGTATTTCTCATTGCCATTGGATGAATCCCGGAACATTTTCRAGTCTGTGCTAGCAAAACCCTCCTGTAGTGTAGCATCCGCGTCATCTGACCACTTCTGTATAGAGCAAGTCACTGGTACTTCCTGCTTTAGTTTTTGCTTGTAAGCAGGAATCAGATGGATATAATTATGGTCAGATTTGCCAAGTGGAGGGAGAGGGAGAGCTTTCTATGCATCTCTGTGTGTGGAGTAAAGCACTTCCGGGTTGGAGCGAGTGGTCGCATTTCGCATTTCGCTCCGCAGGTAGTATTACATTTCATTACAGTACAACGGTTTGATTTGTCTGATCTTAGCTAGCTACATAGCCGTCTTTGTATCAAAGATAATTGTGTAGTTTAGAGTAATTATCGTAATTACCGAGGTTAGCTAGCCAGCTATTTTCGTCC
>NC_036871.1:5094340-5145297 GCF_002910315.2 Salvelinus sp. IW2-2015 | reverse complement strand
CCTCTCTGCGGATGACTTCGTCAACCCATTTTTGAAAAGAGGTCGACGACGTCCGATCCTCGTTTGCTAAGTCAAACGACACCGCTGGTTCTGCTTCACACTGCCCTACCCTGTGCTTTGACCTCTTTTCTCCCCTCTCTCTCCAGATGAAATCTCGCGTCTTGTGACGGCCGGCCCCAACAACCTGCCCCTTGACCCTATCCCCTCCTCTCTTCTCCAGACCATTTCCGGAGACCTTCTCCCTTACCTCACCTCGCTCATCAACTCATCCTGACCCTGACTACTCCCTGCGCCTTCAAGAGAGCGAGAGTTTGCACCCCTTCTGAAAAAACCTACACTCATCCCTCCGATGTCAACAACTACAGACCAGTATCCCTTTCTTCTCTTTCTCTCCAAAACTCTTGAAACGTGCCGTCCTTGGCCAGCTCTCCTGCTATCTCTCTCAGAATGACCCTTCTTGATCCAAATCAGTCAGGTTTCAAGACTAGTCATTCAACTGAGACTGCTCTTCTCTGTTCACGGAGGGCGCTCCGCACTGCTAAAGCTAACTCTCTCTCCTCTGCTCTCTCACCTCTAGACCTATCGGCTCCTTTGATACTGCTGAACCATCAATCCTCCTCTCCACCCTCTCCGAGTTGGGCATCTCCGCGCGGCCCACGCTTGGATTGCGTCCTACCTGACAGGTCGGCTTCCTACCAGTGGCGTGCGAGAATCTGTCTCCCGCACCACGTGCTCTCACCACTGGTGTCCCCCAGGGCTCTGTTCTAGGCCCCTCTTCCTATTCTCGCTATACACCACAGTCACTTGCTCTGTCATTATCCTCACAATGGTCTCTCCTATCACTGCATGCCTGACGACACACAATTATCTTCCCTTCCCCCTTCTGATAACCAGGTGGCGAATCGCACATCTCTGCATGTCTGGCAGACATATCAGTGTGGATGAGGATCACCACCTCAAGCTGAACCTCGGCAAGACGGAGCTGCTCTTCCTCCCGGGGAAGGACTGCCCGCTTCCATGATCTCGCCATTCACGGTTGACAACTCCATTGTGTCCTCCTCCCAGAGTGTAAGAACCTTGCTGATCCTGGACAACACCCTGTCGTTCTCAACTAACATCAAGGCGGTGACCCGTTCCTGTAGGTTCATGCTCTACAACATTCGCAGAGTACGACCCTGCCTCACACAGGAAGCGGCGCAGGTCCTAATCCAGCACTTGTCATCTCCCGTCTGGATTACTGCAACTCGCTGTTGGCTGGGCTCCCTGCCTGTGCCATTAAACCCCTACAACTCATCCAGAACGCCGCAGCCCGTCTGGTGTTCAACCTTCCCAAGTTCTCTCACTCACCCCGCTCCTCCGCTCTCTCCACTGGCTTCCAGTTGAAGCTCGCTTCCGCTACAAGACCATGGTGCTTGCCTACGGAGCTGTGAGGGGAACGGCACCTCGTACCTTCAGGCTCTGATCAGGCCCTACACCCAAACAAAGGCACTGCGTTCATCCACCTCTGGCCTGCTCGCCTCCCTACCTCTGAGGAAGTACAGCTCCCGCTCAGCCCAGTCAAAACTGTTCGCTGCTCTGGCACCCCAATGGTGGAACAAACTCCCCCTGACGCCAGGTCAGCGGAGTCAATCACCACCTTCCGGAAACACCTGAAACCCCACCTCTTTAAGGAATACCTAGGATAGATAAAGTAATCCTTCTAACCCCCCCCCCCCCCCCTTAAAAGAGTTAGATGCACTATTGTAAAGTGGTTGTTCCACTGGATATCATAAGGTGAATGCACCAACTTGTAAGTCGCTCTGGATAAGAGCGTCTGCTAAATGACTTAAATGTAAATGTAATGTAAATGAGTAAAGGTGGTCTAGGATTTTCTTCCCCTGGTTGCATGTGACATGCTGGTAAATATTTGGTAAAACTGATTTAAGTTTGCCTGCATTAAAGTCTCCAGCCACTAGGTGCGCTTACATTTACATTTACATTTAAGTCATTTAGCAGACGCTCTTATCCAGAGCGTCTGCTCTGGAGTTAAAGTGGTAAATGATCTTAGAGCCAACACAGATGCCAAACTGCTCTCTGTCATGTAAGTGCTGCATTCGACACTGTTGACCATGATGTCCTTCTGGACAGACCTGAGAGGTGGGTTGGCTTCTCCGGTCCAATTCATAATTGGTACTGTTCAGTTTATATATGTTACCCCTTGGCAGCGTTATCAGAAAGCCCAGCATTGATTTACACTGCTACGCAGACGATACGTTTACGTTTCTGTGTCACCAGAGGATTTTAGCTCCACATAAATTATTAGACTGTATTGGTGATTTAAATACTTGGATGGCTCACAACTTCCTCCAGCTAAATCAAGACAATACCGAGGAACTTATTGTTGGAGCCAAAGCACAGAGAGAGAATCTAGCTGCACATTTTAATTCACAGGAAATAAAGATAAAACKCCAGGTATTAAAAATGTAGGTGTTATTTTTTGATTCAGAACTTCATTTCGAATCACATGTTAGGAATGTGACCAAAATAGCATTTTACCACCTGAGGAACATTGCCACGGTGCGGKCGTTTCTCTCTCAGMCTGATACAGAGAGACTAATCCATGCTTTTATTACAAGCAGGATTGACTACTGTAATGCTCTCCTGTCTGGTCTACCCAAGAAAGCCATTGGTCAACTGCAAAACATACAGAATGCTGCAGCATGAGTACTGACCAAGACCAGATGGTGAGCATACATTACACCGGTTTTAAGGTCTCTGCACTGGCTGCCTGTGAGTTTTAGAATTCATTTAAAGATTTTTCTATTGGTTTTTAAATCAATTCACAATTGTGCAGCCTAATACATGTCAGACATGCTTTTTAGTTATGTACCCAGTAGGTCCCCCAGGTCCTCTGGCACTGGCCTTTTAACTATCCCAAAGCCTAGGACCAAGACGCATGGAGAGGCAGCCTTTAGTTATTATGCCCCCAGCCTCTGGAATAGCCTCCCAGAGAACCTGAGTGGGGGCCGAAAATGTGGAATTTCTTTAAATAAATCTTAAAACACACCTTTTTAGCTTTGCTTTTCTTTAGTCGTTCCGTTTCAACTTTTTTCATTTTTATCCTCTTATGTTCGTTGTTTAGTAAATATTTCAACCCAAAAAATCACAGTTTTTATCAATTTTTCCCTGTGAAGCGCATTGTGTTGCATTCCATGTTTGAAATGTGCTGTGTAAATAAAGCTTAATTTGATGTATGATTAATGTTTCCTTTTGACACTAAATGCTTCTACTGAAAAACCTTTAAACATGTCTTTAGACTTTATGGAGGTTATGGGGGTGATGCTGTTGCCCATCAGATTTCATATTATGCCAATWTGTCAAAGTTATCAATTAGGAGGATGGTGCTGTTCAAAATGACAAGTTCCTGACTGTTGATGTTGACAGGACTCTCCAAATGCTATGTTGAAAGAGCACCACGGATTAAGGAGGGGTGGGGGGGGGGGACAGACTGCTTCTCTCTACCACACCTTCACCAAGTTATCCAATGTTTGCTTCATGAATAATTGTTGCATCTTCTGAAATAAATATAGAATACATTTTGTTCATTCTGTTTCTAATGTTGTTTTTTTATGCTGGATGTGAGTAATTTGTCAGGTCTATAGTATAATGTATTGTTTTTAAATGTTTATTAAATATATATTCAGTCACAAGTCACTTGGATTATCTTATGTTGACTTTTAAATGTTTGCTAAAAAATGATGTATGTTTTGTATTGTTGCTTTGTACACGCTGACACAGTCTCATTCGTTTTGGGCGAGACTATGATCTAGAAGTGTCTTCTACCCTTTAAAAAAACTTGTTGAGTGAAATGAACACTTTCTATATGTTGTTTTGCTACTGCATGATGCGCAATTGGGCAATATGGAATACATCCGAGTAAAGTAAGAATGATTGAGTAATCAGTTAGGGAATAAGCACATACATGTAGAGTCTATCAATGACAAAAGAACAGTGRAGAGATGTACCATTAGAATAACAAAAGATATAGCATGTTTTGTGCTATCCTAACTGGACAGGGGGCGGTATAACCATGCTGTTCTCCTCAGGACATTGGACTACCAACTTTAGTAGTAAGGCCTAGATTCAATCAGATCAAGCTTTATCCAGCGATAGCACACACCCGCATAGTGGATGTTTTGGCAGTGTTGGAAGTGGAACTTAATTGCAGCTGTCAAATCAGTGAGCAGCTGCTCTTGCGATCATTGTCAGGAAAGGCAGACACGCCCCACTCGCCTTAAAAGTTCAGAAAAAGATAGTGTATGCTACATAGAAATAATTACGCTCAAATTGAAAAAACATTAAACTAAATAATGAGTATTTATTTGATCCTAGTCAAGGTGTAGATGAATCTCACATTCCAGTGTGCTGCTTGGGATTTCTGTTAATGCGAGTCTGTACAGCCAATGGCATTGTYCGCGTTATGTGTACCGCAGGGAGCCACTTGTGGATTTGACAGTTCTAACAGCAATTACCCATCTGACACCACCAAGACAACAGCTATGCAGATGTTGGCTAAAGCTCATCTGATTCAATCGAGCCCTAAGGTCTCAGCTTGCTAAATAGCAAAGCCGAGCAAATACACCAAAGCAGACAATCATTTTGTAAACTAATATTAGCGTCATCTAACATGACAAGTATACTGAACAGAAATATAAACGGAACATGCAACAGTTTCAAAGATTTTACTTAGTTACAGCTCATATAAGGAAATCAGTAAATTTATATAAATTCATTAGGCCCTAATATATGGATATCACATGGCTGGGAATACAGAAATGCATCTGTTGGTCACAGATCTATGCTGCAATAGTCTGTGCTGGGAGGCTAGCCTCAGTCTGTCCTATCTGGTTAAAATCTCCTGTCTTATCTGTTGTCCTGTGTGAACTTGGGTATCCTCCCTCTAATTCTCCCATCTGTATCTCTTTCTCCCCCCGTTCCAGAGGACCTGAGCCCTAGGATCATGCCTCAGGACTACCTGGCCTGTTGACTCTTGGCTGTCTTCATCCCCAGTCTACCTGGCCGTGCTGCTGATCCAGTTTCTGCTGTTCTGCCTGCGGCTATGGAACTCTGACCTGTTCACCAGACGTGCTATCTTGTGGAGCTGCTGCTACCTTCTCCTATACCCACTGTTTTCGACCCTCTCCCTCTCTCCCTCCCTATCTCTCTTCCTTCTCTACCACACCTGCTGTCTCAACCTTTGAATGCTCGGCTATGAAAAGCCAACTGACATTTACTCCTGAGGTGCTGTCCTGTTGCACKCTCTACAACCACTGTGATTATTATTTGACTCTGCTGGTCATCTACGTTTGACATTTTTGAAGAACAATCTGCATTGCTTGCTGTTTGGGGTTTTAGGCTGTGTTTCTGTATAAGCACTTTGTGATATAAAAAGGACTTTATGAACAAATTTGATTTGAATTTGATCGATACCTTTAAAAATTGAAGGGGTGTGGATCAGAAAGCCAGTCAGTATCTGTTGTGACCACCATTTGCCTCATGCAGCGCGACACATCTCAATTTCATAGAGTTGATCAGGCTGTTGATTGTGGCCTGTGGAATGTTGTCCCACTCCTCTTCAATAGCTGTGCGAAGTTGCTGGATGTTGACGGGAACTGAAACACGCTGTGATACACCTCAATCCAGAGCATCCCAAACATGCTCAATGGATGACATGTCTGGTGAGTATGCAGGCCATGGACATTTTCAGCTTCCAGGAATTATGTACAGATCATTGTGACATAGCGCCGTGCATTAATAAGCTGAAACATGAGGTGATGGCGGTGGATGAATGGCACGAAAATAGGCCTCAGGATCTCGGCACAGCATCTCAGTGCATTCAAATTGCCATACATAAAATGCAATTGTGTTCATTGTCAGTAGCTTAGGCCTGCATACCATAACCCCATTGCCACCATGGGGCACTCTGTTCACAATGTTGACATCAGCAAACGCCACACACGTGGTCTGCGGTTGCGAGGATGGTTGGATGTACTGCCAAGTTCTCTAAAACCATGTGGGAGGATGCTTATGGTAGATAAATTAACATTAAATTATCTGGCAACAGCTCTGGTGGACATTCTTGCAGTCAGCATGCAAACTGCACTCTCCAAAACTTGAGACATCTGTGGCATTGTGTTGTGTGACAAAACGGCACATTTTAGAGTGGCCTTTTGTTGTCCCAGCACAAGGTGCACCTGTGTAATGATAATGCTGTTTAATCAGCTTCTTGATATGCCACACCTGTTAGGTGAATGGATTATCTTGGCAAAGGAGAAATGCACACTATCAGGGATGTAGAGAAATTTGAGAAATAAGATTTTTGTGCATATGGAACATTTCTGGGATCCTTTATTTCATCTCATGAAACATGGGACCAAAACTTTACATGTTGTGTTTATATTTTTGTTTGTTGTACATAGACCTATTTCTCTTTCTCTGTTAAACAATGTTAGATACACTCATACACTCTATGGTATTATCCAGAAGGCTCTGTGGCTAGCTAGCTAACCAGCCATGTCAGCTCTATGGAAGAGCTAGCATCAGCTTTGTAGTGTCATTTAGTAATTTTAATAKATTTTATACATTTTTAATGACATCTCTCTCCCTTTTGGAAATGCCTGACAATGCCATGGAAACTGCTCCCCCGATAAGAAGAGGGCGTGGAACATTGAGCGTAGAATTTGCATAGTAGCTATTGCTTTAGTAATGATGGTGGTGCTGCACAGTGCTTTTTCTCTCACTCACTCACACACTGGCACTGCTTGTAACAACCAAGAGTGAGAGTAAAGCAGTCAGTGTGGGCGGGGGAAGTAGTGACTCACTTTCCAGCAGAGGCGGGATCGAGTGAGGCAG
Organism: Salvelinus sp. IW2-2015; assembly: GCF_002910315.2. NCBI lineage: Eukaryota > Metazoa > Chordata > Actinopteri > Salmoniformes > Salmonidae > Salvelinus > Salvelinus sp. IW2-2015. Next base: position 5,138,406 of record NC_036871.1, on the reverse strand, counting down.
GGGGGGGGGGTATTTCCTCCTTGTTCCTCACGTCTCCTACGCCCTTGGTAGGAGCTCAAGTATGGTTTCGTTTTTCCTCCGTAAGTCCTCAGGTGTCTCCATAGTGGAGTAAAATTACATAACACCCAAAATGTGTAAGTTGTATTATGCTCTAAGTACATCATAATGGTGAACAGTAAATAGTAACGCAAAGATTATGATTCATTCGTATGTTTCACTCGTCGTGTTAACTTGAAGAGCAAGGCTGCACTTCCAGCCACGTTGTTTGCAGATGGCAGCACACCACAACTAATTCAAACACACCAAACTCCACACCTGCCACCAAAACTACAACCACAAGTGACACAAGCGCCAATGCATTCCGATGTGGCAATTGTCAATGTGGTTTGTATTATTTTCCATGTAAAAGCACTTGGTTCTGCACATGTAAGCACACATTTTTTTAGAGTAGATTGTGTTTTCCTACTTGGTTCATTTTACAATCATGGTTCTTTGTGCAATATGTATAATAAAATATGATTATATATATATTTTCACAAATAATACATTGCAATGCAGTCCAGTTATATTAAGCAATAAGACATGAGAACCCGGGAATTACTGTGTGAATAACTCCCGACTAAAGGCTGTTCTTAGGCCCAAAGGAGAAGCCAAGGGCCGGGGAAACAGCCATTAGGAGGGTGTTATTCTCGATAATTGCTTTCATAAAACGGTTGCCAACATGCCAACATAAAAGGTGAAAAATATTATATTGATTAAATTCATTTTATTTCATCCTTCCACGATAAAAACAGTCGTTAGTTCTGAGATTCTGAAGTTGCTAGCCAAATGAGCTGGTCGTTCATTTTATCCATTCTATTTGCAATGGTTGCTATGCTAAACAAATCTTTGGCATGTAGGCGAACTACTTCTCCTTTGCTAACTAGCCAACTAGAGCTAACACACAATCACATCAAGCAGCTGAAATGACAGKAAACTACAGTTGAAGTCGGACCTTTAAATACACTTAGGTTGGAGCAATTAAAACTCGTTGTTCAACCACTCCACAAATGTATTACTAACAAACTATAGTTTGGGCAAGTCGGTTAGGACATCTACGTTGTGCCTGACACAAGTCATTTTTCCAACGATTGTTTACAGACAGATTATTTCACTTATAATTAATTATATCACAATTCCAGTGGGTCAGAKGTTTACATACACTAAGTTGACTGTGACTTTAAACAGCTTGGAAAATTCCAGAAAATGATGTCATGGCTTTAAAACTTCTTATGGCTTGGGYGCAGTATTTCAACGTCTGGATGAGATGCATGCCCAAAGTAAACTMCCTGTTACTCAGGCCCAGAAGCTAGGATATGCATATAATTGGTTTGGATTTGGATAGAAAACACTCAAAAGTTTCTAAAACTGTTAAAAATAATGTCTGTGAGTATAACAGAACTGATATGGCAGGCAAAAACCTGAGGAAAATCCATCCAGGAAGTGGAATTCTTTTGATGTGGGTATTTTCAATTGAATGCCTATACAGTATGTAATGGGTTAGGACCCAGATTGCAGTTCCTATGGCTTCCACTAGATGTCAACAGTCTTTAGACATTGTTTCAGGCTTGTTTTCTGAAAAATGAAGAAGAATGAGACCTTTCTGTCAGTAAACTGTAGAATCATGCAGTGCTGGTTTGCGCGCGTGACCGATTGCGCGCCCTTCGTTGTTTTTCTTTTCTATTGAATACGCTATTGTCCGGTTGAAATATTAGCGATTATTTAGACAATTGACAACCTGAGGATTAATTCTGAACATCGTTTGACATGTTTCAACGAACTTTACCGGTACTATTAGGATGTTTTGGTCTGCATGTCTTGACCGCCTTTGAGCCAGTGGATTACTGAACAAAACGCGCCAACAAAACAGAGTTTTTGGGATATAAAGAGGGACTTTATCGAACAAAACAAACATTTATTGTGTAGCTGGGACTCTTGTGACTGCAACCATATGAAGATCTTCAAAGGTAAGTGATTAATTTTATCGCTATTTCTGACTTTTGTAATTCCTTTACTTGGTTGTAAAATGTTTGTATGCTTTTGTAAGCGGGGAGCTATCCTCATATAATCGCATGGTATGCTGTTGTCATAAAGCCGTTTTGAAATCTTACAAAGCGGCTGGATTAACAAGAAGTTAATATTTAAGCCGATGTATAACACTTGTATTTTTTATGAATGTTTATTATGACTATTTCTGTATTTTGAATTTGGCGCTCTGCAATTTCACCGGATGTTGTCGAGGTGGGTCGCTAGTGGAACGCCTGCGCCAGAAAGGTTAAAAGCTTCTGATAGGCTAATTGACATAATTTGAGTCAATTGGAGGTGTACCTGTGGATGTATTTCAAGGCCTACCTTCAAACTCAGTGCCTTTTTGCTTGACATCATGGGGAAAATCAAAAGAAATCATCCAAGACGTCAGAAAAAGAATTGTAGACCTCCACAAGTCTGGTTCATCCTTGGGAGCAATTTCCAAACACCTGAAGGTACCATGTTCATCTGTACAAACAATAGTACGCAAGTATAAACACTGTGGGACCATGCAGCCGTCATACCGCTCAGGAAGGAGACACGTTCTGTCTTCTATAGATGAACGTACTTTTGTGTGAAAAGTGCAAATCAATCCCAGAACAACAGTCCTCTGGTCTGATGAAACAAAAATAGAACTGTTTGGCCATCATGATCATTGTTATGTTTGGAGGAAAAAGGGGGGTGCATGCAAGCRGAAGAACACCATTCCAACCGTGAAGCACGGGGGTGGCAGCATCATGTTGTGGGGGTGCTTTGCTGCAGGAGGGACTGGTGCACTTCACAAAATAGATGGCATCATGAGAAAAGAAAATTATGTGGATATATTGAAGCAACATCTCAAGACATCAGTCAGGAAGTTAAAGCTTGGTCGCAAATGGGTCTTCAAAATGGACAATGACCCCAAGCATACTTACAAAGTTGTGGCAAAATGGCTTAAGGACAACAAGGTCAAGGTATTGGAGTGGCCATCACAAATTCCTGACCTCGATCCTATAGAAAATGTGTGGGCAGAACTGAAAAAGCGTGTACGAGCAGGGAGGCCTGCAAACCTGACTCAGTTACACCAGCTCTGTCAGGAGGAATCGGCCAAAATTCACCCAACTTATTGTGGGAAGCTTGTGGAAGGCTACCCAAAACGTTTGACCCAAGTTAAACAATTTAAAGGCAATGCTACCAAACACTAATTGATGTAAACTTGTATGTAAACATCTGACCCACTGGGAATGTGATGAAAGAAATAAAAGCTGAAATGAATCATTCTCTCTACTATTATTCTGACATTTCACATTCTTAAAATAAAGAGGTAATCCTAACTGACCTAAAACAGGGAATTTTTACGAGGATTAAATGTCAGGAATTGTGATAAACTGAGTTTAAATGTACTTGGCTAAGGTGTATGCAAACTTCCGGCTTCAACTGTATGTGCACTTTCATTTTTTCCCCCTTTGTTTCTTTTGCCTTTTCTTTGGATATATTCATTATAATGATCCTGATAAATGAATTAGCCTGGCTCAGAGAAGAGCTCTGTCAGTCTCGTCACATTCATATGGTTGAGATCGCAAAAAAAACTGCACCATTGTTCAACATGTTGGAGAGGTAGACAGCAAGGTTTAGACAAACCTCAACTTTTGCAAACCAAATTCTAGCCTAGTTGCATCGGGAAATATTTTCTAGACTATTTTTTTCCAGGGGAGATTAAGTTTATAAATTGCCAGGCTGGTGTATGGAACAGTGGATGCACATTGATACATCTAATGGAACTATTAACAGGCATTACCCATGGAATGCCCAGATTGTGGTGCTAGAACTCCCTACTATCAACCAATAAGAATCCAGGATCCAAACAACKCGTTTTATAATCAAGCAATATGTGTTTTGTGGCACTTATTCAACCAGGGAACAAATTCCAATTTCTATAACATGAAAAATTACCACTTACTTGTTTTTACWGTTGACACAACACGTGGAGAGTGTTTAAATACAGTACCAGTCAAAGGTTTGGACACACCTACTCATTCAAAGACTCTTTATTTTTACTATTTTCTACATTGCAGAATAATAGTGAAGACATCAAAACTATGAAACAACACAAATGGAATCATGTGGTAACCAAAAAAGTGTTAAACAAATCAAAATATATTTGAGATTTGAGATTCTTCAAAGTAGCCACCCTTTTTCTTGATGACAGCTTTGCACACTCTTGGCATTCTCTCAACCAGCTTCATGAGGTAGTCACCTGGAATGTGTTTCATTTAACAGGTGTGCCTTGTTAAAAGTTAATTTGTGTAATTTCTTTCCTTCTTAATGCATTTGAGCCAATCAGTTGTGTTGTAACAAGTTTGGGGTGGTATACAGAAGACTGCCCTATTTAGTAAAATACCAAGTCCATATTATGGCAAGAACAGCTCAAATAAGCAAAAAGAAACGACAGTCCGTCATTACATTAAGACATGAAGGTCAGTCAATACAGAAAATGTCAAGAACTTTGAAAGTTTCTTCAAGTGCAGTCGCAAAAACCATCAGGCGCTGTGATGAAACTGGCTCTCATGAGGATGCAGAGTTTTGGTGCATCCTTTTGCAACAAGGCATTAAAGTAATACTATAAAAATGTGGCAAAGCTGAGTACAAATTCTTTGTTTAGGGCAAATCCAATACACCACAATACTGAGTACCACTCTCCATATTTTCAATCATAGTGGTGGCTGCATCATTTTATGGGTATGCTTGTAATCGTTAAGGACTGGGAAGTTTTTAAGGATACAAAAGAAATGGAATGGAGCTACGCACAGGAAAAAGGAAGACGCAGACTTACCTCTGCTGCAGAGGATCATTAGAGTTACCAGCCTCAGAAATTGCAGTCCAAATAAATGCTTCAGAGAGTTCAAGTAAAATACATATCTCAACATCAACTGTTCAGAGGAGATTGCGTGAATCAGGCCTTCATGGTCAAATTGCTGCAAAGAAACTACTACCAAAGGACACCAATAAGAAGAATTGACTTGCTTGGGTCAAGAAACATGAGCAATGGACATTAGACCGTTGAAAATCTGTCCTTTGGTCTGATGTCCAAATGTACGATTTTTGGTTCCAACCATTGTGTCTTTGTGAGACGCAGAGTAGGTCAACGGATGATCTCCGCATGTGTGGTTACCACCGTGAAGCATAGAGGAGAAGGTGTGATTGTGTGGGGATGCTTTGCTGGTGACACTGTCTGTGATTTATTTAGAATTCAAAGCACACTTAACCAGCATGGCTACCACAGCATTCTGCAGCGATACACCATCCCATCCGGTTTGCACTTAGTGGGACTATCATTTGTTTTTCTCAACAGGACAATGACCCAACACACCTCCAGGCTGTGTAAGAGCTGTTTGACCAAGATGTATAGTGATGGAGTGCTGCATCAGATGACCTGGCCTCCACAATCACCCGACCTCAACCCAATTGAAATGGTTTGGGATGAGTTGGAACGCAGAGTGAAGGAAAAGCAGRCAACAAGTGCTCAGCATATGTAGGAACTCCTTCAAGGCTGTTGGAAAAGCATTCCAGATGAAGCTGGTTGAGAGAATGCCAAGCATGTGCAAAGCTGTCATCGAGGCAAAGGGTGGCTACTTTGAAGAATCTAAAATATATTTCGATTTGTTTCAACACTTTTTTGGTTACTACATGATTCCATATGTGTTATTTCATAGTTATAATGTCTTCACTATTATTCTACAATGTAGAAAATTGTAAAAATAAAAATAAACCCTTGAATGTCTAATCTTTTGACAGGTACTGTACGAACTGAAGTGTTTATTTAGTACATTATTTAGTACATGTTACCTATACTGTATGTGTACACGTGAGTACTGATTTGCTCATTAAAATGTTCCTACTGATGGACTTTCTCAAGAGTCCTGGCAGCTGTAGCCGGGTAGATTACTGTCTGTAGTACAGTTGTTTTAAACGGGATGTGTACTTTGAAGTGCACTTCCTCATATTTGTATACAGGTATATAGACAGCTACGGCTTACAACATGTGCATCCCTCTGTCTTACCCAATCCAACTGTCCTTTCTCTCGCTCTCGCCTTTTGCTCTCCCCTCTCTCTCAAACAGCATTGTGGATTTGTGGTTTGAGGTTCACACCGCCAAGTAAGGGAACCCCTTACCCTCCTTTTATGCCAGAGGAAAACTCCCTTATTTCACTCTCTTGGCTAACTTAGCATTATTTCCACACCTCGAACAAAGAAACTTGCTCCAGGACAGTGCCAGGATTGGCCTGACAGCTTCCCACACTAGGTAAAAAAAGTAAATGCTGGAGTTTCATAACAAGACGCATGGCTCTGATGCAATACATTTAATAAATACCAACATTCAACAGCAAATTGCCTTTATTAGGGTTTAATATAACATCATTTAGTAACACTTTATTAAAAGCATCAGAAATGTCTTATTTGAAACATGCTCCCCTTTACAATGCTGTAACAATGACATAGGTTTTTGTTAACTGTCGTGAAAGGTGCTAAGTCACACACGCACTAATAAACACATGATATAATGCCTAATCACCATCATATAAAAATCTGTCATTTATGTCAAATAATGGTATATTCAAAAAAATATACAGTGCCTTCAGAAAGTATTCATACCTATTGACTTATTCCATATTTGATTGTGTTACAGACTGAATCCAAAATATATTATATAAATATATATATTTTTCTCACCCATTTACACCCAATATCCCAAAATGACAAAGTGAAAAAATGTTTTTAGAAATGCAAATGTATTGAAAATGAAATACAAAAATTCTCATTGACATAAGTATTCACACCACATAGTACATACTTTGTAGAAGCACCTCAGGCAGTAATTATATCTGTGAGTATTTATGGGTAAGTCACTAAGTCTCTACACCTGGATTGTGCAAGATTTTCCCATTATTCTTCTCGAAATTCTTCAAGTTCTGTTAAATTGGTTGTTGATCATTGCTAGACAACCATTTTCAGGTCTTGCCATAGATTTTCAAGTAGATTTAAGTCAAAACTGTAACTCATCCACTCAGGAACATTCACTGTCTTCTTGGTAAGCAACTCCAGTGTAGATTTGGTGTTGTGTTTTAGGTTATTATCCTGCTGAAAGGTCTATTCTTCTCACAATGTCTGGTGGAAAGCAGACTAAACCAGGTTTTTCTCTTGGATTTTGCCTGTGCATAGCTCCATTCGTTTCTTTTTTATCATTAAAAACTTCCCAGTCCTTAACGACTACAAGCATACCCATAACACGATGCAGAATTTGTTTTTTTCTGTACAGGCTTCCTTCTTTTCACTCTGTGAATTAGGTTAGTATTGTGGAGTAACTACAGTTCTGTTGATCCATCTTCAGTTTTTACCTATCACAGCTATTAATCTCTAACTGTTTTAAAGTCACCATTGGCCTCATGGTGAAATCCCTGAGCGGTTTCCTTCCTCTCCGGCAACTGAGTTAGGAAGGACATCTGTATCTTTGTAGTGACTGGGTGTATAGATATACCATGCCAAGTGTATAGGCATTCATGTTTTTTTTACTCATCTACCAATAGGTGCCTTTCTTTGCGAGGCATTGGAAAACCTCCCTGGTCTTTGTGGTTGAATCTGTGTTTGAAATTCAATGCTCAACTGAGAGACCTTACAGATAATTGTATGTGTGGGGTACAGAGATGGGGTAGTCATTCAAAAATTATGTTAAACACTATTATTGCACACAGTTCATGCAACTGTTTATGTGACTTGTTAATAAAAATGTTACTCTTGAACTTATTTAGCTTTGCCATAACAAAGGGTTTGAATTCTTATTGACTCAAGACATTGCCACTTTTTATTTTTAACAAATTTGTATATTATGGGGTATTGTTTGTAGGTCAGTGACAAAACATCTAAATTGAATCCATTTTAAATTCAGGCTGCAACACATTTTTTGTTGTTGAAAATGTCAACGGGTGTGAATACTTTCTGATGCCACTGTATGTTCTGATTGTTTAATTATTTTACCATGCTTTTTAGTCCAGGACTAGGCTTAATCTGCCTCCGGGAAACCACCACTATATGTTTATAAGGTACATGTATTCATGCCGCCAGTCATTTCCTCATATTTTATGTCACATGTGCACTGCACTACCTCACCATAGTTGAATTTGACCCCCCTTTTCCTCCCTGTGACCCTGCAGCTACTGCTGCTAATTGCTTGCAGGGCCCACAAAGAAAAGKCATATTCATCTCAGCCATAATCTAAACCAGAAAGAGTATACGCAATGGCAAGGAACACAATGTACTAAGAATGACTGCTTTGGCATGTTATAGACTTGGAGGAGTTTGGACGTGTTACACAAATCGTGTTGCAAAATAATATCTCAGACAACAGTGACTTAGTTCTGGGTTGTCATGTAGGTTGGAAGATTAAATGGATTTCATGCCAAATTTGTGATTTGTTAAAATGGTATGTGTCATCAGTGGATGGTGTTTAAACACCCTAGAGTCTATTGACGTACCTGTGTGTCAATCTAAGTAAGAGAATTTTAAAAATCCCCATCCAAATCTGTCAGTTAAGCATGGGCTGCGTCTCAATCCACCACATCCTTCTATGTCGCCCTTCCGCATCTGCGGTGGAAAGTGGCAAAGCTAGAGCGCTGTTTGTCAGACCAGGAGACATCCCCTTTTCACAAAAATGTCTGTAGCATCCAAGCGGTTTGGTGTTCTCCCTTTTGCTCTACAATCCCCCACAAGTGTCAAGGGACTCGTCTGAAGGTAACCATATAAATGAATGGAAGTATGGAGGTAGTTTTGTGCCCCAAAAAATAAGGGGTTAAATAAGTGTCAATGTCTTAGACTTTTAAGAATTAAAGGCCCAATGCAATCAAAATTCAGTTTTCCTGTGTTGTGTGCTATATTGTACAACAGCTGATGAAACTAACACTGTAAAAGTGTGACAGTTGCTGGTTGAAAATAGAATCTACACGTGACCTTCTAATTATCCTGTTTACATGGACGGGAGTTTTGGCTTCCCTGTGACATCACATAGCCGTAAATAGGTTTTTATTTTTGTATTTTTTCTTTAACCAATGGCTGTGCTGTGTAGGCTTACAGTGGCAGTTCAGGAGGAGAGTCAAAGTTTTCTTCACATTTTGGGGGGCGATCAGGCCTAGCCCAAAACATATTGCGAGCAGACTAGCCTATAGCCTATGTTCTGTTCAGTTTGAGAAGGAGAGAGTGACGATTAGGAGGACAACTTTGATAGCCTTCTACTACTATAATTGATTTGATTAAAAACGTAATGTATCTTGTCCAGGATGTATTTATCAGAGTGATTGACCTCACAATAAACCAGATTCGAATAACTTACATTGTGGTGCTGAAACTTGAAGCAGCAGTTTCGACACGATCAATCGGAGAATGGACAGCTCACGGTGCTGAAAGTAAAGAAATAAAAGTAGGCATAATTCATTTAAACCGTCTTCATTTGAATTAGACTTCACTAACAACAACYGGCTTTTGTGTTGGAGCCTAATTCTTCCTATTTAAGAAGTAAAAGGTAGGCCTACCTGTTTGACAGATGAAATTAGGCCATACTACAGGCTGCTATAGCCATTGTCGGTCAATTCCTTCACCTACCATGCACTCTTTAAATAGCCTATGCCCGTGTCAGTAAAGGGCTGTTAAGTTAAAACCAAGACTTGAATTGAGGGGGTATAAGAGGGTATGCCATAGGCCTACTTTCTATTAAATAAAATGATAAAAAGCTTCCTTCTCCTTATTAGCTTAAGATTTTAAAGAAAATTAAACAGATCGGATTATAMAAAGTGATCTACAACAGCACTTTGAGCCACAATGCTTTAGGTTATGCTAGAAACAAGCTGTAAAATACTCATGAAAGACGTGACTCCGATGCATATGGGGATATCGTTGTTTCATAGACTAAGAATTGATTAAGCTGTTCACTTTCTGTACAATGTCAGATATTTAAACGCAGACAGTTTTTAGGGAAACCCTTGCAACCACAGAAGAAGAGTAGCCAGCAGTTAAAGCTGACATTGTTCTGCGTCGTTGMGCCTACTCTGTCTGGTGTGGAAAGGTAGGGCCTAACTTTTGAAAGTACCATGTAAAGATTCCTAATGACATCTCAGATTTAATTATTTGCAAACAGGGACCGTTTTGTTGCAAACAAGACACACTGATTTGGCATTGGAGAAATATGATAAGACAAATAGGCCAATCTCTCTGTCCTTCCTTAGCCCGGAATTTCGGTAATTGTGTGGTATTAAAAAATATTCTGCTAATATGTAAAATGACATAGAATTGTATGACATTTTAATAAAAGGCTTCTTGTCCACAGTGGTCTGAGAACTCACAATCTTCTGGCCCCAAGCCCTGTGCTCGATCAAATTGCCATGTAATGCTAACAGGACAAAGAACCGTTTCTAAAAATGCATTTCTAAGTAACCTTGTTAACTCCTCTGCAGTAAAATCTCGTACACCCAAGTACTTCTCTGCAGCTGCCACCTCAACATATACATGTATTTTCGCTGTTTTATGCTCTTTTTCTGCGGTACAGTTGATAACCATGGCTATGAACGCTAAGAGACTCTCTATTGGCATTGGCCTACTCACAGGGAGCCTCTTAGTTAACCGCTCTGGACCAATCTTCCTCTACTACTCTCTTCCATGCCTCAGCATATTACACCTGCTGTACTACTCTGACCCGGGCAACCTCAACCTGCCTTTCTCTCACCGGACACCTCTGATCTCCAGCGCCCAGGGTACCCCTACACAGCTTTTCCCACCGATACTACACCTTCCTTTTCTCATGCCATCCGGCACACTTCTCTCATTCTGGGAATCTCCCTCCTACACACTGCTGAAACATGACCATAAACTTGGCACTTAAAACGTCTTAATGGGTTTGCCACAAAAGCTCGTATGGGATAACAGACACACCCTAACTTGTCTTTGTTGGGTAAGGACTCTGCATCAAAACTCAGCAGGACAGACGGTGCCTTCTCTGTTTCACCAGGCTCTTTGCTGGGTCTGCGTCGCACCACATGGCAGATGTCACAGACATCGTAAATCTTCAATTTCAGTTGATCCTCCTCAACACTTAATACCAACCTAGTTATCACTCTTTTCAACAACACCCTGCTCCGGAGAGCAAAGCAAGTCACAATTATATTACATAACCTTGTTGATGGTGGGAATGGCTTGTCTCATTATTGAACTTCAATTTGCTTGACGGTTTTTATGTCACTTCATCATGATCAATTACACCTCATAGCARAACAAACTGCTTAACACTATMTTAGAAATATACTTTTCTTTCTTCAAACATGCATAAAACATTGTGTAAAAAGTTTTTTTTGTAATAATTACACACAATCTTCTAAAAACAGAGACACGGGGAACTACTAACTATTCATAACTTGCAAAAACGTAATACCACAACCCAGATATCAATGTCTGACTACTACGTTATTATTTTAAGTGAAGACGTAAAACATAGACTTAAGTAAGAACAACTTATTTAACAAATGTTAGATATACTTTAAAATACTTTAAAATATAATCATAATTTGTAAAAACTCTAACTTTACACAAATAAACATGTTATGTTTACTCAATAACCAAAATATTTGTTACCAGTACTCAAAAACATTAAGTGATAAGAAATCTTATTGATAACTGAGTTAGTACCTCTTTTATGATTTAAGTTCTACTGATCTTTGGAGATGTTTGAGTAGCCACTACTCAATTTCATTAATAAGTTAGGCAGTTACTTTTTACAATGTATATGTTTATATTATCAGTAAATCCAACTTACTTTCTGAGCTATTTTTATTTCCCTGGACGTAATTGAATTGTYTACATTTCAATAATCAAGTGTTTTTACTCAAAAACATAGGAAATGACATCTACTCAATAATAGTGCATATACATTCTTACCTTAATTTTAAAGTAGATTCAACACCACATTTTTTACAGTGTAGGCTTGCCTAATGTWCTATAACCTGATTGTTGATTCCATGCACTAACATAAAAGTGAGTGTGCGTGCGGACACTGTTGGGTGCCTAGAACGATTTCTTTATATTTCTATGGTTGGGTGTGTGTGTGCCTGYGGACAGCAGGTTTGCTTAACTTGGTGGGAATTCTAACTTGTCTCATATAGCTAGGATRGCTACAATACGAAAAATCCAAAAGGGAATGTCAAAGGAAAGATACAAAATCAAAAGCTTTGTGGTCGGAAGATTACCCTCGTTCAGTTTATTWGTTTGGTAATCTGTCCAACCTGTGCACACCACAGACTTCTTATGCATACCAGCACATCTTTACCAGGCACCGGCAGCCACTGCCCCCRAGGGGTTGGATGTGTATCATGGTAAAGTGCTGAATAACTTTGGCTTACCACTGTTACCTACCTACTAAATAACACAGATTGCGCACTATTTTTAATTTTGCGTGAGCGTTTACCCACATTTTGTGGAAAAAAGGTTTAAAGTTTAGAAAACGGCAAAAAGCATTGACCCACTTATTTTTTTACACTAAATCACTGCATGCAAACACACATATTGTTCGCACAAATGCACATGGATGCGTGTACAGATACATGCACACACTCATACCAATGCTGTCCTGTGTAGAGTCTAATATGTTCTAAGCACAGTGTAATAATGTAAGGTCTGCAATATGTTACCCAAGAGGGAGCAGGCAGAGAGGACGGCATTGAAGATGAGATTTAGGGCTGGATTCAATCCGTATCGCCGAAGTATCAAGGAAGATCTYCGTTATAGCTTGATTGAAATGTAGGGCCGGATTCAGTCAGTATCGCCGAAGTATCGTGGAAGGTCCGCGTAAAAATGTAAAGGAAGTTTCCTTTTGAGCCCACATATGCAACATTTGCCGTGAATGCAGTCTCTGCGACTGCAGGAAAATTGCCTTCAATTGTCAATCGCACTTTAAGAGGATCTTCAGTGCTGCAGATTGAATAGAGCCCTTGAAGGCAATGTTCACGACATTCGCGGAGACTACATTCAAGGTAAACATAACACCTTGAAAAAACAGAGCTGTTCTTCTTCCCTGGGTAGGCCTGCTCCAAGACCTACTCATCATGGTTCACAACTCCATGGTCTCTCCCTCCCAGAGTGCAAAGAACCTTGACGTGACCCTGGACAACACCTTGTCGTTTTCTGCAAACATCAAAGCAGTGACTCGCTGCTGCAGGTTCATGCTCAAAAACAAGGGTGGCAGTTCTTAATCCATGTACTTGTCATCTCCTGTCTAAATATCTTTGTAGACTGGGCTCCCCACTTGTGCCATCAAACCCCTGCAACACCGCAGGCCGCTTGGTGTTCAACCTTCCCAAGTTCTSCCATGTCACCCCGCTTCTCGGCACACTCCACTGGCTTTCAGTCGAAGCTCGCATCCACTACAAGACCATTGTGTTTGCCTACGAAGCAGCAAGAGAAACTGCCCCTCCCTACCTTCAGTCTATGCTCAAACCCTACACCCCAACCMAAGTACTCCATTCTGCCACCTCTTGTCTCTTGGCCCTCCCACCCCTATGGGATGGCAGCTCCTGCTCAACACAGTCAAAGCTCTTCTCTGTCCTGGCACCCCAATGGTGGAACCAGCTTCCCACTGAAGATAGAACAGCAGAGTCCCTGCCCATCTTCCGAAAAAACATCTGAAGCCATACCTCTTCAAAGAGTATCTTAAAAAATCCCAATCGCACACCTGCAGTAGAGTATGCTGGGAAAAAGCGAATTTGTTATCATAACTTTTTAATTTTTTTTAATTAAAACTTCGTCCGGATCGGTGTCCCTTCCACAGGATGGTTGAGCTAACGTAGGCTAATGCGATTAGCATGAGGTTGTAAGTACAAGAACATTTCCCAGAACATAGACATATCTGATATTGGCAGAAAGCTTAAATTCTTGTTAATCTAACTGCACTGTCCAATTTACAGTACCTATTACAGTGAAAGAATACCATGCTATTGTTTGAGGAGAGTGCACAATTTTGAACATGAAAAGTTATTAATAAACAAATTAGGCACATTTGGGCAGTCTTGATACAACATTTTTTAACAGAAATGCACGGTTCATTGGATCCGTGTAAAACTTTGCACATACACTAATGCCATCTAGTGGCCAAAATCTAAATTGCACCTGGGCTGGAATAATACATTATGGCCTTTCTCTTGCATTTCAAAGATGATGGTACAAAAAAAAGAATGTCTGTTTTTTCTTTTTCTTATCTTTTACCAGATCTATTGTGTTATATTCTACTACATTTCCATAGACTTCAAAGTGTTTCCTTTCAAATGGTACCAAGAATATGCATATCCTTGCTTCAGGGCCTGAGCTACAGGCAGTTAGATTTGGGTATGTCATTTTAGGCAAACATTTTTAAAAAGGGGCTAATCCTTAAGAGGAGTTGTACAGTAACTTCTCATTTAGTGTTGAATCCGTACCACATAAACATTTTAAGTAKTAATTACTTTTCATTGACTTTGCGTTCACTAGAAGTATTTGAGTAAAAAATGCTTTAGAGTTTACACTGTCGAGGGTGTGTACTTGTACCGGCTTGCACAAGCCACATCTTGTTCAAGGCTACTTACTAACATAGGTTTAGCAAATAGAGTCTTTGATTAACACACCCTCCATCAATATTCACTTATCCAATCTAAGTTGTCTCAGTCATCACAGAATTGAGTGTCATGGATTGGATTGGGAGGGAAGAAGGAACGACAATTTAATCTCCCACTTTGCTGCAGTTAACATACACTCTAGGCACTGTGTTACTTTGCAGATTGTTGTTTACGACGATCAGTAAATCAGAGTTAACTGGCTGACTTCCGACAGATGTTTTCTCTTATCACGGGGTGGGGTAAATAAGGGGCCAGGGGGTGAACATATCCCAATGGGGTTTGTTTCCTTTAATATGGCAGACAAAAGATATGGGAAACTGCTATTGCTTCGCTCGTTTTGACCCTTAAGAGCACCTGACACGTCCTCCGACAGGCCCAGAGTCTAAACAGACAGACTGTGTCATAAATAAGTAAATGATGGGGAAATAAAAAATGCATAGGTTCATCTGGAGTTAACGATGACTTGCGTGTCATTTGGGAGCGAGGGTTGTGTGTGTGTTTGTGTGTTGTGTTCTTCAAGGGAGAATAGGTGGAGATGATTGCGATAAGCTTATTACATTTAAGTCATTTAGCTGACGCTCTTATCCAGAGCGACTTACAAATTGGAAAGTTCATACATATTCATCCTGGTCCCCCTGTGGGGAATGAACCCACAACCCTGGCGTTGCAAGCGCCATGCTCTACCAACTGAGCCACACGGGACCACCTGGTTAGGGAAGGTTAGGGAAGTCTTTTTAAGACTCTTTAAACAGTGCAAATTGGAGCCTCAAATGTAGAAATCTGAAAATTAAGTGTAAATGAAGATTTGTCATTTGCATAACATCAAGGCAATAGGGAAGATTGAGATAGACCAGTGCGCACAACAACAACAAAAAATTGTCCACATTTATTACTTTTWGTTGGGTGTATAGACGCAAGATAAAACTTCAAAATAGCAATTTARCCATGGGTTGATTCTTCAAACATTCAAGTCACGCAGTTCTGAAAAACAGCCCCAGACCATTATTCCTCCACCTCCACCAAACTTTACAGTTGGCGCTATGCATTACGGCAGGTAGCATTCTCCTGGCATCCGCCAAACCCAGAATCGTCCGTCGGACTGCCAGATTGTGAAGAGTGATTCATCACTTCAGAGAACGCATTTCCACTGCTCTCGAGTCCAATGGCTGCCCTGCAGCCGACGCTTGGCAATGCTCATGGTGATCTTAGGCTTGTGTGCAGCTGCTCGGCCATGGAAACCCATTTCATTAAGCTCCCGACGAACAGTTATTGTGCTGACGTTGCTTCCAGAGGCAGTTTGGAACTCGGTAGTGAGTTTTTTCAACTGAGGACAGACGATTTTAACGTTCTACACGCTTCAGCACTCGGCGGTCGCGTTCTGTCAGTTTGTGTGGCCTACCACTTTGTGGCTGAGCCGTTGTTGATCCTAGACGTTTCCAATTCACAATAACAGCACTTAAAGCTAATTGCCTTTTAGTCATCAGTTTACACAAAATGGTGGGTGGTTGGGATACAGCACTAGGCTAAGGGATGGCTCAAGGGGACTATTTTCTTATCTCCCTGGTAGAGGAATTGAGAGTGAGGGTAAGCGAGTGATCCATCTTATTTTGGGCTGATAGAATGTTCACAAAGGGATGGTTATCAATGAAAAATGATATGCATATGATAATTTCTCAAGCCTACAAAAAGTTTTGATGTTGTCTGTGTAGAGGAGATGGTTTGATAAAGCCCAACCGCAGGCCCTCCACTTGGTAGAAAGCTGAAGGATGGGGCTAAGCTATGAATGACGGTCAATTAATAGTGTGTTCCCGTTGACSAGAACCTCCACATGCCTCCAATTACAGAACAAACACAAACACACAGATGGACACACACACGCACGCACTCACACACAGTATTTGAATATATACACAGTGTGTATTCACACTTCTCCTACAATATACACACACACACATACTCCAAGGTCCCCTACTTACCCTGTGGTCCTAAGCAGAGTGAGCTATAGCCTTAACACTGTGCCTCTACTGTACACTGTGTGGTCCACAAGGTCATCATGACTGATTTGGTAGAGAGAGAAGGAAAAGCCTGTTATAGGGAACACAGTGTCCATGTCCAACCTCCACTTGAAGCTGGGAATGTTCATGGGTATACTGCATATACTGTCAGTGTCTGTATGTGCTGGTGTGGGTGTGTCTGTGTGTGTTGTAGGAGCAGTGAGAATACACAGAGTGTGTGTGTA
Source organism: Salvelinus sp. IW2-2015 (assembly GCF_002910315.2). Lineage (NCBI taxonomy): Eukaryota > Metazoa > Chordata > Actinopteri > Salmoniformes > Salmonidae > Salvelinus > Salvelinus sp. IW2-2015. The sequence continues at coordinate 5,121,444 of NC_036871.1, read as the reverse complement.
TATTTAAATACTGAATGTGAGTGTGCATGCGAGTGAGTGAGTGATTGTGTGTGTGTGTGTGTGTGCATGCATGTATATTTGCGTTGGTTGGAGATAAGGGGGTCAGCATGTGTTTTCCGCAGCTTCTGTGTAGAAGTGTCTACCGAGGGCTAGTGGAAACAGCAGACATGTCAGTTCTTGGAAACCAAAATAGCTGGGAAGACTCATGGTCAGCAGTACATCTTGTTGATTTATGCTAGTGTCCTAAGGGGGTGTTTTGCTCATTCAACAACTCCTCACGTACTTCTCATTACAAATCTCTAGCCAGACTTACAATGGGGACATTCCCCCCTTAAACACAAACCCAACATCATCCATGTTGTGCATATTTGTTTCATGTTTTGTTGAAGTCCTATTTATGATACGAGATATATCTTAGGCCTGGTTAGTGGTTGGTACAACCATCATGATGAAGTTGAAGCATTTGGTAACCATTTGGTGTCAACTGGGACAATTGCTCCAGGGAGCTGCGGGTGGAAGCTGTGTGTGTGTGTGTGTGTGTGGCCACATGTCAGCATAACCCCAGATGATCCCCTTCCGAATGAGTTATGGCCTCTGAAATTATAGAGGTGTGAGGCTGTCGTGTCGAAAATGGAGCCTCTTACAGAAAACGTCTAATTTTCAGTAGCAGCTGTGAGGTTATGGCTAGTACGTTTAACATTTWGTCATTTAGCAGACGCTCTTATCCAAAGCGACTTACAGTTAGARTGAAGATAGCTAGGTGAGACAACCACACATCACAGTCGTAGTAGGTACATTTTCCAAAAATAAAGAAGTTATCAGTAAAGTTAGTGCTAGTAGGAAAATAAAAGTMTAATTATAAAAKAATATATTTTGTGGGGGTAAGATAAGTAGGATAAGATTGATTAAAAGTCTTATTCAAGATACTCTTAATAAAAATGTAAATAATTGCAAAAACTTTATCTATGCTTGATTATGCTTGCCTGGCTTAATGAACCAACATAATTGTCCCAAAAGTGCACATCCCACCCATCTGGCARTCGAGGCAGGCTGAATCAAACGATCAAAGTATTTCAAATACACTGAACAAAAACATAAACGCAACATGTAAAGTGTTGGTCCCAAGTTTCATGAGTTGAAATAAAAYATCCCAGAAATGTTCCATACTCACAAAAAGCMTATTTTTCTCAAAATATGTGAACAAACTTGTTTACATACCTGTTAGTTAGCARTTTTCTTTTGCCAAGATAATCCATCCAGGTGTGCATATCAAGGTGGGCATAGCAAGGTGTGCATATCAAGGTGTGCATATCAAGAAGCTGATTAAACAGCATGATCATTACAGGGTAAATAGATTATTTTAAATATGTTATTGGACCATAAATAGATTTGCCTCAATCTATACGGTCCAAATTAGGATGTTCCACACTTCTTTGAAAATACATGTATATACACTGCTCAAAAAAACAAAGGGAACACTTAAACAACACAATGTAACTCCAAGTCAATCACACTTCTGTGAAATCAAACTGATTCACTTAGGGAGCAACACTGATTGACAATAAATTTTCACATGCTGTTGTGCAAATGGAATAGACAAAAGGTGGAAATTATAGGCACTTAGCAAGACACCCCCAATAAGGAGTGGTTCTGCAGGTGTGTGACCACAGACCACTCTCAGTTCCTATGCTTCCTGGCTGATGTTTTGGTCACTTTTGAATGCTGGCGGTGCTTTCACTCTAGTGGTAGCATGAGACGGAGTCTACAACCCATACAAGTGGCTCAGGTAGTGCAGCTCATCCAGGATGGCACATCAATGCGAGCTGTGGCAAGAAGGTTTGCTGTGTCTGTCAGCGTAGTGTCCAGAGCATGGAGGCGCTACAGGAGACAGGCCAGTACATCAGGAGACGTGGAGGAGGCCGTAGGAGGCAACAACCCAGCAGCAGGACCGCTACCTCGCCTTTGTGCAAGGAGGAGCACTGCCAGAGCCCTGCAAAATGACCTCCAGCAGGCCACAAATGTGCATGTGTCAGCATATGGTCTCGCAAGGGTCTGAGGATCTCATCTCGGTACCTAATGGCAGTCAGGCTACCTCTGGCGAGCACATGGAGGCTGTGCGGCCCCACAAAGAAATGCCACCCCACACCATGACTGACAATATTTTTGACAGTTTTGGAAACTTTAGAGTGTTTTCTATCCTACTCTGTCAATTATATGCATATTCTAGTATCTGGACCTGAGAAATAGGCAGCTTACATTGGGAACGTTATTTTTCCAAACATAAAAATTCTGCCCCCTAGCTTCAAGAGGTTTTAAATTAAACACTGTTGCCATATCATCCTAGCCACAATATACAGTGCAGTCGGAAAGTATTCAGTCGGAAAGTATACCGAGTTTTTCCACATTTTGGTATGTTACAGACTTATTCGAACATTGATTAAATAGTTTTTTCCCCCACATCAATCTACACACAATACCACATAATTACGATGKAKAAACAGGATTCTAGAAATGTTTGCTAATTTATACAAATGTAAAATTTAATATTGCATTTGCATAAGTATTCAGACCCTTCATTCAGTACTTTGTTGAAGCACCTTTGGCAYCAATTACAGCCTCAAGTCTTCTTGGGTATGATCTTACAATCTTGGAATAACCTGTATTTGGGGAGTTTCTCCCATTCTTCTCTGCAGATCCTCTCAAGCTTGGTCAGCTTGGATGGGGAGAGTTGCTGCTCAACTATTTTCAGGTCTCTCCAGAGATGTTCGATCGGGTTCAAGTCTGGACCTTGGCTGGGCAACTCAAGGACATTCAGAGACTTGTCCCGAAGCCAGTCCTACGTTGTTTTGGCTGTGTGCTTAGGGTCATTGTACTGTTGGAAGGTGAACGTTCGCCCCAGTCTGAGATCCCAAGTGCTCTGGAGCAGGTTTTCATCAAGGATCTCTCTGTACTTCGCTCCGTTCATCTCCTGACTAGTCTTCCAGTCCCTTACGCTAAAAAACATCCCCACAGAATGATGCTGGCAAAACCATGCTTCACCGTAGGAATGGTGCAAGTTTTCCTCCAGAAGAGACGCGTGGCATTCAGGCCAAAGAGTTCAATCGTCATTTCATCAGACCAGAGAATCTTGTTTCTCGTGGTCTGAAAGTCTTTAGGTGCCTTTTGGGAAACTTCAAGCTAGCTGTCATGTGCCTTTTACTGYGGAGTGYCTTCCGTCTGGATATACTTATTTTGTATATAATGTTGCTGKTACCGAAAAGAACTCCTGGACATCAGAACTGCGATTACTCACCACGAACTGGCAGAATACATATTTTTCCTTTAACGAGTCCGACGAGCCCGACGTGAATGACATAGTGCTTTCCCGGGAACAGGCCCAGATCCCCTTCATTTGCGTGAAGAGAAGGCGGAGAAAAGGGGCCGGAGGGCGGGCTGCCTTCTGWGAATTTGTAGGMGATCGAATCYACCCTGGCTGRCGTCCATTCTGCTAGCAAACGTGCAATCTTTGGAAAATAAAATTGATTACCTACTCGGAAGATTAAACTACCAACAGSACATTCAAAACTGTAATATTTTATGCTTCARGGAGTCGTGGCTGAAAGACGACATTATCAACATACAGCTGGCTGGTTATACGCTGTATCGGCAGGATAGAACAGCGGCGTCTGGTAAGACAAGGGGCGGCGGACTATGTKTTTTTGTAAATAACAGCTGGTGCACGATATCTAAGGAAGTCTCGAGGTTTTGCTTGCCTGAGGTAMAGTATCTAATGATAAGCTGTAGACCACACTATCTACCTAGAGAGTTTATCTGTATTTTTCGTAGTTGTCTACATACCACCACAGACTGAGGCTGGCACTAAGACTGCACTCAATGAGCTGTATTCCACCATAAGCAAACAGGAAAACATTCACCCAGAGGCGGCACTCCTAGTGGCCGGGGACTTTAATGCAGGGAAATTTAAATCAGTCTTACCAAATTTCTATCAGCATGTTACATGTGCAACCAGAGGGAAAAAACTCTGGAACACCTTTACTCCACACACAGAGACYAATACAAAGCTCTCCCTCGCCCTCCATTTGGCAAATCTGACCATAAATCTATCCTCCTGATTCCTGCTTACAAGCAAAAATTAAAGCAGTGACCAGCACCAGTGACTCAATCAATGGAAAAGTGGTCAGATGAAGCAGATGCTAAGCTACAGGACTGTTTTGCTAGCACAGACTGGCATATGTTTCCCAGGATTCCTCAGATGGCATTGCGGAGTACACCACATCAGTCATTTTCTTCATCAATAAGTGCATCGATGACGTCGTCCCCACAGTGACCGTATGTACATACTCCAACCAGAAGCCATGGATTACAGGCATCATCCGCACTGAGCTAAAGGCTAGAGCTGCCGCTTCAAGGAGTGGGACTCTAACCCCGAAGCTTATAAGAAATACCTCTATGCCCTCAGACAAACCATCAAACAGGCAAAGCGTCAATACAGGACTAAGATCGAATCGTACTGTACCGGCTCTGATGCTCGTCGGATGTGGCAGGGCTTGCAAACCATTACAGACCAGAAAGGGAAGCCCAGCCGAGAGCTGCCCAGTGACACGAGCCTACCAGACGAGCTAAACTTCTTATATGCTCATTTTGAGGCAAATTACACTGAAACATGCATGAGAACACCAGCAGTTCCGGAAGACTGTGTGATCACGCTCTCCGCAGCCGATGTGAGTAACTGACTTGTCTAGTTAAATAAAGGTTAAATAAAAACATTCAAATTATTATTATTTCTGGAATGTGTTTGAAAATTGAATTTTGATTTGTTTTTAATTGACAAAGTATGTGGCTGTCAAAGTATTGTTATATAAGGGAATTCCTTGTCTAATTACATCTCTCAATACAATTGACGGAAGAGTTGACTGTCACTATGATGGTGTGCTCTGGATAGCAAGGAAATTGTAGTGAGGACTGTAATTCAGCTCTTGGTGGCTTTCAACACTGAACCTTGATRCATAGGGAAAATGGTATACATCCATATTTCCATCTAAACTCATAAACTCTATGGAACCTTAAAATAACTCRCCAACAACACATCGCTGGGGTCCGCCTTCCATAGACTGGACAGAACAGTGGGGGGTTAAGGGACAATACAGCTGGAATGCCTCAATAAAATGCCTCCYTTGTCACTGCCTTATTAGGTGTGACACCTCAAAGATACGGTGTCACTGGTGAAGGAAAGAGCAGAGAGGGAGACAGGGGTGAAGAATGCCTTCCCCCACCCAAGCCATCACAAATGTGACACTAACAGGAGCCTATGGAGCAGGGGTGTTTGACTCTGACAGGGGGGGCATGGTGGACAACCGAAAGGTCCCATCTGTGTCATGACATTTGTGGAGAGATAGACAAAGAGAATCCGATTACATTAGAATTTTCAGGAGCATAAAGAAACATAGATGGGGTCATTAATACCGGATTTCACATACCACTGCTTTTAAAGGACGGTCACATACAATGTGCTAGATTTTTTCATGCACATATTGACTTGTAGACATGCTTTTCGTGCATTGTGAAAATAGGTATGCATATAGTGCAAATAAAGGTTGGCATCAAATACAAAAGCAAGTTGGGATTCAGTGCATAATAACTGCAAACACTGATGTCAAAAGGAAACTTTTTAGTGTGTAAATAATAACCATTACCAAGACCATTACGCAAACTTGTAACTTAATATTTGCAAGCAATAATTGCATCTGTACACCTGCACATGTCAATTTTGTACACTTATACTTTTGGCAGTGCTTTAGTGCCATACCGTGACAAACAGATRAGTAGATGTGCAAACAACGATTTACAAAGAGAGCGCGAGAGAGAGAGACCAATCAACCTGCACATGTACTCTACTGTATGCTTATTGTTATTGTTGAATGTATGGTTATTTTGACACTTGGTTATTGTTGTTACTGTTGTCCCGTTGACAATTTTCATTCTCATTTTTATATTTTTATATTGTAAATATCCAAAATAAGCTTTGGCAATATGTACATTGTTACGTCATGCCAATAAAGCAAATTGAATTTAATTGAATTGAGAGCAGGAGCTCTGGGATGTGGGACCTGTTTCTTCTAACCAATCAGATTACGTTTTCATAGACCAGCAAAGACAGGTTGGTTGGTGACTGCTCACATCGGTCTGGGGCAACCACCTGTCAATCACAACGTATGTTACCAGGTTACCACTGAGACAATGTCCACCAAAGCCCAGCTGTTAGCTGTCATGGCTGTTAAYTTTAAATGTCTTTCTTTTCTGGCTAGGTAGCAAGCTTTTTTATTCTTTGTAATACGTTATTGGAAGCTACAGTATGTCCATGTCATTGTTATTAAGAGTTTGTAAATCTAACGTTGTAGTCTGATGCTAGCTACTGAAATTGATTTGCAAGGTAAAATATTCTATAAGCTATTTTTAAGTTAGCTAGCTTGATTGTGTATAATTAAAGAAGGAATCCTTCACCTGCTAAGACCTAGCAACTGACATAAATCCCATGATTTATTGATCACCCAGTTAGATCTGGAGTTTTAGTAAAAGCACGACTGAACGTAGAAAATCATGTTTTAGCTTTGACAGTGGCTGCAGTCTGTGAATCTGTACTGCCCTTTGATTAATGTAAAACCCTATCTAAACCATTTACAATTGTCTGGACAGACCATTTACGGGGTCCGTCCAGGCCTCAGTCAGCTCCAAAATGTCCTGGGGGATGTGAAGGACATCCAGAACTCCCTGGCAGAAGTCAGCAATGACTGGAGGAAAAGCATCAACACCTAAGGATCGGTGTCCCACTAGCGGGACAACTTCCGGTGGAACTGGAGTGCGCGCAATTTAAATAAATAATCATAAATATTATGGATTTTAAACATTTATGTACATATGAGTATCTTAAATCGGCTTTACAGTAGCTACATGTCATGCGATTATTTGAGGACGGCGCCCCACATCTGTCAAAGGTCTAGGTGATGCGGGTAAGGCGGAGTCAGGCGCAGGACACAAAGATGAGTAATAACCGTAACTTTACTCAAAAACAATATTCCATGAAGGAGACAAATAATCAGGTCACAAAACGAGACAACTTGACAATAACAAGCACGCACAAAACCAAGGGGGAAACCAGAGGGTTAAATAGGGAACAATGATATTGGAATGGAAACCAGGTGTGTATAATGAAGACAAAACAAATGGAACGTGGATCGGTGGTGACTAGAAAACCGGTGACGTCGACCGCCGAACGCCGCCCGAAAAAGGAGAAGGACCAACTTCGGCGGAAGTCGTGACAACATCAAAATATTTTTCCCCSGGCACAGGTTTCATACATTCACATATAACAATTAAATATTCACTTACTTTTTGAAAATCTTCCTCTGATTTGTCATCCAAAGGGTCCCAGCTATAGGACATGTTTACGACATGTAGTGTCGTTTTGTTAGATAAAATTGTTCTTTATATCCCAAAAAGTCAGTTTAGTTGGCGCCATCGATTTGAGTAATCCACTCGTTCAACTTGCAGAGAAAGGAATCCGAAAATCTACCCCTAAACTTTGTTTCAACAAGTCAAAATATGTTTCTATTAACTCCTCAGATACCCTAAAATGTAATCAAACTATAACATTTATTTCAGAAAGAAGTATGTTCAATAGGAAACCGATTTTAGGAGGTGCATAATGTCTTCATGGCGCGTAAACACAAATTTCCAAGACTGTGTCCCTCTACTAAAACTGTTATTTCTTATTCGTTTTTGAAGTTACAAGCCTGAAATCTTAAACATAGACTACTGACACCCTGTGGAAGCCATATGATTTGCATCCAGGGAGCTAATTTTCAATATGACCTTTCTCTTGCATTTCTAAGAGGATGGTCTCTCAAAACAACAACATTTCCAGGGTTTTTCTTTGGATGTTCTCCTACCAGATCTATTGTGTTATATTCTCTTACATTATTTTTACATTTTTACAAACTTCAGACTTTTCTTTCCAATGGTACCAATTATATGCATATCCTGGCTTAAGAGTCTGAGCTACAGGCAGTTTACTGTGGGCACGTCAGTCAGTCAGGAAGTGGAGAAAAAAGGGATCTAGCCCTAAGAAGTTTTCAGAACCTGAAGGACATAAAATATGCTGGAATGCAACATGCAACACACTCAGCTTGCCGTGGAGAACCTGAAGAAAATATTTTCAGGTACGTATGTTCAGCGGCACCATTACATGCCACTTGATTGGGAACTATTATTGTTGGCTTGCATTGTATTTGATGTGACAGTGTACAGTTACAATGTATTTGTGTATTAATATTTGTTCTCCTATCCTGTGCAGTGCCTGAGACAGTGGCAGAGCTGCTTTAGGGCCACCACAAGCTGATGAACCTAGAGTGCTGATGGAATGACCTCATGTACGATGAGGACTGCATGGGCAGCAAGAACACGCYCAACATTAACTTAATCCGAAACTACTTTGGCAAGGTGCAGGGCCTGTCGGACGACCTGGCCAAACAACTGTGGATAGTGCTGCAGCGCACTATGGGCAAGGCTGGAGGCCACAGTGAGCAGTGACGCTGGTGCAGTTCTTCACAACACATTACAACACCTTGACAGGTTCTTCAAGCTCTACCACAACACTGTGTCCATGAGGGTGCAGGAACTGGCTGCAGGTGTGGCTGTTCTTGAGTTTATGTGTGTAAAATGTAAATTCAGGCATTCTTGTGTGTGCGTGTGTCCGTGCATTGCTGTATGTGTGAATGTCCACAGTACAGTAAGGCACATACATACATGGTTCTGTCATTTATATATCCCACTGTGATGATGTGTTCCAGTGTGGAGATGATGGGTCACCCAGAGCTATTAGTACTATAGTTATTAAAGATGAACCAGGTTAAATTGTTCAGAAAGACCAGCTTAGACTCTCACTCTTCCACAGTTCAACATCACAGAATGGCTGCACAAAGCTCTGCAGACAGACAAGAAGGATGGGCAGAAAGATACAGAGCCAGAGGCTGATTAATATGGGTACCACCAGATCACCGTCCCAGCCATAGTCTTCCAGATATCATAGAGATATACCGTATCCCTGTTTGTCACATCAGCCTGAATTTCTTTAACCTCACTAGGGTATGTGGGACGCTAGCCTCGTCAACAGCCAGTGAAACTGCAGGGCGCCAAATACAAAACAACAGAAATCCCATAATAAAAATTCCTCAAACATACAAGTATTTTACACAATTTTAAAGATACACTTGTTGTAAATCCAGCCACAGTGTCCGATTTCAAAAAGGCTTTACGACGACAGCATACCAAACGATTATGTTAGGTCAGAGCCAAGTCACAGAAAAACACAGCCATTTTTCCAGCCAAAGAGAGGAGTCACGAAAAGCAGAAATAGAGATAAAATTAATCACTAACCTTTGATGATCTTCATCAGATGACACTCATAGGACTTCATGTTACGCAATACATGTACGTTTTGTTCGGTAAAGTTCATATTTATATCCAAAAATCTGAGTTTACATTGGCGCGTTATGTTCAGTAGTTCCAAAACATCCGGTGATTTTGCAGAGAGCCACATCAATTTACAGAAATACTCATAATAAACATTGCTAAAAGATACAACTGTTATGCATGGAACTTTAGATCCACTTCGCCTTAATGCAACCGCTGTGTCAGATTTCAAAAAAGCTTTACGGAAAAAGCACACCATGCAATAATCTGAGTACAGTGCTCAGAGACCAAAACAACCCAAACAGATATCCGCCATGTTGTGTAGTCAACAGAAGTCAGAAATAGCATTATAAATATTCACTTACCTTTGATGATCTTCATCAGAATGCACTCCCAGGAATCCCAGTTCCACAATAAATGTTTGTTTTGTTCGATAATGTCCATCATTTATGTCCAAAGACCTCCTTTTTGTTCGCGCGTTTAGCCCAGTAATCAAAATTCATGAGGCGCAATCACTAGGTGCAGACGAAAATTCAAAAAGTTCCGTTACAGTCCGTAGAAACATGTCAAGCGATGTACAGGGTTAGGGTTAGGGTTAGGGTTAGGGTGATGTCCATGATGTCTCATGGTCTGACAAACACCGCTTTAGCTCTGTTACCTTTCACCGCAGATGCGAAAAGGCGATATCGGCGGATGTGGTGGATTGAGATGCAGCCCATGCAAAAAAGCAGACATCTTTAGCTTAAACAGATTTTGATGTTTTTTTTAAAAATTATGTTTATTTATTATGGAAGTACAGTACCAGTCAAAGTTTGGACACCTATTCATTCAAGGGTTTCTCTTTATTTTTACTATTTTTTACATTGTAGAATAATAGTGAAGACATAAACACTATGAAATAACACATATGGAATCATGGAGTAACCAAATAAGTGTTAAATGAAAATATATGTTATATTCTTCAAAGTAGCCACCCTTTTCCTTGATGACAGCTTTGCACACTTGGCATTCTATCAACCAGCTTAATGAGGTGGAATGCATACCTGGAATGCATATCTCATAAAGTGTGCCTTGTTAAAAGTTAATTTGTGGAATTTCTTTCCTTCTTAATGCATTTGAGCCAATCAGTTGTGTTGTGACAAGGTAGGTATGGTATACAGAAGATAGCCCTACTTGGTAATGTTATGGCAAGAACAGCTCAAATAAGCAAAGAGAAATGACAGTTCGTCATTACTTTAAGACATGAATGTCAGTCAATGCGGAACATTTCAAGAACTTTGAAAGTTTATGCACTATCATGAAACTGGATCTCATGAGGACRGCCACATTTCACTAAACTATAAGCATTTCGCTACACTTGCAATAACATCTGCTAACCCATATGCATGTGACCAATAACATCTTATTTGATTTGAAAGGAAAACCCAGAGTTACCTCTGCTGCAGAGGAAAGTTCATTCGAGTTAACTGCACCTCAGATTGCAGGCCAAATAAATGTGACCTGATTCAGGAAACTAGATGTATGTCGCAAACCACGACTTCACAGGAGAGTTTTAATCAAAAAACGTTTTTTGGCAGAAAGCCTTTCTATAACATGTGAACTTTCATGTGCCTTAATAACAAACTGTGAATACGAATACAATTGTTCAATTACGAGCCTTGTTCATTAAGCCACATAAAAAGTAAGCAACCTTCCCACTAGACATGATTGGCTGAGATAATGAGTGGGCTGGACATGCCGAGAGAGGAGTTCGGATTGGTCTGCCATATAGAGGGCTTCTGTCTATTTGAGCTGGTCAGTCTGTGTTGGTAATCCTGTCGAACTCGGTTTTTTAAAAACTGTATTGTGTATTGTGGAGCTGTATTGTGGAGCTGCATAAGTGTTGCTCTCCACTTTCTGGAGGATCAAGTTTTGAAATCAGTGGAATTAGAGTAGGACAGCTAAAGGGATGGAGAAAACACCTGTCTCCGGATTACATCTTCAAACTAAGGACAACCGTGGTATGGCATTCCTGACAGGGAGACGTGTCCAACATGCAAGATGATAGTCTAGTGTAGCTAGCTACATTTTCAGATATGACATGTTTCTCATTTTGACAGAAAGTGTTTTCATTTCAAGCTAAAGTGTACTGTTAGCTAGCTAACGTTAGCTGGCTGGCTCCCTATCTGATGGTATTATTCGTTCCCCAGAGCCGTTTGCTTTTCTAGTTAGAGCCTAGTTAGAGCCTAATGTTAGCTAGCTAACATTGCACCTGGTTGGTTAGCTCCCAGGACTGTGGCACTGTTGATACTTTGTTCATTGTTTAACTAGCTAAGTTAGCTGGCTGGCTCGTTAGCTAACGCTACATGACGTGTGTGATCTTAAACGTTGTTTACCTAGCTASSTTCATTGTTTACCTAGCTAGCTAGCTATATGTCTTAAGCTAAAGTGTACTGTTAGCTAGGTAGCTTTAATTAGCTGGCAGGCTCACTAGCTGACAATTTTATTCGTTTCCCAGAGCTGTTTGCTTTTCTAGTTAGAGCCTAATGTTAGCTATCTGCCATTGAACCTGGTTGCTTAGCTCCCAGCACTGTGGCATCTTTGACACTTTGTTCATTGTTGTTTAACTAGCTAACGTTAGCTGGCTGGCTCGTGCCCTAAACCATCCTGCCCTATGATGAAACTTGCTCTCATGAGGACCGCCACAGGAAAGGAACATCCAGAGTTACCTCTGCTGCAGAGGATAAGGTCATTAGTTACCAGCCTCAGAAATTGCAGCCCAAATAAATGCTTCACAGAGATCAAGTAACAGACACATCTTAACATCAACTGTTCAGAGGAGACTTTGTGAATAAGGCCTTCGTAGTCGAATTGCTGCAAACAAACCACTGCTAAAGTACACCAATATAAGAAGAGACTTGCTTGGGCCAAGAAACACGAGCAATGGACATTAGACCGGTGGAATTGGTTCTGGTAATTGGTTACAATTACAACAAACATAGTGTACATTGTATAGAACACATGAATGTTGACAACAGTGTATGTTTTTGCAAACTTAGCCTAGCTTTGTTCCTGCCTCCAGAATGCTARTGAGTGAAAAGGGCATTCTGGTCTACTAGGCCAGTGGTTTCCAAACTTTTTATAGTCACTTACCCCATTCAACCTCCAGCTGTGTACCCCTCTAGCACCAGGGTCAGCACACTCTCYAATGTTGTTTTTGCCATCATTGTAAGCCTGCCACACACGCACTATACAATAGTAATATAATAATAATCAATAATTTTGCTCTTTATTTAACCATCTTACATATAAAACCTTATTTGTACATCAAAAATGGTGAATAACTCACCACAGGTTAATGAGAAGGGTGTGCTTGAAAGGATGCACATAACTCTGCAATGTTGGGTTGTATTAGAGAAGAGTCTGTCTTAAATCATTTTCCACACACAGACTGTGCCTGTATTTCGTTTTCATGCTAGTTAGGGCCAAGAATCCACTCTCACATAGGTACGTGGTTGCAAAGGGCATCGGTGTCTTAACAGCGCAATTATTCAAGGCAAGAAACTGAGTGCAGCTCTATCCAGAAATCTGGCAGTGGCTTCTGATATTACATTTTCACAGACCGCTTGTTGCGATTTCGATGAGGCTCTCTTGTTCAGATATGTGTAAGTGGACTGGAGGCAGGACATGAAAGGGATAGCGAATCCAGTTGTTTGTTGTCATCCGTTTCGGGAAAGTACCCGCGTAATTGTGCACCCAGCTCCTCAGGTGCTTCGCTATATCACATTTGACATTGTCCGTAAGCTTGAGTTAATTTGCTCACAAAAATCATTAACAACGATGGAAAAAACTGTGTGTTGTCCTTGTTAATGCAGACAGAAAAAGAAAACTTCTTAATCATAGCCTTAATTTTGTCCCGCACATTGAATATAGTTGCAAAGAGTCCCTGTAATCATAGATTCAGATCAATCAGGTGAGAAAAAACATCACCCAGATAGGCCAGTCATGTGAGAAATCCGTCATCATACAAGTGGTCAGACAAGTGAAAATGATGGTCAGTATAATAAAACTTAAGCTCGTCTCTCAATTTATAAAAACGTGTCAATACTTTGCCCCTTGATAAATCAAAATCAAATCAAATCAAATTTTATTGGTCACATACACATGGTTAGCAGATGTTAATGCGAGTGTAGCGAAATGCTTGTGCTTCTAGTTCCGACAATGCAGTAATAACCAACAAGTAATCTAACCTAACAATTCCACAACTACTACCTTATACACACAAGTGTAAGGAGGATAAAGAATATGTACATAAAGATATATGAATGAGGGATGGTACAGAACGGCATAGGCAAGATGCAGTAGATGGTATAGAGTACAGTATATACATATGAGATGAGTAATGTAGGGTATGTAAACATAAATGGCATAGTTTAAAGTGGCTAGTGATACATGTATTACATAAAGATGGCAAGATCGAGTAGATGATATAGAGTACAGTATATACATATACATATGAGATGAGTAATTAGGGTATGTAAACATATATTAAGTGGCATTGTTTAAAGTGGCTAGTGGTACATTTTTACATAATTTCCATCAATTCCCATTATTAAAGTGGCTGGAGTTGAGTCAGTATGTTGGCAGCGGCCGCTAAATGTTAGTGGGCTGTTTAACAGTCTGATGGCCTTGAGATAGAAGCTGTTTTTCAGTCTCTCGGTCCCTGCTTTATGCACCTGTACTGACCTCGCCTTCTGGATGATAGCGGGGTGAACAGGCAGTGGCTTGGGTGGTTGTTGTCCTTGATGATCTTTATGGCCTTCCTGTGACATCGGGTGGTTGTAGGTGTCCTGGAGGCAGGTAGTTTGCCCCCGGTGATGCGTTGTGCAGACCTCACTACCCTCGGAGAGCCTTACGGTTGTGGGCGGAGCAGTTGCCGTACCAGGCGGTGATACAGCCCGACAGGATGCGCTCGATTGTGCATCTAGAAGTTTGTGAGTGCTTTTGGTGACAAGCCAAATTTCTTCAGCCTCCTGAGGTTGAAAGAGGCGCTGCTGCGCCTTCTTCACAACGCTGTCTGTGTGGGTGGACCAATTCAGTTTGTCCGTGATGTGTACACCGAGGAACTTAAAACTTTCCACCTTCTCCACTACTGTCCCGTCGATGTGGATAGGGGGGTGCTCCCTCTGCTGTTTCCTGAAGTCCACATCATCTCCTTTGTTTTGTTGACGTTGAGTTGAGGTTATTTTCCTGACACCACACTCCGAGGGCCCTCACCTCCTCCCTGTAGGCCGTCTCGTCGTTGTTGGTAATCAAGCCTACCACTGTAGTGTCATGATAACCTGCGCACTTCTGTATGTTGTAAAAGCGTTACATGGTCACTGCCCATATCATTGCATAATGCAGAAAATACACAAGAGTTCAGGGGCCTTTCTTTAACAAAGTGAACCATTTTCACTGTAGTGTCCAAAACATCTTTCAAGCTGTCAGGCATTCCCTTGGCAGCAAGAGCCTCTCGTGGATGCTCCAGTGTACCCAAGTGGCGTCGGGAGCAACTGCTTGCACGCGCGTTACCACTCCACTATGTCTCCCTGTCATGGCTTTTGCGCCATCAGTTCAGATACCAACACATCTTGACCACCAAAGTCCATTTGATGTCACAAAGCTGTSCAGTACTTTAAAATATCCTCTCATGTTGTCCTGGTTTCCAGTGGTTTGCAGAAGAGGATGTCTTCCTTAATTGACCCCCAATAAACGTAACGGACATATACCAGGAGCTGTGCCAGGCCCGCCACGTCTGTTGACTCATCCAGCTGTAACACATAGAATTCACTGGCTTGTATGCGAAGCAGGAATTGTTTCAAAACATATCCTGCCATGTCACTGATGCGTTGTGGATGCATCGTCTGTATAGTTTTTGGGGCCTTTTCCACCAGCATTGTCCCAGCCATATCCACAGCAGCAGGAAGAATGAAGTCCTCCACAATAGTATGGGGCTTGCCTGTCCTAACCACTCAGTAGCTCACCATATAAGACGCTTCTAGCCCCTTCTTGGTATGGTATCTGTTGCTTATATACATGTCTTATTACTCAAACGTCATCATCATTCTCGATCAAAAACTCCCATGGCTTATTTTTCATATTGTCATGTTTAGTTTCTAAATGTCTGTACAAMATTGAAGGTTTCCCACGAGAGAGTAACAGTTAATGTGATTGGATGTTAATTATTTGACTAGCCTACCTGTATGTGTCACGCCCTGACCGTAGAGATCTTTTTATTCTCTATGTTTGGTTGGTCAGGGTGTGAATCGGGTGGGAAACTCTATGTTCTTTATTTCTTTGTTTTGGCCGGGTATGGTTCTCAATCGCCTTGGCTCATCTATGACAGGGAGTTTGAAGACAGTGAACGTGACAGTAGGGCACATAGGCACTCATACAAAACAATATCCCACATAGCAGGTGGGAAAATGGACACACTAAGTATGATCCCCAAGGGCTCTCTATGGTCAGGGTGTGACAGTACCCCCCCCCAAAGGTGCGGACTCCGACTGCAAAACCTGAAACTAGATGGGGAGGGTTAGGGTGGGCAACTAGCGTCGGTGGCGGCTCCGGTGCGGGACGTAGCACCCGCTCAGACCGTGGATCCGGCCATGGAGCCGGGCTGAACGCCGTGCCCAGACTGAGCACCGGCGCAGAGGAAGGCTCCGACCATGGAGCGGGACTGGACGCTGTGCCTGGACTGAGCACCAGCGCAGAGGAAGGCTCCAGCCATGGAGCGGGACTGGATGCCGTGCCTGGACTGAGCACCGGCGCAGAGGAAGGCTACGGCCATGGAGCGGGACTGGACGCCGTGCCTGGACTGAGCACCGGTGCAGAGGAAGGCTACGGCCATGGAGCGGGACTGGACGCTGTGCCTGGACTGGGCATCGGCACAGTGGAAGGCTCCGGCCATGGCACCGGCGCAGGAAGCTCCGGGCCGTGGACCGTCACTGGAAGCTCTGGGCCGTGGACCGTCACTGGAGACTCCGGACCGTGGACCGTCACTGGAGGCTCCCGACCGTGGACCGTCACTGGAGGCTTTGAACTGTGAACCGTCGCTGGAAGCTCTGGACTGTGAACCGTCGCTGGAGGTTCCGGGCTGTAGACCGTCGCTGGAAACTCCGGACTGTACACACGCACTGGTGGACGAGTGCGGGGAGCCGGCACAGGACATACCGGGCTGGGAAGGCGCACTGGAGGCCTGGTGCGTGGAGCTGGCATAGGTTGCACCGGACTGATGACACACTCCTCAGGGCGAGTGCGGGGAGCCGGCACAGGTCGTACCGGGCTGGGGAGTCGCACTGTATGCCTGGTGCGTGGAGCCGGCACAGATTGCACCGGACTGATGACACGCTCCGCAAAACGCCTGCGCTGCAGCATACTCCTAGCCAACATCACTAAGTATGATCCCCAATTAGAGGTAACGATATTCAGCTGCCTCTAATTGGGAACCATACACACACCAACATAGAAATATAATACCTAGAAACCCCCCTAGTTACGACCTGACCTAAAACACCATAGAGAACCCAGAGGGCTCTCTATGGTCAGGGCATGACAATACAGTTATTTTTTTTTCAATTCCTCATCAATCCATGGAGCCTTAAAACATGTACCCAATTGCCAAACTTTAGTAAAAGTAAAGGTACCTTTATAGAAAATATCACTCAGTAAAATCCTACCTGAGTAAATGTCTAAAAGAATTTGGTTTTAAATATACTTAAAAGTAAATGTAATTGCTAAAATATACTTAAATATCAAAGGTAAAAGTGTAAATAATTTCAAACTCCTTATATTAAGCGAACCAGACAGCAGCATTTTCTTGTTTTGTTTCATTTACAGATAGCCAGGGGCATGCTCCAACACTCAGACATAATTTACAAATGAAGCATGTGTTTAGTGAGTCCACTAGATCAGAGGCAGTAGGGATGACCGGGATGTTATTTTGATAAGTGTGTGAATTAGACAATTTTTTCTGTCCTGCTAAGAATTCAAAACGTAACAAGTACTTTTGAGTGCCAGGGAAAATGTATAGAGTAAAAAGCACATTATTTTCTTCAGGAATGTAGTGAAGTAAAAGTTGACAAAAATATAAATAGTAAAGTACTTTCAAATAATTTGACTTAAGTACTTTACACCACTGCTTAACAGTTCTAACAGTCAGTTTCTTAACAGGTGCAAGTTTATCAATAGTTGGAAGTATTGTAGCGTCTGGATGCTCCTTATTAATCACATCAGACCAACACATTTCTTCTTACATCATCCACATAAGAGTCACAGGAAAATATTTTGTATGATCTTTTATATATACTATTTTAGCCCAGCTTTTGGAACTCTTGGATATAGCCACTATTTTGTGATCATTGCATCCAATGTGTACGGATACAGCTTTAGAACAAAGCTATACAGTATTAGTCAGATTTAATCGATACATGTGGATGATCTTGTTCCTGTAGTGTTTGTAAACATCATGGTAGGTTGATTAATAACCCGAACCAGGTTTCAGGCACTGGTTACAGTGAGACGTTTATTCTTGAGAGGGCAGCTTGGTAGCTCTAACTCCAAAAAGTTTTGGGACACTGTAAAGTCCATGGAGAACAAGAGCACCTCCTCCCAGCTGCCCACTGCACTGAGGCTAGGTCATTTGGCTACCGAAACCCCGGCCAACAGCTCCGCACCCCCCGCAGCTACCCAGCTTCTCCTTCCCCCAAATCCAGATAGCAGATGTTCTGAAAGAGCTGCAAAACCTGGACCCGTACAAATCAGCTGGGCTAGACAATCTGGACCCTCTCTTTCTAAAATTATCCGCCACCCTTGTTGCAACCCCTATTACCAGTCTGTTCAACCTCTCTTTCGTGTAGTCCGAGATCCCTAAAGATTGGAAAGCTGCCGACCTGTATGCTCTAGTCAGCTGGCCCTCGCTACATATTCGTCGCCAGACCCACTGGGTCCATGTCATCTATTAGTCTATGCTAGGTAAAGCTCCTTATCTCAGCTCACTGGTCACGATAACAACACCCACCATAGCATYCGCTCCAGCAGGTATATCTCATTGGTCATCCCCAAAGCCAACACCTCTTTTGGCCGCCTTTCCTTCCAGTTCTCTGCTGCCAGTGACTGGAATGAATTGCAAAAATCACTGAAGCTGGAGACTTACATTTCCCTCACTAACTTTAAACATCAGCTATCTGAGCAGCTAACTAATCGCTGCAGCTGTACATAGTCCATCTGTAAACAGCCCACCCAATCTACCTACCTCATCCCCATCTTTTTTTTTTTACTTCCACATCATCATCTGCTCATCTATCACTCCAGTGTTAATCTGCTAAATTGTAATTACTTCGCTACTATGGCCTATTTATTGCCTTATCTCCTCACGCCATTTACACACACTGTATATAGACTTTCTTTTTTTTCTATTGCGTTATTGACTGTACGCAGTTTTTTCCATGCGTAACTCTTTGTTGTTGTTTGTGTCYCACTGCTTTGCTCTATCTTGGCCAGGTCACAGTTGTAAATGAGAACTTGTTCTCAACTAGCCTACCTGGTTGAATAAAAGGGAAATAAAATACATTTAAAAAAACACACAGATCCAATAAAAATGTCATTCTGCAACATTGTTTAGTTTTAAATGTGACAAGTCCAATCAGATAATGCAGATCTTCTTCTGACAGCTAGCGTGATTGACAGCTAACTATGCAGATTTGTTCTCCAGTTATTGCACATGTGGATAGTTAGCTGTCATTTAACTCATGTAGGCTAGCTGTCAGAGTAAAATCATGGACAAGTTTTTCAAACGTACAGCTCCCTCATCTACCGCTGCTTTCAATGTCAACAACAATGCAGACAACCCGGTCCCTGTCAATGTAACCGATGTGAAATGGCTAGCTAGTTAGCGGTGGTGCGCGCTAATAGCGCTTCAATTGGTGACGTCACTCGCTTTGAGACCTTGAAGTAGTGGTTCCCCTTGCTCTGCAAGGGCCGCGGCTTTTGTGGAGCGATGGGTAACGATGCTTCGTGGGTGACTGTTGTCTGTGTGCAGAGAGTCCCTGGTTCGAGCCCGGGTATGGGCGAGGGGACGGACGTAAAGTTATACTGTTACATTGATGCTGTTGACCCGGATCACTGGTTGCTGCGGAAAAGGAGGAGGTCGAAAGGGGGGTGAGTGTAACCGATGTGAAATGGCTAGCTAGGTAGCGGTGGTGCGCGCTAGCAGCCTTTCAGTCGGTGACGTCACTTTCAGTCGGTGCGTCACTCGCTTTGAGACCTTGAAGTAGTGGTTCCCCTTGCTCTGCAAGGGCCGCGGCTTTTGTGGAGCGATGGGTAACGATGCTTCATGGGTGACTGTTGTTGATGTGTGCAGAGGGTCCCTTGTTCGCGCCCGGGTCGGGGCGAGGGGATGGACTAAAGTTATACTGTTACATCAAGAAGAGAAAATACGACTCCGACTTCATTAAATATGGTTTTACGTAGGGTGCATTCGTAAATTTGCTCTGGCTATCTACTCAGATTCAGAGCACTATCGTCTGAGTGTGCCAGAGCGCAGAATAACTGATGAATTTACAAACACACCCATATATAGAAGACAGACAGGGTGAGTAGAACGTAGTGCGTCCTATGCAACGAGCTGTTAGCTAATGAGAGCATGAAACCCTCCAAAAGTTAACATCATCTGGGCACCAAGAATCCAAGCCACAAAGATAAAACAGCTGACTTTTTAAAAAGGAAATGTCAATATCTGGAGGCCTCACAAGAGTCATTGACCGAGGTATGCATGGTACATGAAAAGGCATTTTGCGCATTATACCTTGTGACCCAGCGCATTGCTAAGTGCAAAAAAGCCCACACCAGCGCAGAGAATCTCAAACTCCCTGCTGCGATTGATATGTGCATTGAAATCTTGGGAGAGTCAGCCGCAACAAATCCAATGACACTATGAGGAAGAGAATCAAGGATATATCTGAGAACATAACGCGCCCGACATCAGAGAGCATTACATGCTGACCACACTGCTTGTGTCGCATGCGCGAGCGTTGCAAAATACATTAACACATACATGTTATTCAATAATTTCACCCACACTGCTCTTGCGCTCCAACGAGCCTGTGTTGCCAGGCGCTAAAATAGAAGTTGCTTGTGGAGCAGAACACGCTGCAAGTCCTGCCTCTCTCATCTCCTTATTGGCTTTAAGAAGCATTTTCCCACGTGCCATCTCCTCATTGGTTATACCCACATGAGTGATTGAAAGATGAACGGAGGTCGGTGGTGGAAATACACCTTATGAAAGTTAGTTGCCAATCGCCATATGAAGTCCAAAGAAGAAAAAGCCTGGAAGGAGGAGAGATGACTAGAAACGATTCAGTTGACCATTTTATGTGTGGATTAATTGTCGGAGTAGAGGACCTTGTGCATTTCAGGTAAAATAACAACTCAACGTTTATATCCCAGGACAAATTAGCTAGCAACAGCAAGCTTGCTAAATAGGACAAATTAGCTAGCAACTGCAAGCTAGCTATGTAAATTGCCATAAATGTTTATTGCTTTTCGACCTGTCCCCAAATTAAGATAATTGGTTCAGAGTTTGTTTTGATATTTCAACCTGCGTGTCGTGATCGTGTTTGGTGTGGGTGACAAAGTAAATTTGCACACGATGCGCACGCACGCGCTCGCCCGGTTTGGGTATGGTGTTAGTGCAAATGGCCATTACGCGCTGCAGCTTGATGAATCCACGGATGTGGCTAACCATGCCATTCTAATGGTCTATGTCAGACACCATCTCTGCAGAGCCTGTCTTTAACACAATGGATATGTACCTGGGCTCCGTGGGACTGGCCTGGGATGGGTGCGTCGGTGTGACCACTGATGGGGCAGCTGCCATGACGGGAAAGCACTCCGGGGTAGTAAAGCGGATCCTGGAGAGAGCACCGAGTGCGAAGTGGAACCACTGCTTCCTACACAGGGAGGTACTGGCAGCGAAGGACATGGTGCCTGAGCTCCACGCCACTCTCCAGGATGTGATCAAGTGCGTCAACTATATCAAAAAGAGTTCCATGTTTCCAGGCCTTCTGTAGGGATATGGGGAGCGAACACCAGCAGGTGCTTTATCATGCAGAGGTCTGCTGGCTTTCCAGGGGTAAATTGTTGGGTCACTTTTAGGAGCTTCGAGCGGAGATTGCTGTGTTTCTTTCTGAAAACAAGTCCTCTCTGCCTGAACATTTTGATTGTGAGGACTGGTTCATGCAAGTTGCCAACCTGGCGGATATTTTTGATCATCTGAATTCTCTCAATCTGCCAATGCAAGGGAGGTGGCACAATAGATTTGAACAGAGTGACAAAGTGGATGCCTTCAAGATGGAGCTTACCACTTGTGCAAATCATGTTTCTAATGGGAGGATTGACATGTTTCCCAGTACTGATTTCGAGATTCAGAATCTGATCAACAAAGTGCACAGTGACACATTGAAAAAAAAACATTAAACAGCATCTTGCCAAGCTGCAGGGAAAGTTTTGCGACTACTTCCCGGAGGAGAAGAGGAGACAAGACGACTGGATACGGGACCCCTTTCAAGTGGAGATGGGAAGTGTCACGTTGCTAAGTAACGAAGAGGCTCTGCTGCTGGAGCTGTCATTTGATTGCGGACTGAGCACACGGTTCCCGGAAATGACGCTGCCAAAGTTCTGGAGCAGCGTAATGGGAGAGTATCCTGCTTTTGTCTGTCATACAAGAATCATGCTGCCATTCAGAACTACCTATCTGTGTGAAAGTGGCTTCTCTGCTATAGTCGTGCTGAAAACTAAAAGCAAAAACAAATTGGACAGCCAGCAAGACCTTCGAGTTGCCCTGACAACCAAACTTCAATAAACTTATCAAACTCAAGAAAAACCCCAGCTTTCTCACTGATAGGCCAGACACACACACACACACACACACACACACACACACACACACACACACACACACACACACACACACCCCCACACACACACACACACAACACACACACACACACACACACACACACACACTAACAATAAAGGGTTCATGAGATATTGTTCCCTATGTTAATTATTATTGTTAATTAATTTTGACATTCATATGACATTTTATTGAACTGTTTAAAAACATACACCTTTAAAATATGTTTCAAAGTGTGAAACTATTGACATGATAATGGATGATTAAGAATTACTAATGATTGTTGTTTTTTTTTCCATTTTAAACACTGTTATGTGTTACTGTTCATTAACATTATTGGACTGGTGTGTGTTTTATGGTTCATTAACATTATTGGACTGGTGTGTGTTACTGTTCATTACATTATTGACTGGTGTGTGTTACTGTTCATTAACATTATTGGACTGGTATGTGTTTTCCTGTTCATTAACATTATTAGACCGGTGTGTGTTAACTGTTCATTACATTATTGGCCTGGTGTGTGTTAATGTTCATTAACATTATTGGACTGGTGTGTGTTACTGTTAACATTATTGGACTGGTGTGTGTTAATGTTCATTAACATTATTGGACTGGTGTGTGTTACTGTTACATGATTGGACTGGTGTGTGTTACTGTTCATTAACATTATTGACTGGTGTGTGTTACTGTTCATTACATTATGGACTGGTGTGTGTTACTGTTCATTAACATATTGGACTGGTGAGTGTTACTGTTCATTAACATTATTGGACTGGTGAGTGTTACTGTTCATTAACATTATTGGACTGGTGTGTGTTACTGTTCATTAACATTATTAGACTGGTTTGTGTTCTTGTTCATTAACATTAATGGACTGGGTGTGTTTACTGTTCATTAACATTATTGGACTGGTATATGTTCTGTTCATTAACATTATTGGACTGGTGTGTGTTACTGATCATTAAAATTGTTGGACTGGTGTGTGTTACTGTTCATTAACATTATTGGACTGGTGTGTGTTAACTGTTCATTAACATTATTGGACTGGTGTGTGTTACTGTTATTAACATTATTGACTGGTGGTGTGTTACTGTTCATTAACATTATTGACTGGTGTGTGTTACTGTTATTAACATTATTGGACTGGTGTGTGTTACTGTCATTAAAATTGTTGGACTGGTGTGTGTTACTGTTCATTACCATGATTGGAACTGGTGTGTGTTACTGTTCATTAACATTATTGAACTGGTGTGTGTTACTGTTCATTAACAATATTGGACCTGGTGTGTGTTACTGTTAACATTATTGGACTGGTGTGTGTTACTGTTCATTAACATTATTGGACTGGTGTTTGTAACTGTTCTTAACATTATTGGCACTGGTGTGTGTTACTGTTCATTAACATTATGGACTGGTGTGTTGTTTTTATTAATTATTGGGTTATGTGTTTTAATTTTTTGTTAAAATTAGGTGTGGTTACTGGGTTGTGGGTTCTGGTTTTATAATTTTTGTTTATGTATTTATGTTTTAGTTTTTAAGGTCGGTTGTTTTGTTATTTTGTTGTTAATTATTGATTGTTATATTATTTTGTAATTTTTAATTATTGTGGTTTTGGGTTGTGTTTCTTTCATTAACATTATTGTTGTGTGTTTTTATCTGTTTATTTTTTTGTATGAAAATTGTTGGTGGTTGTTACATTATTATTTTGTGTGTGGTGGTGTGTTTGTTCTTATTTTAATTGTGGGGTTGTTTACTTAGGTGGGTTTTATTTTATTAAATAATTGTGTGACGTTTCGCTGTGTGTTGTGTTTTTTGGTTTTTTTATTGATTTGGGTGTGTTTTTTAACATATTGGATGGTTTGTTTTTTGTTTATTTGTTTAATTTTATTAAATTTTATTTGTGTGTTTATTTTATTTTTTTAATGTGTGTGTTTTTCATTAAATTATAAAGGTGGTGTTGTTTTTTAATTGGTTAACTTGTTGTACTGTCATTAACATATTGACTGGTGGTGTTAATGTTCATTAACATTTATTGGACTGGTGTGTGTCTGTTACATTATTTGACTGTGTGTGTTACTGTTCATTAACATTATTGGACTGGTGTTTGTTACTGTTCATTACATTATTGACTGGTGTTTGTAACTGTTCATTAACATTATTGGACTGGTGTGTGTTACTGTTCATTAACATTATTGGACTGGTGTGTTGGTTACTGTTCTTAAATATTGGACTGGTGTGTGTTAATGGTTCATTAACATTATTGGACTGGGTGTGTTACTGTTAACATTATTGGACTGGTGTGTGTTACTGTTACATTATTGGACTGGTGTGTTTCTGTTCATTAACATTATTGGACTGGTGTGTGTTACTGTTTATAACATTATTGGCCTGGTGTGTGTTACTGTTCATTAACATTATTGGACTGGTTGTGTGTTACTGTTCATTAACATTATTGACTGGTGTGTGTTACTGTTCATTAACATTATTGGGACTGGTGTGTGTTACTGTTAACATTATTGGACTGGTGTGTGTTCTGTTCAATTAACATATTGGACTGGTGTGTGTCTGTTATAACATTATTGGACTGGTGTGTGTTACTGTTAACATTATTGGACTGGTGTGTGTTACTTGTTCATTAACATTATTGGACTGGTGTGTTTACTGTTACATTATTGGACTGGTGTGTGTTCTGTTCATTAACATTATTGGACTGGTGTGTATAATGTTCATAAATTATTGGACTGGTGTGTGTTACTGTTCATTAACATTATTGGACTGGTGTTGTGCTTCTGTTAACATTATTGGACTGGTGTGTGTTAATGTTCATTAACATTATTAGGACGGTGTGTGTTACTGTTCCATTAACATTATTGGACTGGTGTGTGTTACTGTTCATCTAACATTTAGACTGGTGTGTGTTCTGTTCATTAACATTATTGGACTGGTGTGTGTTATGTTCATTCACATTATTGGACTGGTGTGTGTTACTGTTCATTAACATTATTGGACGTGTGTTGTTCTTAACATTATTGGACTGGTGTGTGTTACTGTTCATTAACATAATTGGACGGTGTGTGTTACTGTTCTTAACATTATTGGCTGGTGTGTGTTACTGTTATTAACATTATTGGACTGGTGTGTGTTACTGTTCATTAACATTATTGACTGGTGTGTGTTACTGTTAAAATTATTGGACTGGTGTGTGTTACTGTTCATTAACATTATTGGACTGGTGTGTGTTACTGTTCATTAACATTATTGGACTGGTGTGTGTTACTGTTCATTACATTATTGGACTGGTGTGTGTTACTGTTCATTAACATTATTGGACTGGTGTTGTGTTACTGTCATTAAAATTTTGGACTGGTGTGTGTTACTGTTCATTAACATTATTGGACTGGTGTGTGTTCCTGTTCATTACATTAATGGACTGGTGTGTGTTACTGTTCATTAACATTATTGGACTGGTGTTGTTTACTGTTCATTAACATTATTGGACTGGTGTGTGTTACTGTCATATAACATTATGGACTGGTGTGGTGTTACTGTTCATTAACATTATTGGACTGGTGTGTGTTACTGTTAACATTATTGGACTGGTGTGTGTTTCATGTTCATTAACTTAATTGGACTGGTGTGTGTTACTGTTCATTAACATTATTGGACTGGTGTTGTGTTCTGTTCATTAACGATTATTGGACTGGTGTGGTGTTACTGTTAACATTAATTGGACTGGTTTGTGTTACTGTTCATTACATTATTGGACTGGTGTGTGTTCTGTTCATTAACATTATTGGACTGGTGTTTGTTATGTTCATTAACATTATTGGACTGGTGTGGTGTTACTGTTCATTTAACATTATTGGACTGGTGTGTGTTACTGTTCATTAACATTATTGGACTGGTGTTTGTTTACTGTTCATTAACATTATGGACTGGTGTGTGTTACTGTTTAACATTATTGGACTGGTTTGTGTTACTGTTCATTAAACATTATTGGACTGGTGTGTGTTATGTTCATTAACATTATTGGACTGGTGTTTGTTACTGTTCATTAACATTATTGGACTGGTGTGTGTTACTGTTCATTAACATTATTGACTGGTGTGTGTTACTGTTCTAACATTATTGGACTGGGGTGTTTGTTACTGTTCATTAACATTATTGGACTGGTGTGTGTTACTGTTCATTAACATTATTGGACTTGGTGTTGTGTTACTGTTTAACATTATTGGAACTGGTGTGTGTTACTGTTCATTAACATTATTGGACTGGTGTGTGTTTACTGTTCATTAACATTATTGGACTGGTGTTTGGTTCCTGTTCATTAACATTATTGGACTGGTGTGTGTTAATGTTCATTAACATTATTGGACTGGTGTGTGTATGTTACATTATTGGACTGTGTGTGGTTACTGTTCATTAACATTAATTGGACTGGTGTTGTTACTTGTCATTAACATTATTGGACCTGGTGTGTGTTACTGTTCATTAACATTATTGGACTGGTGTGTGTTTACTGTTATAACATTATTGGAACTGGTGTGTGTTCTGTGTCATTAACATTATTGGACTGGTGTGTGTTACTTGTTATTTCATTTTATACTGTATGACTTATTGGACTGGTGTGTGTTAACATTAACCTTTGAGGTTTGGTGTAGGTCTTCTAGTCGGGCGGGAGGGGCGGCGGCTGCTATGCTAC
>NC_036871.1:4995439-5094315 GCF_002910315.2 Salvelinus sp. IW2-2015 | reverse complement strand
GTTACTGTTAACATATTAGATTGGTGTGTTGTACATTAACATTATGACTGGTGTGTGTTACTGTTAACATTATTGGACTGGTGTGTATTTCCTATGTACGCATTATTGACTGGTGTGTATTAATGTTCATTAAAATTATTAGACTGGTGTGTTTACTGTTAACAATTAGACTGTGTGTGGTTACTGTTATTAACTATTATTGGACTGGTGTGTGTTACTGTTAACTATATTGGACTGGTGTGTATTCCTGTTAACATTATTGGTCTGGGTGTATTAATGTCATTAAAATTATTGGACTGGTGTGTTACTGTTTAACATTATTGGACTGGTGTGTGTTACGTGTTTATCAACATTATTGGACTGGTGTGTGTTACTGTTCATAACATTATAGGACTGGTGTGTGTTACTGTTCATAACATTATTGGCGTGTGTGTACTGTTCATTAACATTATTGGACTGGGTGTGTTACTGGTTCATCAACATTATTGGCCTGGTGTGTTGTTACTGTTCATTAACATTATGACTGGTGTGTGTTACTGTTTAACATTATGGAACTGAGTGTGTGTTACGCTAAAATTGACGGAATTTGGACGGTGGGATTGGCATCCCTAGTTGCTTTGTGTACTGTTAACATTATGGAGTGGGATTTAGTGTTCATCTGGTTCATTAACGTTATGGACTGGTGTGTGTTACGTGTTAGTAAGTCACTGTTTGCAAAACTAAGATAACAATTGATGGTGACTGGTGTTACGCCCTTGCTATAACATATATTGGACTGGTGTGTCTTACTGTCTAACATTATATAACTGGCGAAGCAAATTGTGTCTGTTACAATTAACAATTTGAATCTGGACTTTGTTTTTCCGGTTATTAACATTATAGACGTGTGTTACTGAGTCTTGTAAGGCATACAATTAGCTGGGTGTGTTCCTTCATAACAGTTATGTAGACTGGTGTTACTGTTCATATACATTATTGGACCGGTGTGTGTTATTTGGCATAACATTATTGAGTGCGTGGTGTGTTACTGATCATTAAAAACAATTATTGACTGCTGGTGTGTACTGTTTCATTAACATGTTATGGACGGTATGTGTTACTTGTTTCATTAACATTATTTGACTGGGTGTGTTACTGTTCATTAAACATTTTATTGGACTGGTGTTACTGTTAAATTATTGGACTTGTGGTGGGTTACTGTTCTTAACATTTTGGACGGTGTGGGGTTACGTTCATTAACATTATTGGACTGGTGTTTGTACTGTTCATTAAACATTATTGGACTGAGATGTTTTAATGTTTATTAACATTATTGGACTGGGTGTGTTACTGTTTAACATTATTGGACTGGTGTGTGTACTTCGATTACATTATTGGTACTGGTGACTGTTCATTAACATATTGGACTGGTGTGTGTAATGTTCATTAAATTAAATTACATTATGGACTGGTGTGTGTTACTGTTAACATTAATTGGACTGGTGTGTTTCCTGTTCTAGTAACATTATTGGACTGGTTTGTGTGACTGTTCATTAACATTATTGAGGACTGGTTGGGTGTTTCATGTTCATTAAACATTATTGGGACTGGTGGTGATGAATGTTCATTAACATTATTGGACGGTGCTCTGTGTTGCTCTCGATGCTCATGTAAACATTATGTGCAGAGCAATTCTCGTGTCTGAGTTAAAGCGCCTTTCATGCTACCTATAGATCTGAAGTGCACCTGGTTTTGTGCATCCTATCATATGGTCATTCAAAAAACGTATTGGGACAAATATGGGGTGTTGTGTTCTCACATTTTGTCTGTTAACCGAGTCACTTATGCAACCTTACTCATAGGAACCCCATCGGTTGTGTTTGTTATGCTGTGATAAAATTAATTTTTCACATGGTAGTGTTGTTTTATCAACTCGTTTGTCTATTAGCGAAGTTATGTATACTGATGACTTGGTTCTGAAGTAAAAACTCTGTAGTAACAACCCATTTTACTTGAACAAACCCAACAGTGTACATAACTGGGACTGGGGTGTTACAGATATTGGCATGAATCATTATTGACTGGATGTGTGTTAAGGTCAATTAATCATGAATTGGACTGAGTGTGTTACTTATTTTGAGTAACATTATTGTACTGGTGTGTACTGTTCATAACATAGTGGACTAGGTGGTTGTTACTGTTCATTAGGCACCATTATTGACTGTGTTTGTTAACTCGTTTAACATTATTTACTGAAGTGGTGGTATACGTGTAGTCAATAACAATATTGACTGGGTGATGTTACGTAGTTCATTTAACAGGATTTCCTGAGGCTTTCGATTAGCCTGCAACATTATTGCCTGTGTGTGGTTATGTTCATTAACATTATTGATGGGATGTGTGTTACCTGTCAGATTTAACATATTGACGGATGTCCTTGTTCATAACCATTATTGACTGGTATGTGTCCGTTCATACAATTGGAGCTGGTGTGTGTTACTGTTCATTAACATTATTGGACTGGTGTGTGTTACTGTTCATTAACATTATTGGACTGGTATGTGTTCCTGTTCATTAACATTATTGGACTGGTTTTGATGTCATGTTCTGAGTCTGATTATTTATTACACCTCACTCCTGAACTGATCGCCGAAATAAATGACTTATTCTCTTGAATTGATAATGAATGTTTTCTCAGTTAATATGGCGTAGAGCGTTGAGCCTGTCATCAAAAGATTGCTAGGTCGAATCCCAGAGCTGATAAGGTAAACATCTGTAGTACTCCACCTGAACAAGGCAGTTAACCCACTGTTCCTAGGCTGRCATTGTAAATAAGAATTTGTTCTTAACTGACGTGCCTAGTTAAATAAATAAAAATATGTCCACATCATTTTGTAGTAGGATGTCCTTTTAAAAAGTCCCCAGAACTGACTTTCCTCCCAATAATGTTTGATCCCGTCAGTATATATTTTGGCTAGTATATTGTATCAATATGAACGTCTGGATGACATATTTTCAATGTCCATATAAGATGTCTCTTCGAACACCGGAACAGACGTCTTTTCAACGTCTTTTCAATTTAAGATAACGTTTTTTATTTCTGAATAAGACATATTTTCGATGTCCAGAAAATATGTATTTTCGACACCCAGAAAATACTTATTCTAAACTTTCATTCAGCACCTGAAATGTACGTGATGTCAACGTAATTTTGCTTACTGGGTTACTTTGATTATGACCTTATGATGAAGATTAAAATAAGCAGAATAAGGTGTTTACATGACTAATGCCATGCTTGGCCTACTACCATAACCAGTTTAATATCGAATTATTAGTGTCCATGTAAAGATATTCAGTGAGCTAATCTCAAATTCTTACATTGAAAGTGTCCTGAATAAAGCTATCTGGCTAACATGAATCTCAAACAATGCTCTCTTTGTTTAGCTAGACTAACATGTACCTAGAGACAGTCCTGGACAAAGAGTTATCTGACCTTCACTGCTCTATCATCCAGCACAAACCTGTAGCTGGGCATTGATATGGAACTCACACATACAGAACTTTCTGAGTGTAGCAATGCTATTCACACATCCAGAGTTGCCTGAGTTCAGCTAGCAAACTAGAAGCTTACAACTTGCACCATAACTCAACATAGCCATAGATCTCATCTCAGCAATGCTAATGTGGAGCTCACAAAGACAGAAGTGTCTGAGTACTTTCCACACATTACAGCTATCTGAGTTCAGCTAGCTTACTACCCTAACAACTCACACTGGAACTCACACAGACATACTTCTCAGCTCAGTTATGCTAACGTGGAGCTCGCCCAGGGAGAGGTGTCTGAGTTCAGCCTCTGGCTCTGTGCTTCCACAGCTTGTCCTCACATGCCCCAAATTCCTGAATCCAAGCCAAGGTCTGGCCACTCGTGGCTCCATGTGCAGAGTGCCGTAATGCTGTGGCGTATACCATAGCGGGATGTTAACTGTGAGGTATTTTTGGCCTGGGACACTAAAGCTAACTGACTCCCCCCCCCCCCCCCCCCCCCACAAGGAAAGTAAAACGTGTAGATAATTTGTTCTCTGAAGTCAGGATAGAGCCCTGTCCTGACAGCTGGAAAGTTAACCTTTCAAGGCCACTCGACATGTGGCGTCTTTCCTGGGAAAGTCATAAAACCAATGGCTGAACAGTCTCTCATAACGCATTTTCTTCTAAGAGATTGAGTCGAAACATTATAATCCTGCAAGGTCTGAAGTCTCAAGTTACTTTAGAGAGAAACAAATGTTTTTGTCGTTTGGTCGGGGAGTGTGGGTGGACGTCTACTTRGACCGTCTAGCAATCCAAATGTTGCGTGTTCGATTTGGGGACAACTGTAGTAATTTAGCTAACCCTTCCCTTAAACGTTACCAATCAAAATAAATGTTCTACTACAGCGACCTCTTCTTTTGGTGGAGCCTATTTGATTCTGAGTTTGGACATATAAAAACTTAGTTTGTCAAAACTATTTCTAAGATGCAGATTTTGAGTTTTTCCGAACTCGCTTCACTCGTGCGTAAGAGGGAGGCTTGCGTTGCTAGCACGTGGCGTTGCTAGCACTGCTGGAACTCCATTTAAGCTGTTTACATGTCTTAATAATTGCTCAAAAATGGATTGGTATCGAAAACATCAAACACATGGTTTCCACGTGTTTGATACCATTCCATTCACTCCATTCCAGCCATTATTATGAGCCGTCCTCCCATCAGCAGCCTCCTGTGATGCGTTAGCATACCTGTAGACTTRCAGTCATTGCGCTAACCCTAGTTAGCATTGGCTCGCAAAACGACCWATAGCTTCCTTCATACTGCACGCAGAGACATACAAATACAAGTTCATCTGACTCTAATCTTGCAGTATCGAAATAGCTGCTGCAAGTCTGTTAATTTTTCCAATGCTACTGTTTGTTTATTGTCCATATGATATATTTATACTTGTATACTTGTATGTTTGAGGAATTTTAATTATGAGATTTCTGTTGTTTGAATTTGGCGCCCTGCACTTTCACTGGCTGTTGTCATATCGATCCCGTTAACGGGATCTCAGCCCTAATAATTAATAGACCCTCTGCAAATTACAGCTAGTTTTCAAGTAACACATCCCTCCAATTAGCCTCCTCCAATTAGGCCCCTCTCTGAGACCACTCCCAGTCAGTCCTAACAAAATTATTGCTTGAGAAATTGCATTTTGCTAAGAAGCAATTTTTTACTTAAACCAATCCCGTAAGGCACTTAATTATTACCCAGAAAAGATTTGACATTTAGGTAAATCATTAGGTATTTTAGGTAAAATATCTGCATTGGCCCTTTAAATCCATGATAGCCACTCTGCAGAATGACCCAATTCTATTGCCCTTTGAAAAGTGCAAAATAATCCAATAGTGTTTACACCATGGGATACATATTTTACACTGCCTTGAAACTGTAAACTTCTTTCCCCAGTGGCTGCTTGCATTGACATAACGCTGCCAAGACAACTCAACTCAATGACACATTTGACAGTACAGTAGCAGATTACTGTAGCAGAAAACATCACTTAAAATCGAATCAAACGGTATTTGTCACATGCTTTTTAATCAACAGGTGTAGACTAACAGTGAAATGCTTACTTACGGGCCCTTCCCAACAATGCAGAGAGAAAAATAATAACATGAGGAATAAATACACGATGAGTAACAAAAACTTATATATAGACAGGTACTAGTACCGAGTCAATTTGCAGGGGTATGAGATAATTGAGGTAAATATGTACATAAAGGTAGGGATAAAATGACTAGGCAGCAGGATAGATAATAAACAGTAGCAGCAGTGTATGTGATGAGTCAAAAGAGTTAGTGCAAAAAGGGTCAATGCAGGTAGTCCGAGTAGCTATTTGGCTAACTATTTAACTAACTATTTTACAGTCTTATGGCTTGGGGATAGAAGTTGTTCAGGGTCCTGTTGGTTCCAGACTTGGTGCACTGGTACCACTTGCCGTGTGGTAGCAGAGAGAACAAGTCTATGACTTGGGAGTCTTGGACAATTTTTTGGGCCTTCCTTTGACACCATACGTACTACCCTCTGTAGCGCCTTGCGGTCGTATGCCAAGCAGTTGCCATACCAAGCGGTGATGCAGTCAGTCAAGATTCTCTCAATGGTGCAGCTGTACAACGTTTTGAGGATCTGAGGTCCCGTGCCTAATGCTTTCAACCGCCTGAAGAGGAAGAGGCATTGTCGTGCCTTCTTCACGACCTGTGTATGTGTGTGTGGACCATGATAATTCTTTAGTGATGTGGTCACAGAGGAACTTGAAGCTCTCGACTCGCTCCACTACAGCCCCGTCGATGTGGATGGGGGCCTGTTCGGCCCTCCATTTCCTTTAGTCCACGATCAGCTCCTTTGTCTTGCTCAGGTTGAGGGAGTTGTTGTCCCCTGTGTTGAGGGTCAGTGTGGCGTATGTGTTGTTGCCTACCCTCACCACCTGGGGGCCCGTCAGGAAGTCCAGGATCCAGTTGCAGAGGGAGGGGTTCAGTCCTAGGGTCCTTAGCTTAGTGAGGAGCTTGGAGGGCACCATGGTGATGAAATCTGAGCTGTAGTCAATGAACAGCATTCTCACATAGGTGTTCCTCTTGTCCAGGTGGGAGAGGGCAGTGTGGATATGTTGGGGCAGTGTGCAAATTGGAGTGGGTCCAGGGTGTCTGGGATGATGTTGTTGATGAGAGTCATGTTAGAGAGGTAGGAAAGGTCAATTTATTTATTTAATAGATCATTTCAATATTTGAAAAGCATTACTTTCTCTATAATGCATGCTCACATGAGTTGGTGGGGGTTTTGTGGGTGGAGGAGGGCAGGAAGGGTTGGTGGGTATCAAACTATATAGAGGACCACCATAACACTCTGTATTTTACTCAACCAATAATTGCAATGCTTTACTGTGGCTTGCCTTGGCCATGCACCAAGCATCTGTAACCAATGAAGAATCAAGATACTGTGGCGGACCATAGAGAATGCAACCAACCACATCACTGGGAAGCCACAGTTCAAACGGCTATTTCGAGGAGGTAGTGATAAACGAATTAGAGGACTGCTTTGATTTTGAAAGCTGTCTTTGTTCTATGTCATATAACTCAACAATATCATACAAGAGTCCTCTTCAACTCCCGATTGGACAGCTGATATACACACTTACATGGCACAACTCAAAAGCTTTGGGTCTACTGCACTGAAGTTGAAGGAAAAACATCTGCCATAGTTATTGTTGGATAGGAGACCTCACTCAGCATAGTGCGTTTGATATGTTGTTCTGTATGCCTATTCCAATGCTATAAAATAAAATATTCCCCTCATTCTTTACCTGAAACTCAATTAGAGTTGTCTTTCAAGCTTACTCCCTAATGCATTACCATAAGGTGTGTGCAAAGTTCTCTCAGCATTTCTGAACACAAAGACATTCACACAAGGGATTTTTATTATTTTTTATTAATTTAACCTTTATTTTTATCAGGGAGTCATACTGGTCTCTTTCACAGATGACCCCTTAATTGCTTAAATTACAGAAAATATACACATCCAAATTTAAATATCTCAAAGCAGCCAACAAGTGCTCAGCATATGTGGGAACTCATTCAAGACTGTTGCAAAAGCATTCCAGGTGAAGCTGGTTGAGAGAATGCCAAGAGTGTGCAAAGCTATCATCAAGGCAAACGGTGGTTACTTTGAAGAATCTAAAATCTATTTTGATTTGTTTAACCTTTTTCTCAATCTAGGGGGTGCTGTTTCCACTTTGGAAAATATCGTCTCCAAATTAAACTGCCTCATACTCAATTCTTGCTCGTACAATATGCATATTATTATTACTATTGGATAGAAAACAATCTCTAGTTTCTAAAACCGTTTGAATTATGTCTGTGGGTGAACCAGAACTCTTTCTGCAGCGAAATCCATGGCAGGAACTGCGAAGGTCTGAAAACGAGGCTCTGTTCTCAGATCAGTTTAAAGCTCTGTATGTATCCTATGGGTCGACATGAACTGCACCCGCCTTCCCCTGGATGTCAGTAACCAATGAGAAGTGGAATGGAGTTTCTACGTAGTTCTCAGASATTATAAAAGGCCAAGGAACGAAGGGAGCTCTCTTTTCGACGTTCGTCATTGCGCAAAGCAAGACCTCAGGATGGCATTTTGAAACGCTCAGTTATCGACCTTAGATATATCCGTCTGTAATTTAATTCGATATAGGTGTTAGAAACATCATAACGAAGTTATTTTAAACCGAGTTATATCAGTTTATGCGAGTATATTGCTATTTTCGGAATTTCCTTAGTATTGCGTTTTGAACATTTGGGCATGTTGTGGCCACATAGCTATTGTTAGCTGCTAATTCCGAAGTTGAAGAACAACGTTTACCAACCAAGCAACGATTCTTTTGGACAAAGACACCTTGCCCAAGATTCTGATGGAAGCTCGTCCAAAAGTAAGAGCTATTTATGATGTTATCTCGTATTTATGTGGAAAAATGTAAACGGATTTGTCCGCCATTATTGCGGCACTAGTCTGGCTGTAACGCACACTGTATGTCTAGTCACGTTATTTAAAAATCTAACTCAGCGGTTGCATTAATAACTAATGCATCTTTCATTTGCTGTCCAACCGTTATTTTTTAGTCAATTAATCGATAATAATTCGTAAACTTAGGTGCCTTTCCAAGATGGCGCGGCCAGAATGCATGACCTGTTGCCACTGATCACATTGTATAACCACGATTTGTGCTGTAAATATGCACATTTTCGAACAAAACCTATATGCATTGTGTAATATGATGTTACAGGACTGTCATCTGACGAAGTATATAAGGTTAGTCAAAAATTATATACTTTTGTGCTGGATTGTTACGATCGCTAACCTGTGCTGCTGGTAAATTGCTTGTGTTTCTGGCTATTGTGCTAAGCTAATAAAATGCTATATTGTGTTTTCGCTGTAAAACACTTAAAAATCTGACATATTGGCTGGATTCACAAGATGTTGGTTCATTTGCTGTACACTGTGTATTTTTCAAAATGTTTTAAGATGAGTAATTAGGTATTTGACGTTGGTCTCTGTAATTATTC
Source organism: Salvelinus sp. IW2-2015 (assembly GCF_002910315.2). NCBI lineage: Eukaryota > Metazoa > Chordata > Actinopteri > Salmoniformes > Salmonidae > Salvelinus > Salvelinus sp. IW2-2015. The sequence continues at coordinate 5,085,221 of NC_036871.1, read as the reverse complement.
TGGCAGCTTCGGCACTATTTAGATTGCAGCTGCAATGTAGAACTGTGATTTATACCTGAAATATGCACATTTTCTAAAAAAACTATGCTATAACAATAAATATGTTATCAGACTGTCATCTTATGAAGTTGTTTCTTGTTAGTGGCTATATATATCTTTATTTGGTCGAAATTGTGATAGCTACCCATGCAGGAAAAATGGTGGGAAAAAAAAGTTGTCTTTTGCTTGGTGGTTAGCTAATAGATTTACATATTGTGTCTTCCCTGTAAAACATTTTAAAAAATCAGAAATGATGGCTGGATTCACAAGATGTGTATCTTTCATCTGGTGTTCTTGGACTTGTGATTTAATGATATTTAGATGCTAGTATTTACTTGTGACGCTATGCTAGGCTATGCTAGTCAGCTTTTTTACTGTGGGGGGTGCTCCCGGATCCGGGATGTTGTGCAAGTAGAAGTTAACACTTTTTTGGTTACTACATGATTCCATGTGTCATTTCACAGTTTTGACATCTTCACTATTATACTACAATGTAGAAAATAGTAAAAATAAAGAAAAACCCTTGAATAGGTGTGTCCAAACTTTTGACTGGTACTGTACATATATGGCCACTCCTCCCCCTTTATGAAATCTAAATACATTATAATAATTTACTTGATGTCTTTATCAGAGACAGAACCATTTAACCGTGTTTCTGAGAGAACCAGAATGTCAGGACATGTGTGCTGTAGCCAAATGTCAATTGTGTCTATTTTTTCAATCATACTTCGCACTTTTAGGTCCATTAGCCCAAGACCCCTGCGAGATTTAAAATCAGAGGGGGTAGTGAGCTCATTCCCATAAGAGCTAATGGGCATAGGGTATTCTGAAGCTATTTGTTGAGGTTGCTGAGACTTTGCCAAAGTCCCTGGCCAACCAGGAATAATCAGGATCAGAAAATATTTTTAAGACACCACGTCCATACTGTACATATTGGATAGTCTCCAAATGAGTTCAGCTATAGGACTCGTTGACAGCCAGCTAAGGCTTAAAAGCTCCTAGACACAGACAAGAGGAACAAAAGCCCTTCTCCCCTGCAGTTAGTTTGATGAAAAGCAAGAGTTCCCTTATGTCTCCTCTTACATGAATAGACACACATTGCCTTTGCTCAGGGACTCAATGAATAGAGTCAGTCCCTATGAAGGTGAATGCACTGTGCTTGACACCATTTCTAGAAGGATATGACACGTCCCATCTCTGCTAGATCCCTGACAGGTGAAGAAGTCCTTGGGGGGGCTAGGAAGGTCACTGGGGTTAAACCCCTCCTTCTTTTATGCATGTCGATGTGGGGGTCTGTCAACCAAGCCAGATCAATATGAATATTGCATCATCTTTGTGAGTACGTGTGTGCTTGCGTGCGTGTGTATGAAGCAAAAAATATTTGGTGACTTTGTGAGGAAAATGTCATTATAACTGCTAAATCTTTTCCAAACATTATCACAACCCTTGTAGTCAAGTATGAGGTACCAGAATAACCTGACGGGCTTAACAAAATGATTATTGTCATGGCATCATCAAACCATACGCCCACTCTGAGTTCTGAAAACCTCACTGGAATATTCTTGAACTGCTTCTGGACTTTTCCTGGAAGGTTCCCAAAAGGAACAGACATCAGAGGACTGTTCCACCCACCAGCAACCTTTAGGGAACCAAAAACAGCAATGGTGGATTTCTGAAAATGTGMGTTTACGTGTGGGTTTAGAACTGACGGAATTAAGACAAAATACTCTGGCACCTGCCAATGCAGTGATATTAGACTCTGAACAGTGCTTCATGGAGTCTATGTCACACCCATGTTAGTGTTCGAGTACCACATTGCAACAGGGCAATAATTTCCTTGCTCTTTTAATGGCCTTGGAAGGCCTTGCTTTCATCCCTTTGTTTTTTTCACTCCCCTCCTGGAGGCCTCAAACAACAGAAAGTGTCTGTTAAAAAGATGGCTGCCAATGAACCTCTCTAAGGATGTGCCATTCCCAGATCCCTTTTGTCAGTTGCCCCTGTCCTAATTGTCCAGGCGAATTGGGCCCCTGGCCCTGCAGTCCAGCAGTTGAAGGGTCCGTTGAGGTGTAAGGAACAACTGGGCAGTCTCTTTGTTCCATCAGGAGAAGCCCCCAATTCCCCATAGTGATGCCACACACACAGGCACCCATGTATATCGCTCTGTCAGTCTCTGTCTTTCTGTCAGTCAGTCTCTTTCTCTATATTGCTCTGTCAGTTTGTCTTTCTGTCAGTCTCTCTCTTTCTNGCTCTGTCAGTCTGTCTTTCTGTCAGTCTCTCTCTTTCTGTCGGTCTCTCTCATTCTCTATATCGCTCTGTCAGTCTCTCTCTTTCTGTCGGTCTTTCTCATTCTCTATATCGCTCTTTCAGTCTCTGTCTTTCTGTCAGTCTCTTTCTCTCTCAGGACATCCAAGTTGACAGCTCAAACTGGGAAAGGAATCCTGCTGAGTTCACGTTTGAGATCTAACAATACAACCCTATAGCCATGGTGAGCGTGTTACGCAATCATCTCGAGAGTACTTACATTTCCCACACACACACACACACACACACACACACACACACACACACACACACACACACACACACACACACACACACACACACACACACACACACACACACACACACACACACAGTAAGAAACAATTATGAACTATCTTCCAGGGAATTGCAAGCTTGAACTACTCTTGGATGGTGGAGTGTGTGTGTGTCTGTGTCTGTGTGCGTACATAGCAGTAGCCGGTGAGATGGATTCAAAGGAGGGTAGTGTGAGTGAGATAAATGTATCCATCAGGTTTCAGCATGAGAGGGAAAGAAGGAGGGGAGCAGAGGAAAAAAATGGGGAGGTAAGGACGGAGTTTAGGAAAACTATCACAGATTCCAGCCTTACATAAGAGGGCCATGTAAAAAAAAAAGAAAGACAGTAATTGGATGTCTGCCATTAAGTTTCCCAACTCTTTTATTCCGTCCCTTTTTTTACAATCCCCAGACACAAAGGTGTGGTGAGCAAAAGGTTCTCTCTCTCTCTTCTTCTCTTTCTCACTGTGTTTTTTCACGGAGAGGCAGGGAGTTGTTGAAAGCTGGCTTTGTTGGCAGTTTGCTCCAGGCATAAGCGACATAAGCGGTCACTTAGGGCCCCTTTGGGTGGAGGGGGGGAGTTAGAATAGTAGAATACACAAGGGGTAAGTATTTTTTTAAATTGTTTATAGGGCTGTTAAGGTGACCGTATCACCGCCACAACGGTGGCCACGAGTCATGATGGCAATCAAATTCCACGTGACCATCACGGTAATTAGGCTTCTCCAAGCTCTGATGCTGCTGCTGGTCATTAGTAGCCTACCAAACTTGCTAACTGCCTGGTATTCAGCACTCTATTGTCCCTCTAATCACTCTGACATCAATGCAAATGTACTCAAAAATCTAATCAAACACTTCATGAGAGACCATGAGCTCATGTTGCGCAACATTTCTATAGGCTATGTAATTGCGTGAGAAAACAAGAATGATGGCCTCTATTAAAAAGAGGAGGATCCCATCAGCTTTCTATAGGCTAGGCCTACTATATTTATTTCTCAACTTTCCTAATATTAAGCACATTGCTTATATTTACAACAGGAGTATAGCCTCCCTGGCTGTCATAAAAATAAACCACGGGAAAAGCGTCCTCCATTTGCTATTTAAGTGCATAGATGACAGGTATTTTTTCCCGCTGCCCCTGTTTTGATACAGGTGCATGATAATGATCCGTTCTAAATCAAAACAAATTTCACACATTTATTATGTAGTATGTATAAAGACAAAATCAAATCAAGAATAGTCTGACGGGTGACAATATTAGCCTATCACTTGTGAATGATGCCCAGCATAAGAAACAATGCCTTTTTTTGTGACTTTTTTCGAATCGTAGCCTAGCCCATAGGCCTGTAAGGTTTGTTATAGGCCTATGGCCAAATAACTTCTTAAAATGAAGCAGATTAATCTGCTTTACAAGGGGGTGTAGAGCCTAACTGGCATACATAAGCAGCGCGTGAGTTTCAAGTTTGAGGAAAATAATTTTCAAAAATAAAAATACACCTTTAMAATGAAAGCATTACATGCATAATTGCATTTGCGGTCACTTTTGACAATGGTGTTTTCTGCCTCCTACCATGTGCGCATTGCTACGCTTATAATGTGAAGAAATAGCCTAACAGTTTATCAACATTTTAAGCTAAACGTTCTGATCTGTTGCATCATCCAAATTGCATAAAAACGTTTTTTTTATGTTAGTGGTTGTATTCATTTGGGATCTATCGCATCTCACAACTGTCCCAGACTGGAATATTTATTTCTCACACAGAATAGGCCAACTTTGTACTATGGGGTTAGTAGATTGACAAAGGCTAGTGCTTTGCTGTTAGTTAGGCCTACTCATCTTGTTGGGTGATGAAAAGTTAATGTGGACAGGTCTTCTAGTATCTTCAATATGCAGCTCAGAATTGGATAAGGACGCGCGCGGTTGCGTCCCTGATGTGTCTGTCTTCACTTTGTGAACAAAGACTAGAGAAGGGCACAATGGCCACTGGCTGCAAAAGGCATGGATTTTTTTAGGGATGCATTACGGCCACACAAAGGGGATACCACCGTGAAATTCTAGGCATTGTCAAGTGCTTGTCAAATTGTGAATGAGTGGCTGATGTATTGTTTACAGCCTGCCCTCAAAAATCAGAGCTCGTGCCTTTCAAATCCTCATTAGCGTCTCACCATGCAGCCTTGCAATGTACTAAAAATCTAAACATGTAGCCCTACGCTTGTAGACCATCTAAAGTTACATGAATAACTCAAAATGAAGCATATAGGAGTACCTATATCTTTGTTAACCACTCAACACTGAATAGCTGGATGTGCGCACTCCCTCAAATCATATTTTATTCGGCTTTGTTCTCTTCATACTATAAAATATTTTCACTGAATTCTAAGCAAATCTCGTCTGCTAAATGAACTAGTATAGCCCACAGCCATTTGCCATAGCCAGATCAGGACCTAAGATAAGGACAACTCAAGAGTATGCTATTCTGTTCTGCTGAAGATAGACAACATCTTTAGACCTAAAATAAAGGTGTAGGCTAGATTGAAGGTGTAGGCTAGATTACATGGATTTATTAGACTTTTTTTAAATGTAGGTGTTCCTAAGGTCTGCATCAGTGGAAGCCAGGAGATGCTAAATGTGTTTATGTTAATTGTCGGTCAATTACCGTGAGACCGACAGTTATTTGCTTGACAATCACTGGCTGATGAAATTTCGTGACCGCCAGAGCCTTAGTTGTACATCAGCATTCTCTTATTTTGTCAATCACTAATAGTCACTCAATTAGATTGGTAAGTTAGTCTAGCCAGTTATCTAAACTTTACTACTAACTCGGCACGCAGGGCACATGCCAAAGGTCCCTGACCTCCAGTGGGCCCCCATTGATTTGGCAAAAGTCTTCGGCCCTGCCTGTAACATTTTGTAAGACCAAGAGAGGCACACAGGAAGTAAAGTGAAGGCTGTTTTAAGGTATAACTTCTGTGCATAGCACTTTGACATCAGTAAGTCAATACGGCAGAGAAGGACTCTTTCACAAACATTTCCTCCATGACATACACTGTATTGAACTGTTTGGTAAGAGAGAGAGAGTGTAGCGAGAGAGATAGAGGGAGAGAGAGATCGAAATAGGGTTGTACCCAATTCCCAAAAATTTCCCACATTGACAATGGCATCATTATTTTACCACCTGAAAACCTTTACACTTTGTCCTAAGGTGTAACGCTGAGTGGGCATTTTCTCATCAAAATCTACTGATATACATTGACTTCCAACCGTGTAATTATGATCGTGATTGACATTTACCATTTTGATGACTATAATAACAGCTCTTGGCATAGAGGCACAAGGTGTTTTCTCTTATAGGTCTTGACACGTCTAAGCACTTTCTGGCTTGTTGCCATGACAAATAGCACACTAATCCACTGTAAGGTACAGTGAATGCTACTTGCCTACACAGCTACCCTGCTTGTAATGTAGTCTCTCACCATTGCCGCCTGTTATAGACACCCCTTGACTGCCCTTGGCTAGCACAAAAACATCATGTGGCGTTTTGCATTAGCATCGAATAGCCCCTGCGATATGCAACTTTTCAGGGAAGTCACTGGACATCATAAGGTGAATGCACCAACTTGTAAGTCGCTCTGGATAAGAGCGTCTGCTAAATGACTTAAATGTAAATGTAAATGTAAAGTCAGGAACCAATATTCACAGTCAGTAAGGAAAGCTAAGGCTAGGTTTTTCAAACTGAAATTTGCATCCTGTAGTACTAATTCCCAAAAGTTTTGGGACACTGTAAAGTCCATGGAGAATAAGAGCACCTCCTCCCAGCTGCCCACTGCACTGAGGCTCGGAAACACTGTCACCACAGATGAATCTAAGATAATCGATAATTTCAATAAGCATCTTTCTACGGCTGGCCCTGCTTTCCACCTGGCTACCTCTACCCCGGCTAACAGTTCTATACCCCCTGCAGCAACTTGCCCAAGCCCCCACCTCGCTTCTCCATCACCCAAATCCAGACAGCTCATGTTCTCAAAGAGCTGCAATATCTAAATCCCTACAAATCAGCTGGGCTAAACAATCTGGACCCTCTCCTTCTAAAATTATCTGCCGAAATTGTTGCAAACCCTAAAACTAGCCTGCTCATCCTCTCTTTCGTATCGTCTGAGATTCCCAAAGATTGGAAAGCTTGGAAAGTTTTGGATAGTCTCCCCCTCTTCAAAGGGGGAGAAACTCTAGACCCAAACTGTTATAGACCTATATCCATCCTGCCCTGCCTTTCTAAAATCTTCGAAAGCCAAGTTAACAAACAGATCACCGACCATTTCGAATCCCACCGTACCTTCTCCACTATGCAATCTGGTTTCCGACCTGGTCATGGGTGCATCTCACCACGCTCAAGGTCATAAATTATATCATAACCGCCATTGATAAAAGACAGTACTGTGCAGCCGTCTTCATCAACCTGGCCAAGGCTTTTACATTTAATGAGATAAGCTTTTGACTCTGTCAATCACCACATTCTTATCGGCAGACTCAATTGCCTTGGTGTCTCAAATGACTGCCTTGCCTGGTTTACCAACTACTTCTCAGATAGAGTTCAGTGTGTCAAATCGGAAGGCCTGTTGTCCGGACCTCTGAGGTCTCTGTGGGTGTGCCACAGGGTTCAATTCTCGGGCCGACTCTTTTCTCTGTATATATCAATGATGCCGCTCTTGCTGCTGGTGATTCTCTGATCCACCTCTAAGCAGAAGACATCATTCATACATCTGGCCCTTCTTTGGACACTGTGTTAACAAACCTCCAAACGAGTTTCAATGCCATGCAACTCTCCTTCCGTGGCCTCCAACTGCTTTTAAATGCAAGTAAAACTAAATGCATGCTCTTCAACCGATCGCTGCCTGCACCTGCCCGCCTGTCCAGCATCACTACTCTGGACGGTTCTAACTTAGAATATGTGGACAACTACAAATACCTAGGTGTCTGGTTAGACTGTAAACTCTCCTGCCGGACTCACATTAAGTATTTCCAATCCAAAATTAAATCTTGAATCGGCTTCCTATTTCGCAAACAAAGCCTCCTTCACTCACGCTGCCAAACATACCCTCGTAAAACTGACTATCCTACCGATCCTTGACTTCGGCGATGTCATTTAGAAAATAGCCTCCAACACTCTACTCAGCAAACTGGATATAGTCTATCACAGTGCCATTCGTTTTGTAACCAAAGCCCCATATACTACCCACCATTGCAACCTGTATGCTCTCGTTGGCTGGCCCTCGCTACATATTCGTCGCCAAACCCACTGGCTCCAGGTCATCTATAAATATTTGCTAGGTAAAGCCACGCCTTATCTCAGCTCACTGGTCACCATAGCAGCACCCACCCGTGGCACGCGCTCCAGCAGGTATATCTCACTGGTCATCCCCAAAGCCAACACTTTGGCCGCCTTTCCTTCCAGTTCTCTGCTGCCAATGACTGGAACGATTTGCAAAAATCACTGAAGCTGGAGACTTATCTTCCTCTCTAACTTTAAGCATCAGCTGTCTAAGCAGCTTACCAGTCACTGTACCTGTACACAGCCCATCTGTAAATAGTCCACCCAACTACCTCATCCTCATATTGTTATTTATCTTCTTGCTCTTTTGCACCCCAGTATCTCTACTTGCACATCTATCACTCCAGTTGAATGCTAAAATGCAATTATTTTTCCTCTATGGCCTATTTATTGCCTTACCTCCCCGATCTTCTACATTTACACACACTGTACATAGATTTTTCTATTGTGTTATTGACTGTACGTTTGTTTATGTGCAACTCTGTGTTGTTGTCTTTGTCGCACTGCTTTGTTTTATCTTGGCCAGGTCGCAGTTGTAAATGAGAACTTGTTCTCAACTGGCCTACCTGGTTAAATAAAGGTGAAATAAAAATAAATAAAAAAAAGTTAATTTTTTCTWTGCTCAAGTGGGAAAGACTACAGAAGTAGCTCAACCTAGGGTGATGTGTCCAATTTATCCTGATGGTGGCACAGTGGAAACACATCTGAACACTGGCAATGCTGCTTGCAGCGTAAATGTTGTATTTTTTTGGGCTCACAGAACGACATATTTGTCGACGATTTTTTTAAATCAGCCGATGACACGCAACGACAGAGGGCGGTTCATTTTTCACTTGATTGCCTCGTGAGAAGTGCTGGCTCAGTTTGCACAATAGTCATTGTGCATCGTTCTACCCTTAAGTCAGCAGGCAGACTGGGAGAGAGTAAGAGAAAGAGAAAGAACAGATTGCTTTATATGTGATTTTTTTCTTTCTTCAACGTGCTGTGTTATGAATAGAGGGCTTGTACAAAAACACACATTCTCTAATACTTCTTTACCTCTCATATGGCCAGTTCCGAACTTACATTGTCATGTTCTAGGAGACTGCATTCGAAAACACATTTGAACACTTGTTATGTTTTACAACCAAGGATGACTGTAGTCGATATGACCGGGCGTGAATGAAAGTGTCAGTGCATTGCCCGTAGTTTTGCAATGTTTGATCGTTAGAGGACATTCACAATTTCAAATGCTGCTGCAACGTGACTACAGAATTGCCCTGGGCCTAGAGTAAAGTACTGTATGATGATGATGACTGACTCTACTGTCAAGATGACACAAACCAGCCGACCTGAGTTGTTACTCTTTATGATCCCTTAATGTCATTACTAAGACAGTGGTGTGTGTGTGAAACTGCAGACAAACGTCTTATCTCATCTGCTTTATCCCTATCCACAAAAACTATACTTGCATAAATTTGAACTTTATCAGTGGTGGCGAAACACTCTTGACTTTATCCAAGAAGGCAATACTGACACACGTGCAGCGGAGAAGCCCCGGGCGGAGTTCCAAAGGACACTCTATTCCATATATAGTGCACTACTTTTGACCAGAGCCCACTGGTTTTTGGTCAAAAGTAGTGCTCTATTCAGGGAATAGAGTGTCATTTGGAACGCTGCCCCAGTCTCTCCAAAGAGGAAACAATAAATAACAGGATTAGGAATGCCTTAGTGTGAATTTAGTGGCACTGTGTCCACGTTTGTTCCCGTTCCATTTGATGTTATGTTTCAAACAGCTGGGATGATTTAACAGAGGGAGAGAGATTTCAAACACTTTAGTGCCTGTGCTCCTGGCCTCAGACAAATATTGTACACACTCAAGTTTGGCATAATGGTTGCGAAACAACCAGGAATTTTTCAGGAACAAAAATAATTACACAAGCATTGTGGAGACATCGAACAATAGTGCAGGCAAACACTGTTGTATCACAAAAGTATCAGTGGTACCGCAATTATTTTGTCATATGCCTTGTACATCAGTTGTACAATTAGTGTGTGTATAGGACCGGAAAGGAAAGTCGATGTATTCATATCTGTGTATCTCACCCAATGTACTGTATGTAATGGGTAATTTCACAGGAATTGTCAACATGTCGTGTTCACATTTGTGGCCTGCTGGAGGTCATTTTGCAGGGCTCTGGCAGTGCCCCTCCTTGCACAAAGGCGGAGGTAGCGGTCCTGCTGCTGGGTTGTTGCCCTCCTACGGCCTCCTCCACGTCTCCTGATGTACTGGCCTGTCTCCTGGTAGCGCCTCCATGCTCTGGACACTACGCTGACAGACACAGCAAACCTTCTTGCCACAGCTCGCATTGATGTGCCATCCTGCATGAGCTGCACTACCTGAGCCACTTGTGTGAGTTGTAGACTCCGTCTCATGCTACCACTAGAGTGAGAGCACCGCCAGCATTCAAAAGTGACCAAAACATCAGCCAGGAAGCATAGGAAATGAGAAGTGGTCTGTGGTCACCACCTGCAGAATCACTCCTTTATTGGGGGTGTCTGGCTAATTGCCTATAATTTCCACCTTTTGTCTATACCATTTGCACAACAGCATGTGAAATTTATTGTCAATCAGTGTTGATTCCTGAGTGGACAGTTTGATTTCACAGAAGTGTGATTGACTTGGAGTTACATTGTGTTGTTTAAGTGTTCCCTTTATTTTTTTGAGCAGTGTATATATAGTACCAGCCAAACGTTTGGACGCACCTACTCATTCAAGGGTTTTTCTTAATTTTTACTATTTTCTACATTGCAGAATAATAGTGAAGACATCAAAACTATGAATGAACACATATGGAATCATGTAGTAACCAAAAAAGTGTTAAATAAATCAAAATATATATTTGATTTTAGATTCTTCAAAGTAACAACCCTTTGCCTTTATAAGGGCACAAGGCGAGACCCAAATGCAGACACAGGAGGCAGACGGTTGAGCTCCGATATTTATTACACCAAAAGGGGTAGGCAAAAGACAGGTCGGGGACAGGCAAGTGTTCATAAACCAGGTCCGAGTCCAAACAGTACAAGGGGAATAGGCAGGCTTGAGGTCAGAACAGGCAGAGAGGTCAGGCAGGCGGATTCGACGTCAGGACAGGCAAGGGTCAAAACCAGGAGGGCTAGGAAAATACAGAGACTGGGAAAAACAGGATCTGGGAGAAARGTCGGTTGACTTGGCAAAACAAGATGAACTGGCACAGACAGACAGGAAACACAGGGATAAATACACCGGGGACTGAAGGGGAAAACAGGAGACACCTGGAGGTGGGTGGATCAGGGTGTGACAGTACCCCCCACTAGGGACGCCACCTGGCGTCCTACCCGGGTGTATACCTGGCTGACCGGGATGTCGGCAGTGAAAGTCGGTGATGAGGACCGGGTCCAGGATGTCTCTAGCGGGAACCCAGCACCTCTCCTCCGGGCCATAACCCTCCCAGTCAACCAGGTGCTGGAAACCCCTGCCCCGTCGGCGAACACCCAGGAGGCGTTCCACCATGTATGCCGGATGGCCATCGATGACACAGGGGGAGGGATGGGCCTGAAGACAGAAGACAAAGGGTCGTGAGACACGGGCTTAATCCTAGACACATGGAAAGTTGGGTGAWTACGGAGGGTATGGGGTAACAAGATGAACAGCAGTGGAACTAAGGATCCTAGAGATGGGAAAATGACCAATGAAATGGGGAGACAGTTTGCGGGACTCCACCCGAAGGGGCAGGTCCCGAGTGGACAACCATACCCTCTGCCCAATGTGGTAGCGGGGAGCTGGATACCTGCAGTTGGTCTTGAGAAGTGCCGCCAGAGCTCTTCTCCAGGTACGTCGACAGCGGCGAACAAACATCTGGGCTGAGGGTACGTTGACCTCCTGCTCTTGTTCTGGGAAGAGTGGACGTTGATACCCCATAGAGCACTCAAAAGAGGACAGTACCACAAGACCACGATTCCCATTTCCCTCAGTTACTCACAACCACCATGAACGCATCACTTTCCTCATCTTAGACTCTCCTGCACATGCCGTAATTTTAGGTTTCCCCTGGCTACAGTTGCGTAACCCCAGTATATCATGGACAGAGAGGAGATGTTGGGTTGGTCACATGAGTGTCAGGGGAGGTGTCTCTCTGTGTCAATCTTTGCCACCTCCGTGGAAAGTCCGGACCAGGCCACCCACGTCCCTATCCGGAGGTATACTCGTGCTATTCCTGCCCCCCATCGCCCATGGGACTCCACTATCGACCTACTGTCTGGTTCTACCCTCACGCAGGGGCACATCTACCCTCTATCACATGCAGAGACCGAAGCCATGGAGGCCTACGTCCAGGAGGGGCTGGTCCAAAGATTCATCCGTCCATCCACCTCTCCGGTAGCCTACAGCTTCTTGTTCCTGAAGGAGGGAGGTCTCCTCCCCTGTATCGATTACCAGACACTGAATAAGGCTGCTGTTAAATTCAGCTATCCCCTGCCTTTCGTACCCACTGTGATCGAACAGATGCATGGTGCTCAGTACTTTACCAAATTAGATTTACGCAGTGCCTACAACCTTGTGCGCATCAGAGAGGAGGATGAATGGAAGACCACCTTCAGCACCAGCACCGGGCACTACGAATACAAGGTAATGCCCTACGGCCTGACAAATGGGGTGGCAGGGTAGCTTAGTGGTTAGAGCATTGGACTAGTAACCGAAAGGTTGAAAGTTCAAATCCCCGAGCTGACAAGGTGCAAATCTGTCGTTCTACCCCTGAACAGGCAGTTAACCCACTGTTCCTAGGCCGTCATTGAAAATAAGAATTTGTTCTTAACTGACTTGCCTAGTTAAATAAAGYAAAAAAAAAWAAAWAATGTGTTTCAATCCTTCATTAACGAGGTGTTTAGAGACATGTTATGTAGTGGTGTACATAGATGACAWCTTGGTGTACTCCAGTACACGAGAGCAACATGACATGTCTCTCATGTCAGGTCCATTTTGGAGAGGTTGATAGGGCCTCACCTGTACGCCAAGGCGGAGAAGTGCCTTTTCTTTCAGCAGGGGGTCTCCTTCCTGGGCTGTTGGATATCCACCGCGGGAGTGGAGATGGAAGAGCAGAGGGTCAGTGCAGTACGGTCGTGGCCTGTTCCATCCCGCATCAAAGTGGTGCAGCGCTTCCTTGGTTTTGCCAACTATTTCAGGCGCTTCATTAGGGGTCTCAGCACAGTGCTGGCCCCTCTCACCTTCCTCCTCTAAGGAGGTCCTCGACAGCTACGTAGGACTGAGGAGACCAACGAAGCCATCCATGCACTCAAGGAATGTTTTACTAATGCACCTGTTCTGCCTCACCCTGACCCGTCTCTGCCCTTCATCGTGGAGGTGGACACCTCATAGGTTGGAGTAGGGGCTGTTCTCTCCCAACGCACTGGATCGCCGCCTAAACTCCATCCATGCGCCTTTTATTCACGGATGCTGTCTCCCGCAGAGCTGAATTACGACTTGGGGGATCGTGAGTTGTTGGCCGTCAAAATGGTGCTGAAAGCATAGGGGCACTGCCTGGAGGGTGCTAAACACCCATTCATTGTCTGGGCGGACCACTGGAACTTGGAGTACATTAGAGCAGCGAAGAGGCTGAACCCGCATCAGGCCAGGTGAGCGATACTCTTTGCCAGGTTTGACTTTACCCTATCCTACCGACCGGGATCAAAGAACGTTAAGGCCGATGCGTTGTCCCAGGTGCATGACACAGAGGATCGGAGGGAGAAAGTGACACCCATTATTCCCCTGTCCCGCATTGTGGCTCCTGTCATGTGGAATGTGTACGCGGATATCGGGCGAGCGTTGCCCTCACCTGCCCACTTTCCTGAGTGGCGTACCTACGTGCCATCTGATGTCGGGACTGTCTCCTCGCCTGGGAACACACAGCACCTGTGACGGGTTACCCGGGTATAGCCTGTACTATCGACTGTCTCTCTGCCAAGTACTGGTGGCCCACCTTGGCCCGAGACGTCTGGGTTTACATCTCTTCCTGCTCCACCTGTGCACAGAGCAAGACACCTAGACACCTCCCCTATGGCAATCTCCACCCGCTGCCGGTTCCACAACGACCCTGGTCCCATCTCTCCATGGACATTGTCACAGACCTTCACCCCTCGGAGGGGCACACCATCATCCTGGTCGTTGTGGACCAGTTTCGAAAGCCTATCATTTGATTCCTCTGCCAGGTGTCCCTATGGCCCTGCAGACTGCGGAGGCTCTCTTCTCTCACGTCTTCCGGAACTACGGGATCCCGGAGGACATCGTGTCTGAACCTGGTCCTCAGTTCACCTCCCGTGTCTGAAAGGCCTTCATAGAACGACTGGGGGTCACGGTCAGCCTCAACTCCGGGTACCGTCCCCAATCAAATGGGCAGGTGGAAAGGGTAAATCAGGAATCTGGGCAGATACGTTTGTAGTTACCTTGGGCAGAATACACACACAACTCCTTAAGTCACTCCTCCACTAACCTCACACCCTTTCAGTGTGTTCTAGGCTATCAGCCGTCCCTGGCATCGGAGTCAGATTGAGGCTGCTGCGGTGGACGATTGTTTCCAGCTCGCAGAGGAAGTATGGAACACCATGTCCAGGGCGTCATCCTACGGCAAAAGGCGCAGGCCGATCGTCACCGCAGTGTTGCCCCGGTCTTTCACCCCGGTGATAGTGTCTGGCTTCTACGAAGGACCTGCCCCTCCGCCTGCCCTGTCGGAAGCTGAGCCAGCGGTTTGTGAGTCCTGAGGAGAGTCTCCGAGGTGACGTACAGATTAAAGGTGCCCGTCAATTACCGCATCTCACTCTCATTTCATGTATCTCAGCTGGTCCCTTGGCTAGTGCTGGACCCCACGACGCACCTCCCCCTCCCTTGGACGTCGAGGGAGCGTACTCATGGCGTCGGGGAGGGCTTKTCCAGTACCTGGTGACTGGGAGGGGTACGGTCCTGAAGAGTGGTGCTGGGTTCCGGCGCTGGACGTCCTGGATTGTTCTCTCATTTGGGATTCCACAGGTGTTGTCCCAACCGACCTCTACCGCAACTCCGGGGTTGTCTCCAAGGTCGGCGGCGCCCCGCTACTGGAGCAGCGCATCAGAGAGGGTACTGTCACACCAGCCTTCGCTTTGGTTCCCCCTCCTGTACAGCTCAGGCGTTTGGCGTCGCCGGCCTTCTAGCTGCTGCCGAACCTACTGCTGGAAAACGCCCTTCACTCATCAACCCCGGACTTGTCTCGTAATCATTACACACACCCGGTTCCAATCCCCACTCTATAACTGTATATATACTCCCTCTGCCATTTGTCTTTGTCGGTCATTGTAAATGTTACTTGTTTTCCTGAGTTCTTTATATTTTGTACTTTGGGTTCGCCCTGTGCCTTTTTGTTTATGAAGATATATTTTGAGCACAACAGCATTTGGATTTCGTCCCGCTATGATCTATGGTGCTTAACTTCTCTGGGATATGTGGGAGGCTAACGTCCCACTTGGCCAAAAGCCAGTAAAAATGCAGAGTGACAAATTCAAATAAATTACTATTAAAATCAAACTTTCATGAAATCACACATGAAAGATACCAAATTAAAGCTACCCTTGTTGTGAATCCAGCCAATATGTCTGATTTCAAAAAAGGATTTACGGCGAAAGCACACCTTGTGATTATGTTAGGTCAGTACATAGCCACAGAAAAACACAGCCATTTTTCCAGCCAAAGAAAGGAGTAACAAAAAGCAGAAATAGAGATAAAATGAATCACTAACCTTTGATGATCTTCATCAGATGGCACTCATAGGACTTCATGTTACACAATACATGTATGTTTTGTTCGGTAAAGTTCATATTTATATCCAAAAATCTGAGTTTAGGCGTGACGCTACTGTCTCACTTGGCCAAAAGCCAGAGAAAACATGAAAGATACCAAATTAAAGCTACACTGGTTGTGAATCCAGCCAACGTGTCAGAATTCAAATAGGATTTTCGGCGAAAGCAAACGATGCTATTATCTGAGTTAGCACCTTAGTAAACAAAGAGAGAGAAGCATATTTCAACCCTGCAGGCGCGACACAAAAGCAGAAATAAAAATATAATTCATGCCTTACCTTTGACGAGCTTCTGTTGGCACTCCAATATGTCCCATAAACATCACATCCTTTTGTTCGATTAATTCCGTCAATATTTATCCAAAATGTCCATTTATTTGGCGCGTTTGATCCAGAAAAACACCGGTTCCAACTTGTGAAACGTGACTACAAAATATCTCAAAAGTTACCTGTAAACTTTGCCAAAACATTTCAAACTACTTTTGTAATACAACTTTAGGTATTTTTTAACGTAAATAATCGATAAAATTGAAGACGGGATGATCTGTGTTCAATACAGGATTAAAACAAACTGTAGCTACTGTAGCCTACTAAATAAGTTATGTTATACTCACAGACATGATTCAAAACAGTTTTAGAAACTTCAGAGTGTTTTCTATCCAAATCTACTAACAATATGCATATCTTATCTTCTGGGGATGAGTAGTTGGCAGTTGAATTTGGGTATGCTTTTCATCCAAACTCGAAAATGCTGCCCCCTATCCTAGAGAAGTTAAAGAAATTCAGTAGTTCTAAACCTGCGACTGCCTCCTGCCTACTCCTCTCTACACCAGTGACAGCAAATGGTCGCTACTTGGAAGAATCTCAAATATAAAATATATTTTGATTTGTTGAACACTTTTTTGGTTACTACATGATTCCATATGTGTTACTTCATAGTCTTGATGTATTCACTATTATTGTACCATGTGCAAAATGTTAAAAATAAAGAAAAATCCTGGAATGAGTAGGTTTGTCCAAACTTTTGACTGGTATTTTATATGCGATGTAGCGAAACTACAATGACTGTTATTGTTTTTGCCTGCATCTCCACTGCACTTGGAGAGCAACTTCAGCCATTTGTTTCAGAGTTGTGATGCTTCTCTCCGTCCACCAACATTGGGTCCGTCAAAACACACACACACACACACACACACACACACACACACACACACACACACACACACACACACACACAAAACCTGGGCAAGGCTGCAGGTACATAACTCTGTTGGCATAAGCAGGGATATGGTACTGCCCCCAGGAGACATCCTCTCTGATCAGGGTTAATGACTGGATCTCCCCTGTTTCACGTGTAAATGTTTCACAATCTACTCCTGGCTTGGTGACCCCCAGAGAATTTGAGTTTGAGTTTATTTTAATTTAAATTTTTCCAGGGACTAAGCACATTAATCAACATTTCAGTAAAAGTTCTGGTTTTAGCCAGCCGGCTAATTTTCAACTGCAGTCCCTGGGTAGGTTATTAAAAACAATTACAATAACAATACAGACAAACAATGAGCAGTTAGCGCATGCAGAGCAACATAGGACAAGCAACACGTAGCACACAGACAGAGCAACATAGAATCAGAAACACGTATCATGCAGACCGAGCAATAGCACAACAATTAACAAAACAAAATACATAAAAGCAACAAAGTMTTTCCACACCTCACAAGCTACAGACAACAGGGAAAGCGGCAATACACAGCTAGGGATTATGTTCACAGTCTGATTGGCCTTTAGCCATGTCTTCATGTTTTTTGTGAAGGTGCGATAGGTTGTATGTGTCTGATGACAGTGTATTCCAAACATGGGAAGCTCTCACAGAGAAAGTAGATTGACTGAAGGTGCTTTTCCTTAAGGGAACTATACAGTCACCTCTCAGTCCTTGTGGAACTGCTGCCATGGGTTTGGGTTTACTGTTTAACAAAAGTACTAAGTGGAAGGGGAGCTAGGCCATTTAGGATCTTGAATAGAAGACGTCGGTGTATTGCACAAGATTTTCCCAACTCAGGAGCTCATGCTTTCTGAGGATGTAACAGTGTTGATGGCTATTGTGCTTCCTATATAAGAGAGCCTGTTTGTAGACAGACTGAATACGTTGTAATGTTGTACAGCAAGCTTGGGCCCAACTAGTCAAGCAGAATGTTAAGGTGGGAGTATCATTGATTTGAAGTACAGTTTTGCTACCTCTGTAGTCAAACAATTTCGTATGAATCTGGAAATTAGCTAGGTTGAATTTGGTTATTTGAGTTACCTTTTCACATACTTTTTAAAAGAGAGGCTGGAATCAAGTATGATGCCAAGGTACTTCAAATCGGATACTACCTGGAGCTTCTCCCCTGACACATAGACATCTGGCTCAGTAGCATCAGTTGCCAACTTTGTGAAGAACATGCAGTGGTGCACATCTTTGTTCTAGCCCAGCACTAACACGCTGGGTTCAATTAATCACAATTCCTTTATCAGTTAAATCCATTGGGGGGATGCAGTCTGCACACCCTTTTGTGTTTAACCTTTTGCACAAAATGTGGGAAGTTTGGTCAATTTACAACCAGGACTCAATCTTAAATGATGATTCCTTAATGTCTAGCATCCAATTTGATGGTCTTTTTTTTGTATTACAATGAGAAGCTATACCACAGCAGGTTGGTGGCTTCCAGATGTTTGATGCCAATCCATTTGCTCCGTTCTGGCCATTATTATGAGCCTCCTGTTGCAGGTACCACTTGGACCGATTGGCAAATTATCCTCAACAGTAACTGCCTCTCTCTGTTACCCTTCTCTAATTTAATCTATTATACTGTCTCCTTACCAAGACAGCACATATTCAATTCTGTTTCTCATGACAATACGACCACAGAACCCATTTCCTTTTCCTCCTGACACCAGACTACTAAGAAACAACCCTGTTTCCTCCAAAAACTGATGTTTGACTTTGCTCTCTGTAAACCCCACACCTCTTAACTTCCTGTCTAGATTTTCCTCACTGATGTAGCCAAGTGGTTTATTTATATTGTCACACAGATGCATCCGTACGCTGACAAGAAAGGTAGAGTGAAAAGAAGTGCAGTATCTACTTCAACCCCTTGATTGTTTTGGAGATAACATTTTTGCAAATCCATGAGAACTACTTATGTAAGCTTTGTCAAGACACAGGTGTGGTTGGTTTCTTAAAAGCCAATAAACCACACAGAGGCACAAAAATAACGACAATGGAATGTTCTTATCTTCAAACAAGGAAGAACACCGTTGTTAAATTGTACACAAACAATTCTGGGTTGAAAACAACCCAATTTGGGTTCGCTGGGTAAATATTGGACATAAAACATGCTGGGTTATTTTGACCCAGCCAGTTGGGTTGTTGGGATTACCCAAACATGTGTTAATTTAACCATCAGTTGGGTATTTTTTACTCTCATGCTGGGTTGACCTAGCAGCTGGGTCTTTTTTTAATATTGAACATTTTGGACATTTAAACAGTGTGTGCCCAGTCTATCGACAAGGGGAGATGTAATGTGAAAGGGTGCTTTTCCTTGGTTCTACTGATGTGCTTTGTGTCTGTCTCCGACGTAAAAAAAAATTGGGACTTGCATACAAGTTTTAAGGAAGTGTGTAGGTCACATTATTTATCACACATCTATGAAGGTTATATWTTTACAACTGTCTGCTCAAGAGGAATCCAGCGACGTTTGTGTCATGTCTGTGTTGCAAGCGAGTCGACCAAGAGAGCAGCTAAGGTCCAAAAAATGTTGGAAATTAATACAAGTAATGTAAGCATATTTTTAGTATTTACCAGTAAATCTGTACTCTTATTAAGAGGKTAGAAAACATCTCAGATCAAGTATTTCAGTTGGAGCCTTGCTCAATTAATCTGATTATGTAACACCCCACATGTTACCGGGCTGACTAACTGATAGGTGTCTTAAGTCATCAACCAGAGACATCACTCTTAGGGTGACATCATGAATACAAGGTAGAACWTYGTTGAAGTCGGAAGTTTGCATACACTTAGGACGGAGTCATTAAAACTTGTTTTTCAACCACAACACAATTTTCTTGTTAACAAACTATAGTTTTGGCAAGTCAGTTAGGACATCTACTTTGTGCATTGACACAAGTAATTTTTCCAACAATTGTTTACAGACAGATTATTTCACTTATAATTCACTGTTTCACAATTCCAGTGGGTCAGAAGTTTACATACACTAAGTTGACTGTACCTTTAAACAGCTTGGAAAATTCCAGAAAATGATGTCATGGCTTTAGAAGCTTCTGATAGGCTAATTGACATCATTTGAGTCAATTGGAGGTGTACCTGTGGATGTATTTCAAGGCCTACCTTCAAACTCATTGCCTCTTTGCTTGACATCATGGGAAAATCTAAAGAAAACAGCCAAGACCTCAGAATAAAAATTGTAGACCTCCACAAGTCTGGTTCATCCTTGGGAGCACTTTCCAAATGCCTGAAGGTACCATGTTCATCTGTACAAACAATAGTACGCAAGTATAAACACCATGGGACCACGCAGCTGTCATACTGCTCAGGAAGGAGATGCGTTCTGTCTCTTAGAGATGAACGTACTTTGGTGAGAAAAGTGCAAATCAATCCCAAAACAACAGCAAAGGACCTTGTGAAGATGCTGAAGGAAACAGGTCAAAAGTATATGTATCCGCAGTAAAACGAGTCCTATATCGACATAACCTGAAAGGCCGCTCAGCAAGGAGGAAGCCACTGCTCCAAAACCGGCATAAAAAAGCCAGACTACGGTTTGCAACTGCACATGGGGACAAAGATCGTACTTTTTGGAAAAATGTCCTCTGGTCTGATGAAACAAAAATTGAACTGTTTGGCCGTAAATACTATCATTATGTTTGGAGGAAAGAGGGGGAGGCTTGCAAGCTGAAGAACACCATCCCAACCGTGAAGCACGGGGGTGGCAGCATCACGTTGTGGGGGTGCTTTGCTGCAGGAGGGACTGGTGCACTTCACAAATAGATGGCGTCATG
Organism: Salvelinus sp. IW2-2015; assembly: GCF_002910315.2. Lineage (NCBI taxonomy): Eukaryota > Metazoa > Chordata > Actinopteri > Salmoniformes > Salmonidae > Salvelinus > Salvelinus sp. IW2-2015. The sequence goes on along the minus strand of NC_036871.1, from coordinate 5,064,388 downwards.
AGGAATGAAAATTATGTGGATATATTGAAGCAACATCTCAAGACATCGGTCAGGAAGTTAAAGCTTGGTCAAATGGACAATGACCCCAAGCATACTTCCAAAGGTTTGGCAAAATGGCTTAAGGACAACAAAGTCAAGGTATTGGAGTGGCCAAAAACCCTGACCTCAATCCTATAGAAAATTTGTGGGTAGAACTGAAAAAGCGTGAGCGAGCAAGGAGGCCTACAAACAAGATGACAGCTTTGCACACTCTTGGCATTCTCTCTACCAGTTTCATGAGGTAGTCACCTGGAATGCATTTCATTTAAGGTGTGCCTTGTTAAAAGTTAATTTGTGGAATTGATTTCCTTCTTAATGCGTTTGAGCCAATCAGTTGTGTTGTGACAAGGTAGGGATGGTATACAAAAGATAGCCCTATTTGGTAAAAGACCAAGTCCATACTATGGCAAAAACAGCTCAAATAAGCAAAAAGAAACAATAGTCAGTCATTACTTTAAGAAATGAAGGTCATTCAACGTGGAACATTTCAAGAACTTTGAAAGTTTCTTCAAGTGCAGTTGCAAAACCATAAAGCGCTATGATGAAACTGGCTCTCATGAGGACTGCCACAGGAAAGGAAGACCCAGAGTTTCCTCTGGTGCAGAGAATAATTTCATTAGAGTTACCAGCCTCAGAATATGCAGCCCAAATAATACTTCACAGAGTTCAAGTAACAGACACATCTCAACATCAACTGTTCAGAGGAGACTGCGTGAATCAGGCCTTCATGATCAAATTGCTGCAAAGAAACTACTACTAAAGGAAACCAATAGGAAGAGCTTTGCTTGGACCAAGAAACACGAGCAATGGACATTAGACCGGTGGAAATCTATGCTTTGGTCTGATGAGTCCAAATTTGAGATCCCTGGTTCCAGCCACCATGTCTTTGTGAGACGCAGAGTAGGTGAACCGATGATCTCGGCATGTGTGGTACCCACCATGAAGCATGGAGGAGGAGGTGTAATGGTGTGGGGGTGCTTTGCTGGTGAGACTGTCAGTGATGTATTTAGAATTCAAGGCACACTTAACCAGCATGGCTACCACAGCATTCTGCATCGTTACACCATCCCATCTGGTTTGCGTTTAGTGGGACTATCATTTGTTTTTCAACAGGACAATGACCCAAAACACACGTCCAGGCTTTTTAAGCGCTTTTTGACCAAGGAAAGTGATGGAGTGCTGCATCAGAGAACCTGGCCTCCACAATCACCCGACCTCATCCCAACTGAGATGTTTTCGGATGAGTTGGACCGCAGAGTGAAGGAAAAGTAGCCAACAAGTGCTCGGCATATGTGGCAACTCCTTCAAGACTGTTGGAAAAGCATTCCTCATGAAGCTGGTTCAGAGAATACCAAAAGTCTGCAAAGCTGTCATCACAGCAAAGGGTAGCTTCTAAAATATAAAATATATTTCTATTTGTTTAACACTTTTTTCAGTTCTAAATTATTATAATTATGTGTTATTTCATGGTTTTGATGTGTTCACTATTATTCTACAATGTAGAAAATAATACAAATAAAGAAAAACCCTTGAATGAGTAGGTTCGTCCAAACTTTCGACTTGTACTGTACGTACCGTCACTGTGTGGAAGACGTCATCGATGCACTTTTTGACGAAGCCGGTGACTGAGGTGGTATACTCCTCAATGCCATTGGATGAATCCCGAAACATATTACACTCTGTGCTAGCAAAACAGTCCTGTAGCTTAGCATCCGCATCATCTGACCACTTCTGTATTGAGCAAGTCACTGGTACTTCCTGCTTAAGATTTTGCTTGTAAGCAGGAATTGGGAGGATATAATTATTTGTCAACTGGGGGTAAGGGAGAGCTTTGTATGCATCTCTGTGTGTGAGGTAAAGGTGGTCTAGAGTTTTTTTCCCCTCTGGTTGCACATGTGACATGCTGGTAGAAATGAGGTAAAACGGATTACATTTTTCCTGCATTAAAGTCCCCGGCCACTAGGAGCACCGCTTCTGGATGAACATTTTCTTGTTTGCTTATGGCCTTATACAGCTCGTTGAGTGCGGTCTTAGTGCCAACTTCGGTTTGTGGTGGTAAATAGATGGCTACAAATAATATAGATGTCAACTCTCTTGGTAGATAGTGCGGTCTACAGCTTATCATAAGGTACTCTACCTCAGGTGAACAATACCGCGAGTCTTCATTAATATTAGACATTTCGCACCAGCTGTTATTGACTTCTAGACACACACCCCCGACCCTCATCTCATCAGACGTAGCTGCTCTGTCCTGCTGATGCATGAAAAACCCAGCCAGCTCTATATTAATCACGTTTCAGGAGAAGACCCAGATCCAGACAGTGTCGAAGTAACAAAAGTTTACTACTAGAACAGCGGCAGGCAAAACAACAGGTCAAGGGCAGGCAGAGGTCAGTAATCCAGGGTGGTGTGACAAGGTACAGAATGCAAGCAGGCTCAGGGTCAGGGCAGACAGAATGGTCAAAACAGGGAAAACTAGATAACAGGAACTAGAAAAAGAGCAAGGGGAAAAACACTGGTAGAAAAACGAACTGGCAACAGAGAAACAGAGAACACAAGTATAAATACACTGGAGATAATGGGGAAGATGGGTGACAACTGGAGGGGGGTGGAGACAAGCATAAGGACAGGTGAAACAGATCAGGGTGTGACAGTACCCCCCTCTAGGTGCGCCACCTGGCGTCCTACCTGAGCGCATACCTGGTTGACCGGGGTGCCGGCATTGGAAATCAGAGATGAGGCCTGGTTCCATTATAACCCAGCACCTCTTCTCCGGACCATAACCCTCCCAGTCAACCAGGTACTGGAATCCTCTGCCCCGAGGTCGAACATTCAGGAGACGCATCACCGTGTACGCCAGTTGGCCGTCGTTGAGACAGGGGAGAGGGGTGGTCCTGGAAACAGGAGACCAAGGGCTGTGAGAGATGGGTTTGATCCTAGACACATTAAAAGTGTGATGTATACAGAGGGTAAGGGTCAACAGAAGATGAACAGCGGAGTGGCTAATGAGCTTGGAGATTGGGATAGGACCGATAACCAGGGGGAAAGTTTGCGGGACTTCAGCCGAAGGGGCAGATCCCGGTTGGACAGCCTGAGACGATACCGGGAAGCAGGGGTCCGATGGCGGCCCACATGTTGTCGATACCTGGAGGTGGACTTGAGAAGAGCCGACCGGGCTCTCTTCTAGGTACGATGACAGCAGCGGACAATTATCTGGGCCGAGGGTATGCCAACCTCTTCCTCTTGCTCCGGGAAGAGCGGGGGTTGATAACCCAGTGAACACTCAAAGGGTGAGAGACCCGTAGCAGAGCAAGGAAGGGTGTTGCGGGCATTTTCGACCCACACTAGTTGCTGGCTCCGGGTGGTGGTGCTGGCAAAGACCAGGCAGCGAAGATTCGTCTCCAGGTCTTGGTTGGCTCGCTCTGGCTGGCCGTTGGACTGGCGGTGGAACCCGGAGGATAGGCTGGCCGACAACCCAATGAGTGTGCAGAACGCCTTCCAGAACTGGGACGAGAACTGAGAACCCCGGTCAGAGACCATGTCCACTGGGAGTCCATGGATCCGGAAGACGTGCTGCACCATGATCTGGGCCATCTCTTTGGCAGAGGGTAGCTTGGGGAGAGGAATAAAGTGCGCGGCTTTGGAAAACCGGTCCACTAGTGTCAGGATGGCGGTGTTGCCATCAGAAGGGGGAGACCCGTGACAAAGTCCAGGGATATGTGAGACCAGTGACGGTGATGGACAGGCAGAGGTTGAAGGAGACCAGCAAGAGCTTGCCGGGGAGTCTTGTTCTGTGCACATATTGTGCATGCGGCAACGAACGCGGCGACGTCAGGAACCATGGTAGGCCAACAAAAGCGTTGTCGCACAAAGGCCAGGGTCTGACGTGCACCCGGGTGGCAGGAAAGCTTGGAGGAGTGGGCCCACTCCAGAACCGAGGAGCAGACAGCATCAGGAACAAACATCTGGTTATTTGGACCCCCCCCCGGGGTTCGGCTGGGAACGCTACGCCTCACAAACCTCCTTCCCCAATCCCCAGCTGAGTGCCGTCTCCAGGCATGAGGTGGGAAGGATGGTAGATAATCCCTTAATTCCCCACACTTCTCTATACATAGTCCCTCATGCGTACAAGCCTCACCGGCGCCATCCCACTTCTGACACCAATGTAGAAAATTCTACATTAATCTACACCCGCCATAAGAATGTATAAATCTACACCCACCGTGTCATTGCTGACTAGGCAATTAAGTTGTATGCAGTTTTATGTTTGTTTTGTTGTTTTAAATATAGATAACCGTGTTTCACAAAATTGTTAACCGTGTTTCACAAAATAACAGTCCCACATGGTTTCACATGAAAATCTGCGTTTATGAGCAAAGATGCTTTCATGAGCAGATATTCATGTGAAACCATGTGGGACTGTTATGTTTTGATCATTTTGACCAAAGATGCTTTTATGAGCAGATATTCATGTGAAACCATGTGGGACTGTTATGTTTTGATCATTTTGACCAAAGATGCTTTTATGAGCAGATATTCATGTGAAACCATGTGGGACTGTTATGTTTTGATCATTTTGACCAAAGATGCTTTTATCCCAAAGGGAAAGTCAGTTTTATGCACCTGTTAGTTTTGTCTGCTCCTATCATTTTGTAAAAAGGGACAGCAGTATTTTAGCCTGATTAGGAAGAAGGGGTTTGGTGAAATATCTTTCAGCAACAAAAACACACCACACACACACACACACACACACACACAACACACCACACACACACACACACACCACACACACACACACACACACACACACACACACACACACACACACACACACACACACACACACACACACACACTGCTTGGTCAGTGTGTAGGGCTGGCAAGGGCAGTCAACAGCTGTTAAGGCCAGTTAATTGGGGGATGACACTTGGCTTTTCAAACCCTGAGACTTGTCCCTCGTCAGTCTGCCTCTGCCTCTCTTTATATTAACAAAGACACACAACCGAGATAGAGGGAAATAGAGATAGGCAAATAGGATAAAATAGGGGAATAATTTTTAAAAACTCACAACCCGATTACCCTGGTGTCGTGTTAACCTCCTCTGTCACCAATCCTGCCCGGGCATCACCATGGGAATGCCAACGGCAGTATACCAGGAGAGCAGCTGGCAAATAGGTGGCAGACTACCCGCTAAACAGATTTGCTGTGAGCTTCCTGCCCCCTCAGACGAGTTTGGGAGATAAAAGGGGTATCTGTTTAGTGAGTAATCACAAGAAAATGACTTGTTATTCACACACATTGACTTGCAGTGCCACAGGCCTTTTGGTATTGCCGTTTTTCAACTGTGAAAGGAGTCACCCTTTGTGAGACTTTCTTTTTTTTCTGGGAATCTTTTTTGTTGTTGCCAGTAGTGGTATGCAGCTGTCAGATGTTTAGACTGTGTATGCATGTGTGTGTGTGTGTCAATTGAGGCTGGACAACATGGCCTTGTTGGCAAAATTGTCTCTAATTGAAAAGAATGCACGTCAGGGTCCTGAATGTCCAGATGTCATTATGTGTATATGCATTTCTGGGGATGTTTATTTTGTTGGGTATATGATGAATTAAACACTCTTCAAGGACGTTAACAGCAAAAAATGCAGGGTTGGAAAATGTACCTCGACAAGACATGATTGTGAAGCTTTTTGGAAGATGATAATCTGTCTATTCTGGTCTCTTGAAGGCACCTTCTTTTAAATACCTGCCTGCAGGCTGACCTTGGACGTCAGTTGAATGGTGTTTCCTCGCTGGTGCGGCTGGCTTTCGTGTTAAGCGGGCGGTGTTAAGAAGCGCTGTGTGGCGGGTCATGTTTTGGAGGATGCATGACTCGACCTTCGCCTCCCGAGCCCTTTGGGGAGTTGCAGCGATGAGACAAGATTGAAATCGGGAAGAAAAAGTGGTAAAATTTATATTTATTTATTATAAAAACAAAAGCAAATTTACCTAGCTCGGTGGAAACCCTAGGAACTTCAATAGTTAAAAATCAAATCAAATCAAATTGTATTTGTCACATACACATGGTTAGCAGATGTTAATGCGAGTGTAGCGAAATACTTGTGCTTCTAGTTCCGACAATGTAGTAATAACCAACAAGTAATCTAACCTAACAATTCCACAACTACTACCTTATACACACAAGTGTAAAGGGATAAAGAATATGTACATAAAGATATATGAATGAGTGATGGTACAGAACGGCATAGGCAAGATGCAAGTAGATGTTAGAGTACAGTATATAATATGAGATGAGTAATGTAGGGTAATTAAACATAAGTGGCATAGTTTAAAGTGGCTAGTGATACATGTATTACATAAAGATGGCAAGATGCAGTAGATGATATAGAGTACAGTATATACATATACATATGAGATGATAATGTAGGGTATGTAAACATTATATTAAGTGCATTGTTTAAAGTGGCTAGTGATACATTTTTACATAATTTCATCAATTCCCATTATTAAAGTGGCTGGAATTGAGGCAGTATGTTGCAGCAGCCACTAAATGTTAGTGGTGGCTGTTTAACAGTCTGATGGCCTTGAGATAGAGCTGTTTTTCAGTCTCTTGGTCCCTGCTTTGATGCACCTGTACTGACCTCGCCTCTGTGATAGCGGGTGAACAGGCAGTGGCTCGGGTGTTGTTGTCCTTGATGATCTTTATGGCCTTCCTGTGACATCGGTGGTGTAGGTGTCCTGGAGGGCAGGTAGTTTGCCCCGGTGATGCGTTGTGCAGACCTCACTACCCTCTGGAGAGCCTTACGGTTGTGGGGAGCAGTTGCCGTACCAGCGGTGATACAGCCTGACAGGATGCTCTCGATTGTGCATCTGTAGAAGTTTGTGAGTGCTTTTGGAGGCGGCTGCTGCGCCTTCTTCACAATGCTGTCTGTGTGGGTGGACCAATTCAGTTTCCGTATGTGTACACCGAGGAATTTAAAACTTTCCACCTTCTCCACTACTGTCCCGTCGATGTGATAGGGGGGTGCTCCCTCTCCTGTTTCCTGATGTCCACAATCATCTCCTTTGTTTTGTTGACGTTGAGTTGAGGTTATCTTCCTGACACCACACTCCGAGGGCCCTCACCTCCTCCCTGTAGGCCGTCTCGTCGTTGTTGGTAATCAAGCCTACCACTGTAGTGTCGTCCGCAAACTGATGATTGAGTTGGAGGCGTGCATGGCACTAGTCGTGGGTGAACAAGGAGTACAGGAGAGGCTCAGAACGCACCCTGTGGGCCCCAGTGTTGAGGATCAGCGGGGTGGAGATGTTGTTACCTACCTCACCACCCGGGGGCGGCCCGTCAGGAAGTCCAGGACCCAGTTGCACAGGGGGTCGAGACCCAGGGTCTCGAGCTTGATGACGAGTTGTTGAGGGTACTATGGTGTTAAATGCTGAGTTGTAGTCGATGAACAGCATTCTCACATAGGTATTCCTCTTGTCCAGATGGGTTGGGCAGTGTGCAGTGTGGTTGCGATTGCGTCGTCTGTGGACCTATTGGTCGGTAAGCAAATTGGAGTGGGTCTAGGTGTCAGGTAGGGTGGAGGTATATGGTCCTTGACTAGTCTCTCAAAGCACTTCATGATTTTTTTTATTTATTTCACCTTTATTAACCAGTAGGCTAGTTGAGAACAAGTTCTCATTTGCAACTGCGACCTGGCCAAGATAAAGCATAGCAGTGTGAACAGACAACACAGAGTTACACATGGATAAACAATAAACAAGTCAATAACATGGTAGAAAAAAAGAGAATCTATATACAATGTGTGCAAAAGGCATGAGGTAGGCAATAAATCGAATAATTACAATTTAGCAGATTAACACTGGAGTGATAAATCATCAGATGATCATGTGCAAGAAGAGTATACTGGTGTGCAAAAGAGCAGAAAAGTAAATAAATAAAATGATGACGGAAGTGAGTGCGATGCGGCGGTAGTCGTTTAGCTCAGTTACCTTAGCTTTCTTGGGAACAGGAACAATGGTGGCCCTCTTGAAGCATGTGGGAACAGCAGACTGGGATAAGGATTGATTGAATAACCAATTGTTAACCAATCCTGTGAAGGATTAAAATGACTTTAAATGACATGCCCAAATCTAACTGCCTGTAGATCAGAACTTGAATGTAGTAGAATATAACACAATAGATCTGGTAAAAGATAACAGAAAGAAAAAAAAAACTGTTATTTTGTATTTTTGTACCTTAATCTTTGAAATGCAAGAGAAAGGCCATAATTAATTATTGAAGCCCAGTTGCAATATATATGTTGGCCACTAGATGGCAGCAGGGTATGTTACAACGTTTTTACTGATCCAATGAACCATTGCATTTCTGTTCAAAATGTTGTATCAAGACTGCCCAAATGTGCCTAATTTGTTTATTAATAACTTTTCATGTTCAAAATTGTGCATTCTCCTCAAACAATAGCATGGTATTCTTTCACTGTAATAGCTACTGTAAATTGGACAGTGCAGTTAGATTAACAAGAATTTAAGCTTTCTGCCAATATCAGATATATCTATGTCCTGGGAAATGTTCTGGTTACTTACAACCTCATGCTAATCGCATTAGCCTACTTTAGCTCAACCGCCCCGTAGAAGGGACACTGATCCCYAAGAAGTTTTAAGGCAACTCAGGTGTCTATACTTCAACAGCAAAGTTAGATAAAGTCCAGCCAACCTTTTGATACAGGATGCAGTGATGAGTATCAAAACTGTCACCTGTAACAAAACAAAGGGCACGATGGTGGATGGCATCCAGAAGTTTAAGAGAAGTAACATCTGCACTTTGATAAATAATATCATCATAATCAGGAACAGATAAAAAGGTTGACTAAATTATCTGCTTCCTACTGCTTAGAGAGAGGCAGGATCTGTTTCTGTAGAAAAAGGCAACTTTAAATCTTAGCTTCTTAACCAGCTCATCTACATGTTTTTTAAATATCAAATACATATTTTTTGTAATATCTGTAATATCTAATGCTTCATGGAGTCGTGGCTGAACGATGACATTAAGAACGTACAGCTGGTAGGTTATACACTGTATCGCCAGGACAGAACAGCAGCCTCTGGTAAGACACGGGGCAGGGACCTATGCATATTTGTTAACAATAGCTGGTGCACAATATCTAAGATCTCAGAGTTTTGCTTGCCTGAGGTATAGTATCTCATGATAAGCTGTAGACCACACTATCTACCTAGAGAGTTTTCATGTGTATTTTTCGTAGCTGTCTACATACCACCACAGATAGAGGCTGGCACTAAAACCGTGCTCAATTAGCTGTATTCCGCCACAAGCAAACAGGAAAATGCTCATCCTGAGGTGGCGCTCCTAGTGGCCGGGTACTTTAATGCAGGGAAACTTAAATCAGTTTTACCAAATTTCTATCAGCATGTTAAATGTGCAACCAGAAGGAAAAAAATTCAAGACCACCTTTACTCCACAAACAGAGACGTGTACAAAGCTCTCCCTCCATTTGCTAAAATTGACTATAACTCTATCCTCCTGATTCCTGCTTACGAGCAAAAAATAAAGAAGGAAGCACCAGTGACTCAGTSTATAAAAAAGTGATCAGATGAAGCAGATGCTAAACTACAGGACTGTTTTGCTAGAACYGACTGGAATATGTTCCGGGATTCTTCCGATGGCATTGAGGAGTATACCACATCAGTCACTGGCTTTATCAATAAGTGCATCGAGGACGTCGTCCCCACAGTGACMGTACGTACATACCCCAACCAGAAGCCATGGATTACAGGATACATTCGCACTGAGCTAAAGGGTAGAGCTGCCGCGTTCAAGGAGCGGGACTCTGACCCGGAAGCTTATAAGAAATCCCGCTATGCCCTCCGACGAACCATCAAACAGGCAAAGRMTRAATACAGGACTAAGATCGAATCATACTAAACCGGCTCCGATGCTCGTCGGATGTGGCAGGGCTTGCAAACTATTACAGACTACAAAGGGAAGCACAGCCGAGAGCTGCCCAGTGACACGAGCCTACCAGATGAGCTAAACAAATTCTATGCTCGCTTCAAGGCAAGTAACCCTGTAACATGCATGAGAGCATCAGCTGTTCCGGACAAATGTGTGATCACATTTTCCGCAGCCGATGTGAGTAAGACCTTTAAACAAGTCAACATTCACAAGGCCACAGGGCCAGATGGATTACCAGGATGTGTACTCCAAGCATGCGCTGACCAACTGGCAAGTGTCTTCACTGACAATTTCAACCTCTCCCTGTCTGAGTCTGTAATACCAACATGTTTCAAGCAGACCACCATAGTCCCTGTGCCCAAGAACACTAAGGTAACCTGCCTAACTGACCCGTAGCACTCACGTCTGTAGCCATTAAGTGATTTGAAAGGKTATTCATAGCTCACATCAACACCATTATCCCTGAAACCCTAGACCCACTCCAATTTGCATACCTCCCCAACAGATCCACAGATGATGCAATCTCTATTGAACTTCACACTCCGCACTGCCCTTTCACACGTGGACAAAAGGAACACCTATGTGAGAATGCTATTCATTGACTACAGCTCAGTGTTCAACACCATAGTGCCCTCAAAGCTCATCACTAAGCTAAGGACCCTGGGACTAAACACCTCCCTCTGCAARTGGATCCTAGACTTCCAGATGGGCCTCCCCCAGGTTGTAAGGGTAGGTAACAACACATTCACCACGCTGATCATCAACACGGGAACCACTCAGGGGTGCGTGCTCAGTACCCTCATGTACCACCTGTTCACTCATGACTGCACAGCCAGGCACGACTCCAACACCATCATTAAGTTTGCCGATGACACAACAGCGGTAGGCCTGATCGCCGATGACACAACAGCGGTAGGCCTGATCATCGACAACGACGAGACAGCCTATAGGGAGGAGGTCAGAGGACAACAACCTCCCCCTCAACGTGATCAAGACAAAGAGCCTGTAATCGAACCCACAAATGCTGATGCTCCAGATACTCAACTAGTCAAAAGAAGGCCAGTTTTATGGCTTCTTTAATCAGCACAAAAGTTTTCAGCTGTGCTAACATAATTGCAAAAGGGTTTTCTAATGATCAATTAGCCTATTAAAATGATACATTTGGAATAGCTAACGCAACGCACCGTTGGTGACAATGGGCCTCTGTACACCTATGTAGATATTCCATAAAAAATAATTGATCATAAATTAGAATTATGCTAAAATGGTATTTGAATTAGAATAGCTGTATATTCTTTACAATTTCTTAAAATATTTATAATGTGTTTCAAGTATACTTTTACAAATACACTTCCACTAATTAACCACATCAGCTATTGTAATTAGCGGGTTACCTTTATTGTTAAACTGCTATTTACAAAGCAATTTAATTGTAATTTTTGGTCAACAATCTACACAAAATACTCTAATGTCAAAGTGAAATATTTCTCTCTAGATTTTTTAAAAGAATGATAAGAATTAAATAACTAAAATATCGTCATTGCATAAGTATTCAACCCCCTGAGTCAATACATGTTAGAAACACATTTGACAGTGATTACAGCTATGAGTCTTCTTGGGTAGGTCTCTAAGAGCTTTACACACCTGGATTGTGCAATATTATAATATAGCCCTTTATTATTTTCAGAATTCTTCAATCTTTGTCAAGATGTTAGTGTTCATGGCGCCTCTAAGGTACGGAAACTAGAAATGTAATGGCTGCGCTCAATGCAATGGCACAAATGTAGATCCTTCAAACACCCCCAAACAGGGAAACAGATCCCAATCAAATGTGTTATCACGTGCTCCACTAAGGCAGATATGTATCTTATAACTTGTCCTTGTGGTAAAAATTAAGCGCAAGTTAAAAGTACGAATCTCGGAGCATCATAGCACCATTAGGTGCAAAAACTCGAAGTGCCCACTTTTTGGAAGCAAACCACTCAATTTCGTCCCTACTTTATACCGGCATTGAACATGTCACCCTCCCTAGGCGAGGGGGTGACCTCGACAACTTATTGTTAAAACGAGAGGCTGCCTGGATCTTTAATTTAAAGACCTTTGCTTCCTTCGGTCTCAATGTAGACTTTGATCTGAAGCCATTCTTGTGATTATTGTGATTGTGCCATTCATTGTAAATGTTTGTAGGCCTATGTAGCCAAATTGTATCTATGATCGTATGCTATCCATTCATTTTTTTGGTGTGTTCTATTTATGTCTGTAAATTAGCCAATGACATCAAGCCACACCTGGCCATGATTACAGACACCTGTGTGTATCCTTTGACACTTTATAAACTAGTTGTCACGTTCCTGACCTGTTTTCTGTTGTTTTGTATGTGTGTGATGGTCAGGGCGTGAGTTTTGGGTGGGCAGTCTATGTTTGCTGTTTCTATGTTGGTTTTGGGTTGCCTGGTATGGCTCTTAATTAGAGGCAGGTGTTTTGCGTTTTCCTCTAATTGAGAGTCATATTAAGGTAGGTTGTTCTCACTGTTTGTTTGTGGGTGATTGTRGCTGTGTCTGTGTTTGTTGCACCACACGGTACTGTCTCGTCTCGTTCATTCGGTCGTTCCTGTTCATGTGTTCTTCGTTTCATGTAAGTTCGTAGTTTAGGTCTGTCTAGTTCGTTTTGTTATTTTGTATATTTAGTCAAGTGTATTTCGTGTCTGTCTTCGTCTTACTATAAAGTCATTATGTATTCATCACCCGCTGCGCCTTGGTCTACTCACTCACCGAAAGAGAGCCGTTACACTAGTGACCCGCAGTGTTAGCCCTGCTGAAGACAGCTGTCGAAATGTTCGTTATTAGGTTATTAAATTATTGCATCTGAGCTCCTACAGTGCGGCTCTCCTTTTCTTTTTCAAGTGTTCTACTCCACTAACCAGCACCTTGTCTAAACAAGTGTGTTTCTTTCGCCTCCAGAAAGCTCATGGCTACACAACAATTTTCAAATATTGCCATAGATTTTCAAGAAGATTTAAGTCAAAACTGTGACTTGGCCACTCAGGAACATTCACTGTCTTCTTGCTAAGCAATTCCAGTGTAGATTTGGCTTTGTGCTGTAGGTCAGTGTCGTGCTGAAAGGTGAATTCCTCTCCCAGTGTCTGTTGTTAAGCAGACCGAAGCAGGTTTTCCTTTGGATTTTTGCTTGGGCTTAGTTCCTTCCCATTTAGGCCAAAACATACATTTTATGCATTATTACATTATTGCCCTATTGCATACAAGATGCATGTTTTGGAATATTTGTATTCTGTATATTTGTATTATTCTTTTCACTGTCATATAAATCATTCTTGTGGAGTCACTACAATGTTGATCCATCCTCAGTTTTCTACCATCACAGCCATTCATTTCTTTAACTTTTTTTCCAAACACCAACGGTCTCATGGGTAACATCCCTGAGCAGTTTCATTCCTTTCCTGCAGCTCAGTTCAAAAGGACAACTGTATCTGTGATGTGTCTGGGTGGTTTAATACATAATCCACAGCATAATTATTAACTTGACCATAATTAAAGAGATATCCAATGTCTGATTGGATATTGTTACCGATCTACCAATCACTACTCTTTTCATGAGGCTTTTGAAAGGCTTCCTGGTCTTTGTAGTAGAATCTGTGCTTGAAATTCAATACTTGACTGAGGGACATTAAATATGTTGTATGTATGGGGAAGAGAGGAAGGGTTAGTCATAAAAAAAAACATGTCAAACCCTATTGTTTCACAGAGAAACCATGTGTCAAGCAGACCACCATAGTCTCTGTGCCCAAGAAAGCGAAGGTAACCTGCCTTAATGACTACCGCCCTGTAGCACTGGGGCGGTAGTCATGAAGCAAGACAAAGGAGCTTAATCGTGGACTACAGGAAAAGGAGGGCCGAACAAACACCAGTCTCAATGTCAATAGTGAAGATGCGACTCCGGGATGCTGGCCTTCTAGGCAGAGTTCCTCTGTCCAGTGTCTGTGTTCTTTTGCACATCTTAATCTTTTATTTTATTGGCCAGTCTGAGATATGGCTTTTTCTTTGCAACTCTGCCTAGAAGGCCAGCATCCCGGAGTCGCCTCTTCACTGTTGATGTCGAGACCGGTGTTTTGCGGGTACTATTTAATGAAGCTGCAAGTTGAGGACTTGCAGCTTCATTAAAGAAGAACAGTTTTATGGCTTCTTTAATCAGGACAAGTTTTCAGCTGTGCTAACATAATTGCAGAAGGGATTTCTAATGATCAATTAGCCTTTTAAAATGATAAACTTGGATTAGCTACACACAACGTGCAATTGGAACACAGGAGTGATGGTTGCTGACAATGAGCCTCTGTAGGCCTATGTAGATATTCCATAAAAAAATCATCAGGTTCCAGCTACAATAGTCATTTACAACATTAACAATGTCTACACTGTATTTCTGATGTTGTTTTAATGAACCAAAAACATGCTTTTCTTTCAAAAACAAGGACATTTCTAAGTGACCCCAAACTTTTGAAAAGTAGTGTATATTTGTCATAAATTAGAATAATACTAAAATGTTATTCGAATTGGAATTGCTGTATATTATATTACAAAAAAATATATATTTATAATGTGTTTCAAGTATACTTTTACAAATACACTTCTACTAATTAACCACATCAGCTATTGTAATTAGCCATGTAAAGGTTACCTTTATTGTTAAGCTGCTATTTACAAAGCAGTTTAATTGTAATTTTTGGTCAACAATCTACACTCTAATGTCAAAGTTAAATATTTCTCTATCAACTATCATGGTCCAAACACACCAAGACAGTCGTAACGAGGGCACGACAAAACCTTTTCCCCCTCAGGAAACTGAAAAGATTTGGCATGGGTCTCCAGATCCTCAAAAAGTTGTTCAGCTGCACCATCGAGAGAATCCTGAGCAGTTACATCACCACCTGGTAAGGCAACTGTTCAGCATCCGACCGTAATGCGCTACAGAGGGTAATGCGTATGGCCCAGTACATCACTGGGGCCAAGCTTCCTGCCATCCAGGACCTATATACTAGGTGGTGTCAGAGGAAGGCCCAAAACATTGTAAAAGTCTCCAGTCACCCAAGTCATAGACTGTTCCCTCTGCTACCACGCAGCAAGCGTACCGGAGCGCCAAGTCTAGGTCCAAAACACTCCATAACAGCATCTACCCCCAAGTCATAAGACTGCTGAACAATTAATCAAATGGCCACCCGGACTATTTATATTGCTGCTACTCGCTGTATATTATCTATGCAGTCACTTTACCCCTACTTACATGCACAAATTACCCTCAACTAACATGTAGACCCGCACATTGACTCGGTACCGGTACCCCCTGTAAATAGCAACGTTATTGTTATTTTATTGTATAACTTTTTTATTTAGTAAATATTCTTAAATATAACTTTTTTCTTGAACTGCATTGTTGGTTAAGGGCTTGTAAGTAAGCATTTCATGGTAAGGTTGTATTTGGGCATGTGACAAATAACATTTGATTTGAATTTAACTCCTAAACTAATTTAGTCTTGCCTAAACAAAAGGGCTGA
The DNA here is from genome assembly GCF_002910315.2 of Salvelinus sp. IW2-2015. Taxonomy (NCBI): domain Eukaryota; kingdom Metazoa; phylum Chordata; class Actinopteri; order Salmoniformes; family Salmonidae; genus Salvelinus; species Salvelinus sp. IW2-2015. The sequence goes on along the minus strand of NC_036871.1, from coordinate 5,048,819 downwards.
ATTCTTATGCAATGACAATTTTTTTTTTACTTTAATATTACAGAGTATTTTGAGTTCATTGTTGGCAACAAATGACAATTACATCAATTAAATTCCAGCTTTTGAACACAGTACAATTTGAAGAAATACAAAAAGTATGAATACTTTTGCAAGGCACTTTATACTTCTAGTGTACTTGATCACTTACAAGCAGAGTTTCATAAAAAACAAATCAGTGCTTCAAATTAGTGTATTTTGAATGAATATACTTAATTACAATTAGTGTTTGAAATTGAAGAACAGTTTTAATATGTGTTTAAGTTTAATGATAGCGAACTGAAAAGCAAAGCATTTAAAGTACACTGTTAATAAGTGTATTGAAGGTTGACGATAGTATATTTATAGTATACTAAAAGACTGAAAAAAATGAATATAAAGTACACTTGTGAAGTGTTATGATATTATATTTATAGTATACTTCAGATATACAAAAAAACATCTCGTATTAAAACTATATTATTTGGATTTTTAGTATATTCAAGTGTACTTTAGTACACTTGTAATATATATATATATATTTTAAAATTTGCTTAGGGGGGTTGGTTTGGGAGATAGAGAAGGAAGAATTTAAAAGCAAATAAAATAAAAATGAATTGGTCACAATCACATATTTAGCAGACGTTATTGCGGATGTAACAAAATGCTTGTGTTCCTAGCTCCAACAGTGCAGTAATATCTAACAATTCACAACAATATACACATCTAAAAGTAAAATAATGGAATTAAGAAATATATAAATATTAGGACGAGCAATGTCTGAGTGGCATTTACTAAAACACAGTAGAATAGAGTACAGTATACACATATGAGATGAGTAAAGCAGTATGTAAACATTATTAAAGTGACCAGTGATTCCATCTCTGTGGATGGAGAAAAAAGGGGGAGATTTTTTGTTGTTGAAATGTTACATTTAATAAAGAGCTGGGTTGAAGACATTTCATTTTTTCATTTTTCACAAATTCTGAAAGTATAATTTTTTTTTTTATCCACTTTGACAGTATGGGGTATTGTGTGTAGGCCAGTGAAAAAAAATCTAAATTGAAATCATTTAAAATTTGCTGTAAAACAACATGTGAAAAAGGTGAAGGGGTGTGAATACTTTCTGAAGGCACTGTACATCTCCAGTTACTGCTGGTAGATTAAGCACTGTGCTCAACAATGCTTGCCAAAATGTGTTTAACTGGCAAATGATCAGATACATAAATCAATGAAAATGAGCTACAGTTGAAGTCGGAAGTTTACATATACATTAGCCAAATACATTTAAACTCAGTTTTTCACTTTTCCTGACAATTAATCCTAGTAAAAATTCCCTGTTTTAGGTCAGTTAGGATCATCACTTTATTTGAAGAATGTGAAATGTCAGAATAATAGTAGAGAGAATGATTTATTTCAGCTTTTAATTATTTCATCACAATCCCAGTGGGTCAGACGTTTACATACACTCAATTAGTATTTGGTAGCATTGCCTTTAAATTGTTTAACGTGGGTACAAACGTTTCGGGTAGCCTTCCACAAGCTTCCCACAATAAGTTGGGTGAATTTTGGCCGATTCCTCCTGACAGAGCTGGTGTAACTGAGTCAGGTTTGTAGGCCTCCTTGCTCGAACACGCTTTTTCAGTTCTGCCCACACATTTTTTTCTGAAGTCTTGGCTGATTTCTTTTGAAATTCCCATGATGTCAAGCAAAGAGGCACTGAGTTTGACGGTATGCCTTGAAATACATTCACAGGTACACCTCCAAAAGACTCAAATTATGTAAATTAGCCTATCAGAAGCTTCTAAAGCATTTACATTATTTTCTGGAATTTTCCAAGTTGTTTAAAGGCACAGTCAACTTAGTGTATGGAAACTTCTGACCCACTGGAACTGTTAAACAATGAATTAGAAGTGAAATAATCTGTCTGTAAACAATTGTTGGAAAAATTATTTGAGTCATGCACGAAGTAGAATTCCTAACAGACTTGCTATAACTATAGTTTGCTAACAAGAAATGTGCGCAGTGGTTGAAAAACAAGTTTTAATGACTCCAACCTAAGTGTATGTATACTTCCTACTTCAACTGTACACGTACTGATCTAGATCTGCCCCAGACAGGATGTGAAACACCATCATAGTGTTTAGAAGCAATCGAGAGGGGAAACACCAAAAGAGAAGGGATCTAATTCTGCCCCAGACAGGATGTGAAACAACATCAGTGTTTATAAGCTATAGAGAGGAAACCAAAAGAAAAGGGATGTAATTTTGCCCCGGACAGGATGTGAAACACCATCAGTGTCTAAAACATAAAATGAGAGATGAAACAACACGAAATGAGAAGGGACCTTATTCTCCCCCAGACAGGATGTGAAACACTAAAAAAGTGTTTGGAAGTTACAGAGAGGAATTGACACCAAAAGAGAAGGGATCTAATTTCTGCCCAGACAGGATGTGAAACATATCATAGTTGTTAGAAAGCTATAGAGAGGAAACAAACATAAATAGAAGGTTCTAATTCTGCCACCAGACAGGGTGTGAAACACCATCATAGTGTTAAAAGCTATAGAGAGGAAACAACACATAAATAGAAGGGATCTAATCTGCCACAGACAGGATGTGAAACACATCATAGTGTTTAAAAGCTATAGAGAGGAAACAACACAAAATAGAAGGGTTCTAATTCTGCCACCGACAGGATGTGAAACACCATCATAGTGTTTAAAAGCTATAGAGAGAGGAAACAACACATAAATAGAAGGGATCTAATTCTGCCACAGACAGGGTGTGAAACACCATCAGTGTTTAAAGCTATAGAGAGAGGAAACAACACATAAATAGAAGGGATCTAATTCTGCCACAGACAGGATGTGAAACACCATCATAGTGTTTAAAAGCTATAGAGAGGAAACAACACATAAATAGAAGGTTCTAATTCTGCCACAGACAGGGTGTGAAACACCATCAGTGTGAAAAGCTATAGAGAGAGAAACAACACAAATAGAAGGGTTCTAATTCTGCCACAGACAGGGTGTGAAACACCATCAGTGTTTAAAAGCTATAGAGAGAGGAACAACACATAAATAGAAGGATCTAATTTCTGCCACAGACAGGATGTGAACACCATCATAGTGTTTAAAAGCTATAGAGAGAGGAAACAACACATAATAGAAGGGTTCTAATTCTGCCACAGACAGGGTGTGAAACACCATCAGTGTTAAAAGCTATAGAGAGAGGAAACAACACATAAATAGAAGGGTTCTAATCTGCCACAGACAGGGTGTGAAAACACCATCAGTGTTAAAAGCTATAGAGAGAGGAAACAACACATAAATAGAAGGGATCTTAATTCTGCCACAGACAGGATGTGAAACACCATCATAGTGTTTAAAAGCTATAGAGAGAGGAAACAACACATAAATAGAAGGGTTCTAATTCTGCCACAGACAGGGTGTGAACACCATCCAGTGTTTAAAAGCTATAGAGAGAGGAAACAACACATAAATAGAAGGGATCTAATTCTGCCACGACAGGGTGTGAAACACCATCAGTGTTTAAAAGCTATAGAGAGAGGAAACAACACATAAATAGAAGGGTCTAATTCTGCCACAGACAGATGTGAAACACCATCATAGTGTTAAAAGCTATAGAGAGGAAACAACACATAAATAGAAGGGTCTAATTCTGCACAGACAGGTGTGAAACACCATCATTGTGTTAAAAGCTATAGAGAGGAAACAACACATAAATAGAAGGGATCTAATTCTGCCACAGACAGGATGTGAAACACCATCAGTGTTAAAAGCTATAGAGAGGAAACAAACACATAAATAGAAGGGTTCTAATTCTGCCACAGACAGGGTGTGAAACACATCATAGTGTTTAAAAGCTATAGAGAGGAAACAACACAAAATAAGGGATCTAATTCTGCACAGACAGGGTGTGAAACACCATCATAGTGTTTAAAGCTATAAGGAGAGGAACAACAATAAATAGAGGGATCTAATTCTGCCACACAGGGGTGAAACACCATCATAGTGTTAAAAAGCTATAGAGAGAGGAAACAACACAAAATAGAAGGGATCTAATTCTGCCACAGACAGGGTGTGAAACACCATCATAGTGTTTAAAGCTATAGAGAGGAAACAACACATAATAGAAGGGATCTAATTCTGCCACAGACAGGATGTGAAACACCAACATAGTGTTTAAAAGCTATAGAGAAAGGAAACAACACATAAATAGAAGGGATCTAATTCTGCCACAGACAGGGTGTGAAACACCATCATATGTTTAAAGCTATAGAGAAGGAAACAACCAAAATAAGAAGGGATCTAATTCTGCCACAGACAGGATTTGAAAACACCACATAGTGTTTAAAAGCTATAGAGAGAAACAAACACTAAATAGAAGGGTTCTAATTCTATGCCACAGACAGGATGTGAAACACCATATAGTGTTTAGAAGCTATAGAGAGGAAACGACACCAAAAAGAGAAGGGATCTAATTCTGCCTCACAGGATGTGAAACACCATCATGTGTTTAGAAGCTAAGAGAGGAAACGACACAAAAGAGAAGGATCTAATTCTCCGTAGACAGGATGTGAAACACCATCATAGTGTTTAAAAGCTATAGAGAGGAAAAACACAAAAAGAAGGGTTCTAATTCTGCCCCAGACAGGATGTGAAACACATCATAGAGTTTAGAGTTATAGAGAGGAAACGACACACAAATAGAAGGGATCTTATTTCAGCCCCAGACAGATGTGAAACACCATCACTAAGTGTTTAGAAGCTACAGAGAGAGAAACGACACAAAAGAGAAGGGTTCTAATTCTGCCTCAGACAGGATGTGAAACCCATCATAGTGTTTAGAAGCTACAGAGAGAGGAAACGACACAAAAGAGAAGGTCTAATTCTCCTCAACAGATGTGAAACACCATCATAGTGTTTAGAAGCTACAGGGAGAGGAAACGACACAAAAGATAAGGGATCTAATTCTGCTCCAGACAGGATGTAAAACACCATGATTGTGTTTAGAAGCTTTAGAGAGGAGACGAAACCAAAAGAGAAGGTATCTAATTCTGCCCCAGACAGGATGTGAAACACCATTATAGTGGTTAGAAGCTATAGAGAGAGGAAACAACACCAAAGGGGATCTAATTCTGCCCCAGATAGGATGTGAAACACCATCATAGAGATTAGAATCAAATCAAATAATTTTATTTTTATAGCCCTACTTACATCAGCTGATATCTCAAAGTGCTGTACAGAAACCCAGCTTAAAACCCCAAACAGCCAGCAATGCAGGTGTAGAAGCTTGGTGGCTAGGAAAAACACCTTAGAAAGGCCAAAACCTATGAAGAAACCTAGAGAGGACCAGGCTATGAGGGGTGGCCAGTCCTCTTCTGGCTGTGCCTGGTGGAGATTATAACAGAACATGGCCAAGATGTTCAAATGTTCATAAATCGGCTTTTCATAGCCGATCATTGAGAGTATCTCTACCGCTCCTGCTGTCTCTAGTCTCTAGAGAGTTGAAAACAGCAGGTCTCGGACAGGTAGCACGTCCGGTGAACAGGTCAGGGTTCCATAGCCGCAGGCAGAACAGTTGAATCTGGAGCAGCAGACGGCCAGGTGGACTGCGGACAGCAAGGAGTCATCATGCCTGGTAGTCCTGAGGCATGGTCCTAGGGCTCAGGTTCTCTGAGAGAGAGAAAGAAAGAAAGATAGAATTAGAGAGAGCATACTTAAATTCACACAGGACACTGGATAAAACAGGAGAAATACTCCAGATATAACAAACTGACCCTAGCCCCCTGACACATAAACTACTGCAGCATAAATACTGGAGGCTGAGACAGGAGGGGTCAGGAGACACTGTGACCCCATCCGATGATGCCCCCAGACAGGGCCAAACAGGCAGGATATAACCCCACCCACTTTGCCAAACCACAGCCCCCACACCACCAGAGGGATTACTTCAACCACCAACTTACCATCCTGAGACAAGGCTGAGTATAGCCCACAAAGATCTCCGGGGGGGAGGGTGGCAACCCAGAAAGGAAGACCACGTCAGTGACTCAACCATTTCAAGTTACGCACCCCTCCTAGTAACGGTATGGAAGAGCACCAGTAAGCCAGTGACTCATCCCCTGTAATAGGGTTAGAGGCAGAGAATCCCAGTTGATAGAGGGGAACCGGCCAGGCAGAAACAGCAAGGGCGGTTCGTTGCTCCAGTGCCTTTCCGTTCACCTTCACACTCCTGGGCCAGACTACACTCAATCATAGGACCTACTGAAGAGATGAGTCTTCAATAAAGACTTAAAGGTTGAGACCGAGTCTGCGTCGCTCACATGGGTAGGCAGACCATTCCATAAAAATGGAGATCTATAGGAGAAAGCCCTGCCTCCAGCTGTTTGCTTAGAAATTCTAGGGACAATTAGGAGGCCTGCGTCTTGTGAGCGTAGCGTACGTGTAGGTATGTATGGCAGGACCAAATCAGAAAGATAGGTAGGAGCTTGCCCATGTCCAGCTTTGTAGGTTAGCAGTAAAATCTTGAAATCAGCCCTTGCCTTAACAGGAAGCCAGTGTAGGGAGGCGTGGGTGCCCTGGTTCGCCTGGTGTGCAAGGTTGTGGAGGTGGGGGTGTCCCTGGCTGTAAGTAATGCCCAGAGAGAGGGGTGTTGACCCGGGCCAGTGAGTGAAGGCTAGCACTGGAGTAATATGATCACATTTTTTGGTTCTAGTCAGGATTCTAGCAGTCGTATTTAGCCCTAACTAAAGTTTATTTAGTGCTTTATCCGGGTAGCCTGAAAGTAGAGCATTGCAGTAGTCTAACCTAGAAGAGACAAAAGCATAGATACATTTTTCTGCATCATTTTTGGACCAACATTTTCAGATTTTTGCGATGTTACGTAGATGGAAAAAAGCTGTCCTTGAATCAGTCTTGATATGTTTGTCAAAAGAAAGATCAGGGTCCAGAGTAACGCCGAGGTCTTTCACAGTTTTATTTGAGACGACTGTACAACCATCAAGATTAATTCAACAGAAGATCTCTTTGTTTCTTGGGACCTAGAACAAGCATCTCTGTTTTGTCTGAGTTTAAAAGTAGAACGTTTGCAGCAATCCACTTACTTATGTCTGAAACACAGGCTTCCAGCGAGGGCAATTTTGGGGCTTCACCATGCTTCATCGAAATATACAGCTGTGTGTCATCCGCATAGCAGTGAAAGTTAACATTATGTTTTCGAATGACATCCCCAACAGGTAAAATATATAGTGAAAACAATAGTTGTCCTAAAACGGAACCTTGAGGAACACCGAAATTTACAGTTGATTTGTCAGAGGACAAACTATCCACAGAGACAAACTGATATCTTTCCGACAGATAAGATCTAAACTAGGCCAGAACTTGTCCGTGTAGACCAATTTGGGTTTCCAATCACTCCAAAAGAAGGTGGTGATCGATGGTATCAAAAGCAGCACTAAGGTCTAGGAGCACGAGGACAGATGCAGAGCCTTGGTCTGACGCATTAAAAGGTAATTTACCACCATCACAAGTGCAGTCTCAGTCCTATGATGGGGTCTAAAACCAGACTGAAGCATTTCATATACATTGTTTGTCTTCAGGAAGGCAGTGAGTTGCTGCGCAACAGCTTTTTCAAAATTCTTTGAGAGGAATGGGAGATTCGACTTAGGCCGATAGTTTTTTTTCTTTTTCTGGGTCAAGGTTTGGCTAATTCAAGAGGCTTTATTACTGCCACTTTTAGTGAGTTTGGTACACATCCGTTGGATAGAGAGCCGTTTATTATGTTCAACATAGGAGGGCCAAGCACAGGAAGCATCTCTTTCAGAAGTTTAGTTGGAATAGGGTCCAGTATGCAGCTTGAAGGTTTAGAGGCCATGATTATTTTCATCATTGTGTCAGGAGATTAAGTAATAAAACACTAAAGTGTCACCTTTGATCCTAGGTCTTGGCAGTGTTGTGCAGACTCAGGACAACTGATTTTTGGAGTTATACGCAGATTTAAAGAGGAGTCCGTAATTTGCTTTCTAARGATCATGATCTTTTCCTCAAAGACGTTKATGAATTTATTACTGCTGAAGTGAAAGCCATCCTCTCTTGGGGAATGCTGCTTTTTAGTTATCTTTGATACAGTCTCAAAAAGAAATGTTGGATTGTTCTTATTTGCCTCAATTAAGTTGAAAAATAGGATGATCGAGCAACAGTGAGGGCTCTTCGATACTGCARGGTACTGTCTTTCCAAGCTAGTCGGAAGACTTCCAGTTGGTGTTGAATGAGCGACACCGGTTGAGCATTCCTACAGCATTTCCCTCCAGAAGCCATGAGAAACTTTCCGGCTGTCCGGAAAGTTGTCCGGTTGTCCGGACTGTGCGAAGGTATTTATAATACTATCTGTACTTACTGACGCTGTTTCATCCTTTCCTGAAATTACCCTAACGATTGCTTGCCGCACAGCTTTCCTCACCGTAAGYCGATCGTTCTCCTGTTTATTATGAGCACAGTGACTGCAATTAGAAGGCATCACGTTAACTTCATTAGGGTAGGGGGCAGCATTCGGAATTTTGGATGAAATGCATGCCCAATTTAAACTGCCTGCTTCTCGGGTCCAGAAGATATGATATGCATATATATAATTGGATAGAAAACACTCTGAAGTTTCCAAAACTGTTAAAATAGTGTCTGTGAGTATAACAGAACTGATTTGGCAGGCGAAAACCTGAGAAAAATAAATTTTCTTTTAGTTTTGTAGTTTTCTATTCAATTCCATTACAGTATCCATTGACTTAGGACTCAAACTGCAGTTTCTATGCCTTCCACTAGATGTCAACAGTCTTTAGAAATAGTTTCAGGCTTGTATTCTGAAAAATGATGGAATAAGAGCATTCGGAATGACTGGACGCTAAAGTGTCGCAGAGCTTTTTCATGCGCTCGACAGAGAGAGAGCAATTCTTGTTTACCTTTTAAATTGACGACGTTATTGTCCGGTTGAAATATTATCGATTATTTAGGCTAAAAACAACCTGAGGATTGAATATAAACAGCGTTTGACATGTTTATATGAACTTTACGGATACAATTTGGATTTTTTTGTCTTCCTGTTTTGACTGTGTTTGAGCCTGTGGAATACTGAAGAAAACGCGCGAACAAAACTGAGGTTTTTGTATATAAAGAGACTTTATCGAACAAAATAAACATTTGAGTAAATTAATGTCTGCTTAGTGCAACCATATGAAGATCATCAGAAGTAAGGGATTCATTTTATCTCTATTTCTGACTCTGACTCTGTTTTACTTGGCTGGTTACTGTTTGTAATGAATTGTCTAGTGGGCTATGTTCTCAAATAATCGTACGGTATGCTTTCGCCGTAAAGCATTTTTTAAATCTGACACCGTGGTTGGATTCACAAGACGTTCATCTTTAAACCTATGTAAAATATGTTTTGTTTTCTGAATTTTTATAATGAGTATTTCTGTATTTGAATTTGGCGCTTAGCAGTTTCACTGGCTGTTGAAGAGGTGGGACGCTAACGCCCCACATACCCAAGAGAGGTTAATGATACTACTTAGCTTCGGCTGGTTGTCACGACTTCCGCCGAAGTCGGTCCCTCTCCTTGTTCGGGCGGTGTTCGGCGGTCGACATCACCGACCTTCTAGACATCGCTGATCCATTTTTCATTTTCCATTGGTTTTGTCTTGTCTTCCATCACACATGGTTTCAATCCCATCAATTATGTGTTGTGTATTTAACCCTCTGTTTCCCCCTCATGTCTTTGTCGGGGATTGTTTGTTGTATGTATTGGTGCATGTTATGTTCTGGTGTGCGACGCGTTTTGCACCCTCTTATTTTATTTTGTATTTTTTTGGTTTTCGGAGTTTTCGTATATTCATTAAACTGCTCCGTTTATACCAATTTCGCTCTCCTGCGCCTGACTTCCCTAGAGTCAGCAGGAGAAGGTACCCCGGCCATTGAGGTGGAGGAGCGCGTCCAGGAGCATGCAGTAATACTTCGTCATCTTGGCACCACCATGGATTGCGTTGTCCAGACAATGGACCGCTGGGGGAGACAGGGAGTCCTTCCAGCGCCTCCACCAGCACAACCGGGGTCTCTCTTGAGCGCCCTTTTCCCGCCTGAACCCAGTGGGATCCGTCTCTCCTTGCCCCAGCGGTACGACGGGAGGGCTGCGAACTGCCAGGGTTTCTTATTACAATTAGACCTCTATCTGGCCACCGTCCACCCGGCTCCATCGGGCCGTGAGAGAGTGTCCGCCCTCGTCTCGTGCATCACCGGGAGAGCCCTGGAGTGAGCCAACCCCGTGTGGAGAGAGGGAGATGCGGCGTTGGACCAGATTTGAGGAGATTTGAGGTGAGCGCCTCTACCATCTTAAGTAGAAGACGAGGAGCGCCCAGGAGTTCGCCCTGGAGTTTAGGACCCTGGCTCCCGGCGCGGGATGGAACAACAGGYCCCTGATCGACCATTACCGCTGCAGTCTGCGAGAGGACGTCCGTCGGGAGCTGGCCTGCAGAGACACCACCCTCACGTTTGACCAGCTGGTGGACCTGTCCATCTGGCTGGACAACCTGCTGGCTACTCGCGGACGTTCAGATCGGGGTCTGGTGGTTCTATCCTCCCGCACCCCCTCTCCATTACCCATAGAGCTGCGAGGGGGGGTGCGCAGGGAGACGGGAGGGGGTTCCCGCTCGTGCACCATCTGTGGTCGCAGAGGTCACACTGCCGGTCGGTGACGGGTTGGTTCCTCTGGGAATCGAGGCAGCAGACAGGGCGCTCTGGTGTCACCCCAGGTGAGCCGGCACCCTTCTCACCCAGAGCCCTCTGTTGCACAGATGTTTGTGTGTGTCACGTTCCCTGAGTTTTCCCCGCATTCCCAGCATTGATAGAGCTTTAGCCCATAGTTTAGGGATCCCCATGTTCCCGTGGATGTGCCCTTCCCCGTTCACGCCTTAGATAGTCGACCATTAGGGTCAGGGTTGATTAGGGAGGTCACTGCGCCTTTGGGCATGGTGACGCAGGGGGGTCATATGGAGAGAATTAGTCTCTTCCTTATTAACTCTCCTGTGTTTCCCGTGGTGCTGGGCRTACCCTGGTTAGCTTGTCATAACCCCACTGTGTCTTAGCCACATAGGGCTCTCACAGGGTGGTCGTGAGAGTGCTCAGGTAGGTGTTTAGGGGTTTCCGTTGGTGCTACTATGGTGGAGAGTCCAGKCCAGGTCTCCACCGTGCGCATTCCCCCTGAATATGCCGATTTGGCTCTCGCCTTCTCCAAAAAGAAGGCGACTCAATTACATCCTCATCGACGGGGCGATTGTGCGATATATCTCCTGGTAGATGCTGCACTTCCCAGGAGTCATGTGTATCCCCTCTCACAGGCGGAGACGGAGGCAATGGAAATATATGTCTCCGAATCCCTGCATAAGGGGTACATTCGGTCCTCCACCTCACTCACCCACCTCAAGTTAATTTTTTTGTGAAGAAGAAGGAGGGAGGTCTGCGCCCCTGTATTGGCTATTGAGCCCAAAACCAGATAACTGTGAAGTACAGTTACCCGCTACCGCTCATAGCCACAGCGAAAGAGTCAATGCACAGAGCACGCTTGTTCACCAAACTAGATCCCAGGAGTGCTTACAACCTGGTGCGTATCCGAGTGGGAGACGAGTGGAAGACGGCATTCAGTACCACCTCAGGGCACTATGAGTACCTCGTCATGCTGTACGGGTTGATGAATGCGCCATCAGTCTTCCAAGCCTTTGTAGATGAGATTTTCAGGGCAGGGTGTAGTGGTGTATATTGATGACATTTTGATATACTCTGCTACACGCGCTGAGCATGTGTCCCTGGTGCGCAGAGTTCTTGGTCGCCTGTTTGGGGCATGACCTGTACGTCAAGGCTGAAAAATGCCTGTTCTTCCAACAGTCCGTCTCCTTCATAGGGTATCGCATTTCCACTTAAGGGGTGGAGATGGAGAGTGACCGCATTGCAGCCGTGCGTATGTAACAGATGTATAATGTACTCCCCATGCGTTGTGTTTTCACAAAATAAATAACTTCGGCCAGTGGTCCCAGTTGAGCATCATTTATTTCTGCTGTTGTTAAATGGGAAACAGCACGTTAGTTGTGCAGGACTTAACAGTGTTGATGGCTGTCGATGGCAAAATCCCTTGCATCACATTTTCATACTAGGCGAACAAAATACAAAAATACAATACAAAATATAACATGTGTAAATACCTGATGTTAAATGGGAAACAGCACGTTAGTTGTGCAGGACTTAACAGTGTTGATGGCTGTCGATGGCAAAATCTGTGAAGACAACTGTGTTAGCCGTGGCTTATGTGACCATGACATCGGTGTATGCTAGCTAACACAATTATTTACAGCAATCATATGCCAAAGCACATCCCAGAAAGCCCCTCAATCCCTAACAGGTACCATATACCCACACATGTATAAAATCAGTAACGTACAGCAAACTTGTACACATTGTAAAATAGAAAATAGAAAACAGTATTCAGAACGTGACCTACCCCTTGCATCACATTTTCATACTGGGAAGACCTGACGTTCGCGATCTCCCCCTATCTGCAAGCGGGGCCAATCACAACACCCCTTATTGTCATCAGAGTTGAACTAACCAATAAGAATGCTTGAACATCAAATACACATTTCTTTAGAGGCAAGTGGAAACATAACCAACCCTGTTACACGTAATTGGCCGACTCCCACCACGGTAAAGGAGGTGCAGCGGTTCTTAGGGTTTGCCAACCACTACAACCGAATGCCGCCCGAACAAGGAGAGGGACCGACTTCGGCGGAAGTCGTGACACTGACGTCTTAGACCGCATTAGACCTGTCAAATCCACAAGCCTCTCCCAGCATTTTGGGGGCCTTCTACTAAGCTAACATATGGATGTTACGACTTCCTCCGATCCACTTTTCATTTTCCATTTGTTTTGTCTATGTCTTACACACCTGGTTTCACTCACCCAATTACCTGTTTATTATTTAACCCTCTGTTCCCCATGTTTGGTTGTGAGTGATTGTTTGTTATATTGTGGTTCGTATTGTGGGCTTGGTAATTCTTTTGTATTTACTTTTATTTACTCATCTCTGCTGTCCTGCGCCTGACTCTTCTGCACCAGCTACACATAGACCCATTACAATGGAATTGTTTTAAGATACCTTAATAATCCATGGTATGACTGTTTGATCTGGAATTTCAGGACCCCTGAAGATATATATTATATAAAATATATAATATTCGATCAAATATTGAATTTGGCCTTTACTACTATAGCCCATAGAAACATATTGAATGACAAATCCATGAATGGCAAAACAGACAGTCAAAAAATAAGTCATAAGAAAAAAAGTTTTGAAGTGTCTGTCTATATCTAGGAGATATAAAATAGCTCAGGAAATACTGACGTTTTTTTGGACACATATTTAACTCCTTTTTTTGTTGGCACAAAACTACCTCCATAAATCCATAAATTTTTTAAACTGGTACCAGGTTATCTTCAGACAAATGACACTTGTGGGTATCATAGAGCAAAACAAAACGGTTCGGACGCTAACTACGTTTTCATGAGAAGACTGGGTTGMCTCAGGGTCTGACAAACACCGTTGTAGCTCGGCCACCTTCCACCGCAGATGCGGAAGGCCGACATAGATGAGACTGACATATTTTGACAGGGATATTTGTATTATGTTACTTAGATTGATGCATCAATAGACTTAAGGATGAATGATTTTCAATTTGAGCATCATTATTTCTATATAGCCTACACTTTCTCGTTCTCTACTTCTAACACGGGTGGAACGGATGTGGCTGCCTGACAATGATCAAAAGACCATCTGCTCACCGATGTGACAGCTCCAACTCAGTTCCACCGCTACGACACCGCCGAAGCATCGGCTACGGCGGTGTCGGCTATCGCCGGTTAACACACGATCTGATAGAATCTAGTTCTTCGTCAGTCTGTCAGTTCCTCCCTTCTCAACAGCATTGGAGAACAAAACAAATGGGTGGGCGGAACATTCAACACAGACAAGAGGAAGGAGACGGGCACAAATCTCTTCCTCTCTACTCCCCACCACACTCACACACACACACAAAAACAGCAAAGACTTAAAAATGAGGAAAATGTGAGGGAGTCAGCTGCTGTATTTAAAAACCAGCTGGAAGGAGAAGGGGAGGGGTTGAGGGACGTGACAGAGAGGGGCTGTGTGTAGAGGGGAACTGGACGCTAACCAAACCAAGGAGAGGAGTTCCTCGAAAAGGCCTTTGTGTAGGAGAGATCCTAGAAGTCTAGCCGGCAATTATATAATGGCTTATATAATGGCAGTAGTAAAAAAAAACGTAAAACAACAGCCATACGTATAAATAGCCAGGGAAAGGGACTGCTTTGAATTATAAAAAGCCAATTTAGCATGAGGAGAAAAGCCCCTATCCCCAAGGGATGTATAAACAATGAAAAAGACTATATGGGTTTTCAGAGTGTGTTAGGGTAAAGGACTCCGAATGATGGATGTGTTTCACCCTTTGGCTGTTTTTTGGCTGTGCTTGTTCTACAAGGCCTCTTGGAGTGCATTTATCCCGATGATGTTGTTCCATAAAAAAATATATATTTTGTGTGGCAGCACTGAGAACTGGGATTCTGCTTTGGTAGATTCCCATTTTACAACAATGTCAAGCTATGGCTTCTGTGGTAACACTTTACTAAAAGCCAACCGGTTTAATGAGTTGTTAGTCGTTAACAACACAGATGAGCCTTTATAATGTATTTCTATGCTGCAATTTCCCAACACAATGAAAATATATTATGAAAATGAGTCTGAGACATTACAAGGGCTCATACATGCCTGTGACAAGTCTTGCAATGCATTGTAACTGTTATGTTATATTATGACTGTTATACATTACAACTGCAATCCCATGTGCGTCAGTTGGTAGAGCATGGCACTTGCAACGCAGAGTTGTGGGTTCAAATCCCACTGGGGACCAGCATGAAAAATAAAATAAAATGTATGCACTCACTACTGTAAGTTGCTCTCAATAAGAGCATCTGCTAAATGACTGAACATTTTTTACTTCCTCGTCATATAAATAGCAAAATCACAGGATTACAACAAATGGCTGCCTCATGTCAGTGACAAAGGAGACAATTACTTGCCAGTGTGGCATGCAGGGCTAACCAAAGGAAAATCTGATACTGTCCAGAGAAGAGTAGTTCGTATCATCATTGGCACAGTGTCACGCCCTGACCTTAGAGATCCTTATTTATTCTCTATGTTTGGTTAGGTCAGGGTGTGACTCGGGTGGGAGAATCTGTGTCTTCTATTTCTTTGTTGTTTTTGCCTAGTGTGGTTCCCAATCAGAGGCAGCTGTCTATCGTTGTCTCTGATTGGGGATCATATAATAGTTGTCGTTTTCCYTTTAGTATCTGTGCCTGACGGAACTGTTCGCTGTCGTTTTTATATTCGTTAGTTTTGTTTGAGTGATTCTTGACAATAAAGATCATGAACACTTTCCACGCTGCGCTTTGGTCTCATTCCGCCGACAGACGTTACACACAGACGACACCTACTCAGGAGAGTGGTCCTGGTACCCCTTGTATATAGCCTCGCTACTGTAATTTTACTGCTGCTCTTTAATTATTTATCATTTTTTACTTGTCTACTTAACAGTTATTTTTCTTAAAACTGCATTGTTGGTTAAGGGCTTGTAAGTAAGCATTTCACCTGTTGTACACCTGTTGTATTCGTCGCATGTCACAAATACAATTTAATTTGATATGGTCGGGTTGGATGTGTGGCCGTATAACGCAAACATCTATCAACCCAAAGGTTGCGTATTCAAATCTCATCAAGGACAACTTTAGCTAATTAGTGACTTTTCAACTACTTACTACTTTTTAGCTACTTAGCATGTTAGCTAACCCTTCCCCTAACCCTAACCTTAAATATTTAACCTAACTCATAACCTTAACCCTAGCCCAGCTAACGTTTGCCAGCTAGCTAATGTTAGTGTTAGCAACCTAGCCACCTAGCTAAAGTTATCTAAAACAAATTGTAATTCGTAAAATTTCATATGTTTTTCAAATTCGCTAAATAATGTACATATTGCAAATTCGTAACATACAGAATCATACAAATTGTAATTTGCAACATATCATACAAAATGGATGATGGACATCCACAAATGAATACATACCATACAAAATGTCATATATCATACTTAATTGAGTGTCTCGGATTTACCTACAGAATAATTCCCACCCCAACACCAGACCTGCTTCTCAATTAAACTGGAACTGATCCACTGCAGCACTGAGCGTTTTCGTTGCAGCACCATCCCAGCCATGGTTCGCTTGCTGAACAGTTGACGATTAACATTATTGTTTGCCAATATCTGTTTTTTTATTGTATTTTAATTTGTATCGGCAATTTTAATATTAAAATGTAAGTTCATCTTGCTGCCATTTTTACAATGTTCAGAGTGACAAATACTACATCAGCCCTATGCCTTACCTTGTGAGACTGCCTAATGCTGCTTTTATTTACTTACTTACAGTTGAAGTCGGAAGTTTACATACACTCAGGTTGGAGTCATTAAAARTCGTTTTTCCACCAATCCACTAATTTCTTGTAAACAAACTATAGTTTTGGCAAGTCGGTTAGGACATCTGCTTTGTGCATGACACAAGTAATTTTTCCAACAATTGTTTACAGACAGATTATTTCACTTATAATTCACTGTATGACAATTCCAGTGGGTCAGAAGTTTACATACACTAAGTTGACTGTGCCCTTAAACAGAATGAAAAATTTCAGAAAATGATGTCATGGCTTTAGAAGCTTCTGATAGGCTTATTGACATAATTTGAGTCAATTGGAGGTGTACRTGTGGATGTATTTCAAAGCCTACCATCATAATCAGTGCATCATTGCTTGACATCATGGGATAAATAAAAAAAATCTGCCAAGACCTCCGAAAAAAATTGTAGACCTCCACAAGTCTAGTTCTTCCATGGGAGCAATTTCCAAACGCCTGAAGGTACCACGTTCATCMGTACAAACAATAGCACGCAAGTATAAACACCATGGGACCATGCAGCAGTCATACCGCTCAGGAATGAGATGCGTTCTGTCTCCTAGAGATCAATCCCAGAAAAACAGCAAAGGACCTTGTGAAGATGCTGGAGGAAACAGGTACAAAAGAATCTATATCCACAGTAAAACGAGTCCTATATCAATATAACCTGAAAGGCCGCTCAGCAAGGAAGAAGCCCCTGCTCCAAAACCGCCATAAAAAAACAGATTACGGTTTGCAACTGCACATGGGGACAAAGATCATACTTTTTAGAGAAATGTCCTCTGGTCTGATGAAACAAAAATAGAACTGTTTCGCCATAATGACCATCGTTATGTTTGGAGGAAAAAGGGGGAGGCTTGCAAGTCGAAGAACATCATCTCAACTGTGAAGCACGGGGGTGGCAGCATCATACATTGAAGCAACATCTCAAGACATCAGTCAGGAAGTTAAAGCTTGGTCGCAAATGGGTCTTCCAAATGGACAATGACTGCAAGCACACTTCCAAAGTTGTGGCAAAATGGCTTAAGGACAACAAAGTCAAGGTATTGGAGTGGCCATCACAAAGCCCTAGCCCTCAATCCCATAGAAAATMTGTGGGCAGAACTGAAAAAGCGTGTATGAGCAAGGAGGCCTACAAACCTGACTCAGTTACACCAGCTCTGTCAGGAGGAATGGGCCAACATTCACCCATCTTATTGTGGGAAGCTTGTGGAAGGCTATCCGAAACGTTTTGACCCAAGTTTAGCAATGTAAAGGCAATGCTACCAAATACTAATTGTGTATGTAAACGTCTGACCTACTGGGAATGTGATGAAAGAAATAAAAGCTGAAATAAATAATTCTCTCTACTATTATTCTGACATTTCACATTCTTCAAATAAAGTGGTGATCCTAACTGACCCAAGACAGTGATTTTTTACTTGGATTAAATGTCAGTAATTGTGAAAAACTGAGTTTAAATGTATTTCGCTAAGGTGTATGTAAACTTCCGACTTAAACTGTATGTTGGCCTATGTACTGTATACTGCAATTCAGCTTTTAGCTGCAAATGTGTACAATTCTAAATAATCTTGTAGCAACAACAAATAAAATGTGACCAGGGTTTTGACTACATTCCAAGGACTGTCCTATTCAATGGCAGGCTCAAGGATTGTGATGGATTCTTTTTTTTTTAAAGAATGTGAGACAATAAGAACGTCAACTATTTCATTGTTGGTCGTTGTTGGAACAAGGCGCTGATGGGAATGGGTTGAGGATGTGTTGAGAATGTTTCACTGTATTGTCTGTTATCTTTCAGTAATGGCTTATACAGACTAGAAACTCTCACACACTTGCACAGTCTATCTCATACACATTCACAGACAGGAATACCACATGCACAATCATACCAATATGTAACTCCAATGAAGTCACATGTCACTTTATGACTCTTCATCTCAGTTGACTTTCCTCTAAATTGATTATTTGGCGGCTGATTTGCATGGAGAGATTACTGAGCATTAGCCAAACGCAGCATACGGCTAATGTATCGTTTCTATGCACACTGCGAGTTTATACATTAATGACACTACTGCTTTCTATCCAGGCACAGCAATAGGGACATGCCAGCAAGGTTGTGGCTGAAACACRGTTACAATCCAGCACGTAATGGGGACTATGGGTCAGGAATTTATGCAAGAACACTGTCTATGAATAAAAACAACTGGCCTCAGAGGCCTCAAGGCTACGCGGGTCAACTACGTTAATTAATCAGGCTGAAGTGTGTGTGGGGTGGGGGAGATGTTTCAGTAAGTATGTGTGTATACGATGCATGGATGTGTGTGTGTGTGTTTACAGTACATATACAGTTAATTCAGAAAGTATTCATTCCCCTTAACTTATTCCACATTTTGTTGTGTTACAGCATGAATTCAAAATGGATGAAATATATTATTTTTTTCTCACCCATCTACGCACAACACCCCATAATGACAAAGTGAAAACATGTTTTTAGAAATGTTTGCAAATGTATTGAAAGTGAAATACAGAAATATCTAATTTACATATGTATTAACACCCCTGAGTCAATAGATGTTAGAACCACTTTTGGCGGCCATTACTGCTGTGAATCTTTCTGGGTAAGTCTATAAGAGCTTTGCACACATGGATTGTACAATATTTGCACATTATTCTTTTTAGAATTCTTAAAGCTTCAAGTTGGTTGTTGATCATTGCTAGACAGACATTTAAAAAGTCTTACTGTAGATTTTCAAGCCAATTTAAGTCAAAACTGTAACTAGGCCACTCAAGAACATTCAATGTCATCTTGGTAAGCAACTCCAGTGCATATTTGACCTTGTTTTTTTTGGTTAATGTCCTAGTAAAATGTGAATTTGTCACCACAGTGTCTGTTGGAAAGCAGACTGAAGCAGGTTTTCCTCTAGGATTTTGCCTGTGCTTAGCTTTATTCAGTTTCATTTTATCCCAAAAAACTCCCTAGTCCTTGCCGATGACAAGCTTACCCATAACATGATGCAGCCACCACCATGCTTGAAAATATGAAGACCGGTACTCAGTGCCTCAAACACAATGCTTTGTATTCAGGACATAAAGTTCATTTCTTAGCTTAATTTTTTGCAGTTTTACTTCATAGCCTTATTGCAAACAGGATGCATGTTTTGGAATATTTGTATAGGTACAGATAGGCATAGTGGAGCTCTGTGGCGTGTGGCTGAATGGACAGCGCCTCGGTACAGATAGCATAGTGGAGCTCTGTGGCGTGTGGCTGAATGGACAGCACATCGGTACAGATAGCATAGTGGAGCTCTGTGGCGTGTGGCTGAATGGACAGCGCCTCGGTAACAGATAGGCATAGTGGAGCTCTGTGGCGTGTGGCTGAATGGACAGCGCCTCGGTACAGATAGGCATAGTGGAGCTCTGTGGCGTGTGGCTGAATGGACAGCACCTCAGTACAGATAGCATAGTGGATGCTCTGTGGCGTGTGGCTGAATGGACAGCGCCTCGGTACAGATAGCATAGTGGAGCTCTGTGGCGTGTGGCTGAATGGACAGCACTCGGTACAGATAGCATAGTGGAGCTCTGTGGCGTGTGGCTGAATGGACAGCCCTCGGTACAGATAGCATAGTGGAGCTCTGTGGCGTGTGGCTGAATGGACGCGCACCTCGTACAGATAGCATAGTGGAGCTCTGTGCGCGTGTGGCTGAATGGACAGCACTTCAGTACGAGATAGCATAGTGCTATGTGGCGTGTGGCTGAATGGACAGCGCCTCGGTACAGATAGCATAGTGCTCTGTGGCGTGTGGCTGAATGGACAGACCTCGGTACAGATAGCATAGTGGAGCTCTGTGGCGTGTGGCTGAATGGACAGCGCCTCGGTACAGATGGCATAGTGGAGCTCTGTGGCGTGTGGCTGAATGGACAGCGCCTCGGTACAGATAGCATAGTGGAGCTCTGTGGCGTGTGGCTGAATGGACACACCTCAGTACAGATAGCATAGTGGAGCTCTGTGGCGTGTGGCTGAATGGACAGCACCTCAGTACAGATAGCATAGTGCTCTGTGGCGTGTGGCTGAATGGACAGCGCCTCGGTACAGATAGGCATAGTGGAGCTCTGTGGCGTGTGGCTGAATGGACAGCGCCTCGGTACAGATGGCATAGTGAAGCTCTGTGGCGTGTGGCTGAATGGACAGCCCTCGGTACAGATGGCATAGTGGAGGTCTGTGGCGTGTGGCTGATGGACAGCACCTCAGTACAGATAGGCATAGTGGAGCTCTGTGGCGTGTGGCTGAATGGACAGCACCTCAGTAACAGATAGCATAGTGGAGCTCTGTGGCGTGTGGCTGAATGGACAGCACCTCGGTACAGATAGGCATAGTGGAGCTCTGTGGCGTGTGGCTGAATGGACAGCACCTCAGTACAGATAGCATAGTGGAGCTCTGTGGCGTGTGGCTGAATGGACAGCACCTCGGTACAGATAGGCATAGTGGAGCTCTGTGGCGTGTGGCTGAATGGACAGCGCCTCGGTACAGATAGGCATAGTGGAGCTCTGTGGCGTGTGGCTGAATGGACAGCACCTCGGTACAGATAGGCATAGTGGAGCTCTGTGGCGTGTGGCTGAATGGACAGCACCTCAGTACAGATAGCATAGTGGAGCTCTGTGGCGTGTGGCTGAATGGACCGCACTCAGTACAGATAGCATAGTGGAGCTCTGTGGCGTGTGGCTGAATGGACAGCGCCTCGGTACAGATAGCTAGTGCTCTGTGGCGTGTGGCTGAATGGACAGCCACCTCGGTACAGATAGCATAGTGCCTCTGTGGCGTGTGGCTGAATGGACAGCACCTCAGTACAGATAGCATAGTGGAGTCTGTGGCGTGTGGCTGAATGGACAGCACCTCAGTACAGATAGCATAGTGGAGCTCTGTGGCGTGTGGCTGAATGGACAGCACCTCGGTACAGATAGCATAGTGCTCCTGTGGCGTGTGGCTGAATGGACAGCACCTCGTACAGATAGCATAGTGCTCTGTGGCGTGTGGCTGAATGGACAGCACCTCAGTACAGATAGCATAGTGGAGCTCTGTGGCGTGTGGCTGAATGGACAGCACCTCAGTACAGATAGCATAGTGGAGCTCTGTGGCGTGTGGCTGAATGGACAGCGCCTCGGTACAGATAGCATAGTGGAGCTCTGTGGCGTGTGGCTGAATGGACAGCGCCTCAGTACAGATAGCATAGTGGAGCTCTGTGGCGTGGGCTGAATGGACAGCGCCTCGGTACAGATAGGCATAGTGGAGCTCTGTGGCGTGTGGCTGAATGGACAGCACCTCGGTACAGATAGCATAGTGGAGCTCTGTGGCGTGTGGCTGAATGGACCGCACCTCAGTACAGATAGCATAGTGCTCTGTGGCGTGTGGCTGAATGGACAGCACCTCGGTACAGATAGCATAGTGGAGCTCTGTGGCGTGTGGCTGAATGGACAGCACCTCGGTACAGATAGCATAGTGGAGCTCTGTGGCGTGTGGCTGAATGGACAGCCCTCGTACAAGATAGCATAGTGGAGCTCTGTGGCGTGTGGCTGAATGGACAGCACCTCAGTACAGATAGCATAATGTGCTCTGTGGCGTGTGGCTGAATGGACAGCACCTCAGTACAGATAGGCATAGTGGAGCTCTGTGGTGTGTGGCTGAATGAACAGTGTCTCTGTCAAGTAGCCAAATAGAATTATTCAGTTTGTGGGCAGTTAGACATTTTTGAGCACAGTTGAGTAGCCTACAATGCTAATATAAAAATCAAACTGGCATGCAGATCTTTAGAAATGGTAGAGTCAAATGTAAATTGGAGCTCATATGAAACATTTTGCCGAGGTGCAGTCCTGTACAGAGGTGCAGACCGCACCACCTTCTAGAGAGCCCTGCAGTTGTGGGTGGTGCAGTTGCCATACCAGGCGGTGATACAGCCAGACAGAATGCTCTCAATTGTGCATCTGTAAAAGTCTGTGAGGGTTTTAGGTGCCAAGCCGAATTTCTTCAGCCTGAATGTTGCACATTCTTCACCACACTGTCTATGTGGGTGGACAATTTCAGTTAGTCAGTGATGTGTACCACACTCCCAGAGCCCTCACTTTGTCCCTGTAGGCTGTCTCGTTATTGTTGGTAATCAAGCCTACTACTGTTCTGTCGTCTGCAAACTTGATGATTGAGTTGGAGGCATGCTTGACCACGTAGTCATGGGTGAACAGGGAGTATAGGAGGGGGCTGAGCACGCACCCTTGTGGGGCCCCAGTGTTGAGGATCAGCGAAGGGGAGGTGTTGTTTCCTACCTTCAACACCAATAAAGAAAAACCCTTCAATGAGTAGGTGTTCTAAAAGTTTTGACCGGTAGTGTACATTACCTTGGAAATAATAGACGACGCAGCAGTAATGTACACAATGTCGGCATTTATCCCACTTATACCACAGTTGCCAAAGAAAACAATATGAATGCACATGTTTACCGGTAGAAATATACTTGTTTCTCATTTTTATAAGCAAATTCATAATTTCCCATCTTTAGGTTGCTTGAAACATGACCCAGTCTTTGGTTCGATATTTATGGACACGACCCAGTCGTTCATTTTTTATGTTCTGTTGCCATGCTCAGTGGCAACGTTCTTATCCCTTGCTTGCTGCTAGCTAGTCAACAAGCCACGGAGACACATTCCCGACCTCTGCAGCCAGAATAACAGCTGTTTATCCCGCTTATACCACATTTGCCAAAAGAAAGCAATACTTTAAGAACACATTTACCGGCATAAATAAAATGTTTTCTTTGATATGTACATTTACAGTGCATTTGGAAGGTATTCAGACCCCTTTACTTTTTCCACATGACAATGCAAAAAACAAGGGTTTTAGATTTTTTTAGCACATCTATAAAAAATGTCAAACAGAAATATCTTATTTACAGAGTAAGTATTCAGACCCTTTGCTATGAGACTTGAAATTGAGCTCAGGTGCATCCTGTTTCCATTGATCACCCTTGAAATGTTTTAACAACTTGATTGGAGTCCACCTGTGGTAAATTCAATTGATTGAACATGATTTGGAAAGTCACACACCTGTCTATATAAAGTCCCACAGTTGACAGTGCAAGTCACAGCAAAAACCAAGCCATGAGGTTGAAGGAATTGTRCCTAGAGCTCCGAGACAGGATTGTGTGGAGGCAAAGATCTGGGGAAGGGTACAAAAAAAATTCTACAGCATTGAAGGTTCCCAATAACAAGTTTGGAACCACCAAGACTCTTCCTAAAACAGGATGCCTGGCCAAACGGAGCAATCGGGGGAGAAGAGTCTTGGTCAAGGAGGTGACCAAGAACCCAATGGTCATTCTGACAGAGTTCCAGAGTTCCTCTTTGGAGATCGGAGAACCTTCCAGAACGACAACCATCTCTGCAGCACTCTACCAATCAGGTATTTATGGTAGAGTAGCCAGACTGAAGCCACTCCTCTGTAAAATGCACATGACAGCCCTCTTGGAGTTTGCCAAAAGGCACCTAAAGGACTTTGACCACGAGAAACAAGATTCTATGGTGTGATGAAACCAAGATTGAACTCCTTGGCCTGAATGCCAAGCGTCACGCCTGGAGGAAACCTGGCACCATCCCTATGGTGAAGCATGGTGGTGGCAGCATCATGCTGTGGGGATGTTTTTCAGTGGCAGGAACTGGGAGACTAGTCAGGATAGAGGCAAAGATGAACTGAGCAAAGTACAGAGACATCCTTGATGAAAACCTGCTCCAGAGCGCTCATCTCATCTTCGCCCCAAACCTCAGACTGGGGCTTAGGTTCAACTTCCAACAGGACAATGACCCTAAGCACACAGCCAAGACAATGCAGGAATGGCTTTGGGACAAGTCTCTGAATGTTCTAGAGTTGCAAAACCAGAGCCTGGACCTGAACCCGATCAAAGAATATCTGGAGAAACCTGAAAATAGCTGTGCAGCGACGCTACCAACCTGACAYAGCTTGAGAGGATATGCAGTAAAGGGTCTGAATACTTATGTAAATGGAATATTTCAATTTATACATTTGCTAACATTTCTAAAAACCTGATTTTGCTTTGTTATTATGGGGCAATGGGTGTCGCTTAATGAGGGGGAAAAACAATTTATTCCATTTTAGAATAAGGTTGTAACGTAACAAAATGTGGAAAAAGTCAAGGGGTCTGAATACTTTCTGAATGCACTTCATATTTCTCATCTTTTGATTGGTAGAGATGCGAACCAGTCGTTCATTTGATTAGTTTGATATTTATGGACGCAACCCAGTTATTTTTTTTGCTCGCTGGCAACATTCTTGTCCCTTGCTTGCTAGCTAGCCAGCAAGCTACGGCTAACACAGTCACGGGTAACATAGCCCCCGTCCCCGCAGGAGGCCTTTTGTCTTTTGGTAGGCCACTATTGTAAATYAGATTTTTTTCTTAACTGAGTTGCCAAGTTAAATAAATGTGTAAGAAAAAAAGAATAACAGCAAAGTAGCTGTTTTCTATTGACAGTCATTTGAATACATAACAATGAGCTGATAATGCCCGATTTTGCCTGGCATAGCTAGAAAAGTTTGCCTTTCGTCGTCAGGACACTCGACACTGTTCATTATGTGGAAGCCACACTGCATATGAAACACTAGGCTAGAAGCTAGCTAAATAGTTTGTTGCTGTCAAACCTGCCAATTTGACAAGCGAATTGAAAAATATCAGTTGCTGAAAACAGCTGGTCAAAATAGAAACGTGGGAGGATTTGACAGCATAGCGCCACTTGCGTCATGACTGCAGCAGTAGAGACCAGAGAAATTCATGTTCATCACTCACTTCGTTAGGTCATCAGATGGGTCATCAGATGCTTCCCCCAAAAATATCTCTGCAAAAACAAATCAATTTTCCTCGTTGGACCTGCGTTTACAATGTATCCCAATTTTTTTTTTGCGGTTGTTGATTTAGCTTCCTGTAACTTTGTAGTAAGTACGGTCTGCATGTGTAAGCGCTTATTGCGTCATAATTGCAAGGTGTCCTGATATATTTTKCAACTGTCCCGATATCTTTTCCAACTGTCCCATTATCTGGTTGGAATATCCATTCTAGAATGCCCTTCTAGCCAATCAGAAATGAATATTCAACAATGCTGTGATATAACTAATTTTAATTCGAAAACTAATTAATTCGGTTCCGGAGTTCCAAATTAAGCAGCAGCAGCTGAAAAGATGAGCTCCTACAAATATTGAAATTTAAATGTTTTTTTAGAGTTAAAGTACATCGAAAAAAATCAAAAGAAAACGCAAACTGAATAGGAGACCAAACAAGCAGCAAACAAAAAAGAAAGGCTTTTGAAAAAGTAAAAAATTTTCATAAAATTATACCGTTTTCTAGCTAGCTAAGTTGTTTACCTGTTGCTAGGCAGTTGCTAGGGACATTCCTGGAAGAAGCTAGCTAGCTAACAAGGAGTGTCTAGTTGGCAGAAGAGAAGAAGGGACAAAGAAGGGACAAAGTGGGACAAAATAAGGACAGAAGAAAGGGGAAAGGGGACATTAAGGTGAAGCAGTCCTCTAAAGACACAAAAGACAATAATACAAGAAACAACACTTCTATTGCCTCTCCCTCTACAGTACGCACTTCCGGGTTGGAGCGAGTAGTTGCATTCCGCTTTGCTCCACAGGTAGTATTACATTTCATTTCATTACAGTACAACAGTTTGATTTGTTTGATCTTAGCTGGCTACATAGCCGTCTTTGTATCCAAGATAATTGTGTAGTCTAGAGTAATTGTCGAGGTTACCTAGCCAGTTAGAGGTTACCTAGCCAGCTACACTTCAAACAAAGTCAACAACGCAGCCACTGCTAGCTAGCCTATTTCACCAGCCAGCAGTACTATATCATTTTAGTCAATAAGATTTTTTGCAACGTAAGCTAACTTTCTGAACATTCGAGACGTGTAGTCCACTTGTCATTCCAATCTCCTTGCATTAGCGTAGCCTCTTCTGTAGCCTGTCAACTATGTGTCTGTCTATCCCTGTTCCTCTCTCTCTGCACAGACCATACAAACGCTTCACACCGCGTTGCCGCTGCTACTCTAACCTGGTGGTCCCAGCGCGCACGACCCACGTGGAGTTCCAGGTCTCAGGCAGCCTCTGGAACTGCCGATCTGCGGCCAACAAGGCAGAGTTCATCTCAGCCTATGCTTCCCTCCATCCCTCGACTCTTGGCACTGACGGAAACATGGATTACACTGATAACACTGCTACTCCTACTGCTCTCTCCTCGTCTGCCCACGTGTTCTCGCACACCCCGAGAGCTTCTGGTCAGCGGGGTGGGGGCACTGGGATCCTCATCTCTCCCAAGTGGACATTCTCTCTTTCTCCCCTGACCCATCTGTCTATCGCCTCCTTTGAATTCCATGCTGTCACAGTACCAGCCCTTTCAAGCTTAACATCCTTATCATTTATCGCCCTCAGGTTCCCTTGGAGAGTTCATCAATGAGCTTGACGCCCTGATAAGTTCCTCCTGAGGATGGCTCACCTCTCACAGTTCTGGGTGACTTTAACCTCCCCACGTCTACCTTTGACTCATTCCTCTCTGCCTCCTTCTTTCCACTCCTCTCCTCTTTTGACCTCACCCTCCACCTTCCCCCCTACTCACAAGGCAGGCAATACGCTTGACCTCATCTTTACTAGATGCTGTTCTTCCACTAATCTCATTGCAACTCCCCTCCAAGTCTCCGACCACTACCTTGTATCCTTTCCCTCTCGCTCTCATCCAACACTTCCCACACTGCCCCTACTCGGATGGTATCGCGCCGTCCCAACCTTCGCTCTCTCTCCCCCGCTACTCTCTCCTCTTCCATCCTATCATCTCTTCCCTCTGCTCAAACCTTCTCCAACCTATCTCCTGATTCTGCCTCCTCAACCCTCCTCTCCTCCCTTTCTGCATCCTTTGACTCTCTATGTCCCCTATCCTCCAGGCCGGCTCGGTCCTCCCCTCCTGCTCCGTGGCTCGACGACTCATTGCGAGCTCACAGAACAGGGCTCCGGCAGCCGAGCGGAAATGGAGGAAAACTCGCCTCCCTGCGGACCTGGCATCCTTTCACTCCCTCCTCTCTACATTCTCCTCTTCTGTCTCTGCTGCTAAAGCCAATTTCTACCACTCTAAATTCCAAGCATCTGCCTCTAACCCTAGGAAGCTCCTTGCCACTTCTCCTCCCTCCTGAATCCTCCTCCCCCTCCTCCCCCTCCTCCCTCTCTGCTGATGACTTCGTCAACCATTTTGAAAAGAAGGTCGACGACATCCGATCCTCGTTTGCTAAGTCAAACGACACAGCTGGTTCTTGCCACACTGCCCTACCCTGTGCTTGACCTCTTTCTCCCCTCTCTCTCCAGATGAAATCTCGCGTCTTGTGACGCCGCCGCCCAACAACCTGCCCGCTTGACCCTATCCCCTCCCTCTTCTCCAGACCATTTCCGGAGACCTTCTCCCTTACCTCACCTCGCTCATCAACTCATCCTTGACCGCTGGCTACGTCCCTTCCGTCTTCAAGAGAGCGAGAGTTGCACCCCTTCTGAAAAAACCTACACTCGATCCCTCCGATGTCAACAACTACAGACCAGTATCCCTTCTTTCTTTCTCTCCAAAACTCTTGAACGTGCCGTCCTTGGCCAGCTCTCCTGCTATCTCTCTCAGAATGACCTTCTTGATCCAAATCAGTCAGGTTTCAAGACTAGTCATTCAACTGAGACTGCTCTTCTCTGTGTCACGGAGGCGCTCCGCACTGCTAAAGCTAACTCTCTCTCCTCTGCTCTCATCCTTCTAGACCTATCGGCTGCCTTTGATACTGTGAACCATCAGATCCTCCTCTCCACCCTCTCCGAGCTGGGCATCTCCGGCGCGGCCCACGCTTGGATTGCGTCCTACCTGACAGGTCGCTCCTACCAGGTGGCGTGGCGAGAATCTGTCTCCGCACCACGTGCTCTCACCACTGGTGTCCCCAGGGCTCTGTTCTAGGCCCTCTCCTATTCTCCGCTATACACCAAGTCACTTGGCTCTGTCATATCCTCACGTGGTCTCTCCTATCATTGCTATGCAGACGACACACAATTAATCTTCTCCTTTCCCCCCTCTGATAACCAGGTGGTGAATCGCATCTCTGCATGTCTGGCAGACATATCAGTGTGGATGACGGATCACCACCTCAAGCTGAACCTCGGCAGAACGGAGCTGCTCTTCCTCCCGGGGAAGGACTGCCCGTTCCATGATCTCGCCATCACGGTTGACAACTCCATTGTGTCCTCCTCCCAGAGTGCTAAGAACCTTGGCGGTGATCCTGGACAACACCCTGTCGTTCTCAACTAACATCAAGGCGGTGACCCGTTCTGTAGGTTCATGCCTACAACATTCGCAGAGTACGACCCTGCCTCACGCAGGAAGCGGCGCAGGTCCTAATCCAGGCACTTGTCATCTCCCGTCTGGATTACTGCAACTCGCTGTTGGCTGGGCTCCCTGCCTGTGCCATTAAACCCCTACAACTCATCCAGAACGCCGCAGCCCGTCTGGTGTTCAACTTTCCCAAGTTCTCTCACGTCACCCCGCTCCTCCGCTCTCTCCACTGGCTTCCAGTTGAACGCGCATCCGCTACAAGACCATGGTGCTTGCCTACGGAGCTGTGAGGGGAACGCACCTCCGTACCTTCAGGCTCTGATCAGGCCCTACACCCAAACAAGGGCACTGCGTTCATCCACCTCTGGCCTGCTCGCCTCCCTACCTCTGAGGAAGTACAGTTCCCGCTCAGCCCAGTCAAAACTGTTCGCTGCTCTGGCACCCCAATGGTGGAACAAACTCCCTCACGACGCCAGGTCAGCGGAGTCAATCACCACCTTCCGGAGACACCTGAAACCCCACCTCTTAAGGAATACCTAGGATAGGATAAAGTAATCCTTCTAACCCCCCCCCCCTTAAAAGAGTTAGATGCACTATTGTAAAGTGGTTGTTCCACTGGATATCATAAGGTGAATGCACCAATTTGTAAGTCGCTCTGGATAAGAGCGTCTGCTAAATGACTAAATGTAATGTAAATGTAATTCAGGAATATAGACACGAAAGACTGAGCGGTGGCAATGCATTATACCAGAGGCAGGTAGGCTACAGGTAGGGATTAGGGATGCAGGAAGAGGATAATGATAAAGTAGGCCTACAGCAAGTTGAGTTGCAACCCCCCCCCCCCCCACAGCCACAATTCGTCTGGGCATGTGTTACGCTCCTCGTTTGAATGAGGAGACCAAGGTGCAGCGTGGTAGGCAAACATCTTACTTTTATTAAAAATGAACACCGAAAAACAACAAAATACAAAACGAACGTAAAGTTCTGCAGGCTACCCAGCAACTATACAAAATCAAGATCCCACAAACTATGGTGGAAAAAAGACTGCCTAAGTATGATCCCCAATCAGAGACAACGATAGACCGCTGCCTCTGATCGGGAACCATACCAGGCCAACATAGAAATACAACATAGATTGCCCAGCCTAGTCACACCCTGACCTAACCAAATAGAGAATAAAAAGGCTCTCTAAAGTCAGAGCTTGACAGCATGGACTCTATGTGTCGAAAGCGTTCCACAGAGATAATGGCCCAGGTTGACTCCACTGCTTCTCACGGTTGTGTCTAGTTGACTGGATGTCCTTTGGGTGGTGGACCATTCTTGATACACATGGAAAACCCCAGAAAAAAACACAGCAGCAGTGCAGTTCTTGACACATTCAATCCGGTGCTGTGTTTTCAAATTTACTGTATGTTGCAGGTAAGTAAGCATTTCACTGTAAGGTGAATGCCTGTTGTATTCGGCGCATGTGACAAATAACATTTGATGTGTTTGTTTGATGAAGTCTGGGGACAGGGCCACCTCACATTAATCTCAATGGAAGATTGAATAGATATCACCTGAATAGATACAGAATAAACCTGCAAGAAACTGCAACATATACAGTGAGCTCCAAAATTACTGGCACCCCTAACTGGCAATGCACAAACAATACTTAAAAAAATATAAACAATATAATTATAGAGATAAACTCAAAATAACAACATGTGAAAAATACTGTACTTCATTAATGTTTCAATGGAACCCAACAAAATACTTTATTGATTTAATTAAAAACCAATGTCCTCCAAATCAAAGTTTCACAATTGATGGCACCCTTAAATATTATTGTAAATAACATCTACCGACATTAAACCAGGAATTAAATTCCACTTCTTTAAGTTTATCTAAGTGTTAAGGAACTATATTGAGCCATTACATCACTTCCTTTTTCACTAGGGTATAAAAATGAGGTAACAGGCATGCAATATCCCTTTGTCATCCAACACCATGAAGAAAACAAAAGAACTAGCAGTTCAAAAGGGACAGATGTTCGTAGACCTTCATAAATCTGGTAATGGCTACAAGAAGATCCACAAACGATTGAATATACCACTGAGCACTGTCAGGGCAATTAAAAATTGTAAAAGATATGGAACAGTTGAAAACCTCACGGGTAGAGGACGCAAATGCCTTTTGCCCCCCAGGATAGGGAGGAGGATCGTGAGAGAAGCAACAAAGTCCCCAAGAATCACTGTGAAAGAATTGCAGGCCTTGGTGGCGTCTTGGGGTCACCAGGATTACAAAAGCATCATCAGATGCCACCTCCACAACCACAGGCTCTTTGGAAGGGTTGCCAGAAGAAAGCCCTTAATGACCCCAAGACACAGACACAAGCGCTTGGAATTTGCCAAACGTGATTTAAATTATGATTSTAAGAAGGTGCTCTGGTCAGATGAGATCAAATTGAACGTTTTGMTCAGATACAGCATCAGCATGTTTGGRGTCGAAWCAGAGATGCATACAAGGAGAGGCACCTCATACCCACGGTGAAATATGGTGGTGGGTCAATTATATTTTGGTGCTGTTTTAATTCCAAAGGTCCAGAGGCACTGGTTAAGATTGATGYTATAATGAATTCCACCAAGTACCAGGCAATTTTGGGTGACAATCTGGTTGCCTCTGCCAGAAGGCTGGGACTAGGCCGTATGTGGACTTTCCAACAAGACAATTTTTATTTTATTTTATTTTACCGTTATTTTACAATGACCCAAAACATACCTCAAGATCCACACAGAAATGGTTCTGTGACAACAAAATCAATGTTCTGCCATGGCCATGTCAGTCTACCGGACCTCAATCCAATCGAAAACCTGTGGGCTGAGTTGAAGAGGGCAGTTGATAACCGCAAACCCAAGAATGTGAAGGATCTTGAAAGGATCTGCATAGAGGAATGGTCCAAAATCCCTCCAAATGTGTTCCTTAACCTTGTCAAACATTACAGGAAAAGACCATGSTGTTATCCTWGCCAGAGGTGGTGYCACTAAGTGCTAAATGAGGAGTGCCAATAATTATGAAACCTTGATTTTGGTGAAATGTATTGTGTATTAAATAACTGTATGATTTTGGTGGGTTCCATTGAAACGTTAATAAAATACAGTATTTCTCACATGTTGGTATTTTGAGTTTATCTCTATAATTATATTGTTTATATTATTATTATTAAGTATTGTWTGTGCATTGCCAGTCAGGGGTGCCGGTAATTTTGGAGCCCACTGTATCTAAGGTGACATTTTCGCTGAGCACATTAACTACCACGATAGCATGACAAAAGCAGGATTATCTTTGCACTCTAGCCGTCTCTCCCTTTTTTTCTCGTTCTTTTGGTTGAAATGCTTTGCTCATCCGTTATSTCAGGGCCACATCCAGGGCATGTCCAGACTTCATCTCCTCCCCGTTGAGGTCCTCTGGGATTCTCCTTCCCTTAAGTGGAATCGGATGGCTCATTCTTCCATCGAATGCCAGATTCAGAATCGGCACTTAGGATGTCATTCCTTTTTCATTTGCAACCTTCAAGTTCACTTGGCGTCATTTGCACGTGTTCGGCACAGTGTACTACGTAGCGTTTCAGTATGCAGTGAAGAAAGCACGTACCATRCCACTTAACTAAAACGTAAAAAATTGTCTTAGATACACTACATGACCAAAAGTATGTGGACATCTGCTCCTTGAAAATCTTATTCCAAAATCACGGACATTAATATGGAGTTGGTCCCCCGTTGGTCCCCTCAGCCTCAAGTTTTCTGGAAAGGCTTTCCACTAGATGTTGGAACATTGCTGCGAAGACTTGCTTCCATTCAGCCACAAGAGCATTAGTGAGGTCTAGCAATAATGTTGGGCGACTAGGCCTGACTCGCAGTCGGTGTTCCAATTCATCCAAAGGTGTTTGATGGYGTTGAGGTCAGGGCTCTGTTCAGGCCAGTCAAGTTCTTCCGGACTGACAGCTGTCAGCCGGACTGACAGATGGTGATTCATCATTCTAGGGAACGTGTTTCCACTGCTACAGCGTCCAAAGTCGGATAGCTTTACACCACTCCAGCCGACGCTTGGCATTGCTCATGGTGATCTTAGGCTTGTGTGCGGATTCTCGGGCATGGAAAKCCATTTCATGAAGCCACCGACGAACAGTTCTTGTYCTGACTTTGCTTTCAGAGGCAGTTTGGAACTCGGTAGTGAGTGTTGCAACCGAGGACAGACGATTTTCCTAGACGTTTCCACTTCGCAATAACAGCARTTACAGTTGACTGGGGCATCTCTAGCAGACTGAGTTGTTGGAAAGGTGGCATCCTGTGATGGTGCCACATTGAAAGTCACTGAGCTCTTCAGTAAGGCCAWTCTAATGCCAATGTTTGTCTATGGAGATTGCATGGTGTGCTAGATMTTATACACCTGTCAGCAACAGGTGTGGCTGAAATAGCCGATTCCACTAATTTGAAGGGGTGTCCACATACTTCTGTTTATATAGTGTAGGTGCCTTAAACTGAGAGGATGGTTTGCACACAAGAATTATACAAAACTTCTGAAATATTAATAGTAATGATATACACACACACAGAGAAATGTATACCAGGTACTGTTTTTGAGGAAACAAGACAGAATAGATCTGATCTGYTATCTGATTTGTTTATTTAGAAGACAGACAACAAGCAGATAAGTTGCAGATGTAGGTATCCTGTGTTCTATCCATATTCTCGCTTTAAAACATATCTCCAACATTACGAACTTCTCAATTGTTTATCTGTATGTAATTGTATTTTTATTTATGCCTTTTTGTCTTTGATATGAAAGATCTGCACTGTTTTAAATCAAATATGAATAAGAAAAGACTGAAATCACAATGCTGCATTCAGATGACACGAGGTAGACGGTAAACGGCAACCCGGATGTCATTGGTTTCAATGAGTAAACAACGATAAATACCYTTGAGGCTGGTGGTGAATGCCCCCAGCCGAACCGGTAGACGGGACCTGCCGGAGTTAAAATATTTATATTTATATTTTCTACGGGATGTTGATTTGCACTCTGTTTACTGAAATCACCATAGCYATGCATACCATRGTGCTGGCTTGMGRTTGCCGTCACCGTCTTTCTTGCTTTCTTGTCCTGCTATGCTGACGTATTACGGTTTTTGCATCCTTCATCTACATGCAGCATAACTTGGTTGCAATTTGAGACCATACACAATGCATCTGGGTGGCAGGTAGCCTTGATGTTAGAGCGTTGGGCCAGTAACCYAAAGGTCTCTGGTTTGAATCCTGGAGCCTACAAAGTTCGTTGTGGCCTTGAGCAAGGCACTTAACTCCAATTGCTCCAGGGGCGCTGGACGTTGGTGACCCTGGCCGTAACCCCACTCCCTGRGGGTGTCTCAGGGGGAGTTGGGATATGCAAGAAACACATTTCCATGACACACTTGGAACGATGAACATMCAAAGTGGTTTGATGCACCACAACTTTGCATTTTGATGATTCTGCACATTCACAAGGATGGGCTTTTTGTTCGTCTGCATTTTCACTGCTCGCATCCACAACGCAATGGAGTTTTCTTTTCTTTTTTTGCAGAWGCATGCTCATCATCCATCTCCATTCCACACACTGCGTTGTCCCGAAACCTGCACTTTCACGCATAAGTTGTGAATACCCCCGCCTGGAGTTGTTCAGTTAACCCTGTAGCAGTGATGACTGATGGTATCTCTATCCCTCTGTGGGAAACAATGTTGGAAGAGGATGTTTCAATTGGGGGACTTACCTGGAACTGTCCCAAAAGTGTCCCAATACCCTGTTTTGCCTAGTGTTGAGGAATTGTATTGAGTTGGCGATAAACGTGACGAAAAACAGCAATCGTCTTCTGACTGATTTATGTTTGTGGATGATATACGACTGTGCAATTGCGATGGATTGCTCAAGCATTATTTTACCCTGAGGTGATTTGAAACAAACTCATAGGCGTTGCACTCAACTGAGATTTGGAAAAGGACAGTGTTGCAAGAAAAATCCTGTTTGAATAAATATCCCCTCTTAGTCTTTGGAATATGACCAATAAGCGTAAAAGGTTGCACTCCCTGAAGAAACTTTCATAAGTCCATTTAGATTTAATTTGTTGGGCCAAAAAGTTCTACAGTTGACCCTAAGCATTTAGAGTAGCCCTGACAGCAGCTGAAAGTCTTTTGTGACTCAAGTTGGAAGTAGTTTGCTTCACTAATACAATTACTACTCACCACTTAAAATCCTAATGTGTTTCAAGTCATTTCCCAACATCTCCTGTACACTATGTACTTAATCCTGAGAAAATAAACAGCTGTTTCCAAAAAGAGATTGTTGGGAAAGCGAAAGTTACTTTAAAGTTTATACACTTTAACTTGCTCTTACTTACTGTCATTTCATACAGAGTTGTAACCTAAGTATGCACACCTGAACCATGTCAGATAGTATCAGAGGACAGCGATGCTTTCTATTTTGGGCGCAAAGGCAACCATTTTTATGACAGTATAGGCTTATTTTATACACAGTGTACAAAAGATTAAGGACACCTTCCTAATATTGAGATCGCCCCCCCCCCCCCTCCCCCACAAGGTGTCGAAAGCGTTCCATAGGGATGCTGGCCCATGTTGAATCCAAATGCTTCCCACAGTTGTGTCAAGTTGGCTCGATGTCCTTTGGGTGGTGGATCATTCTTGATACACACGGGAAACTGTTCAGCGTGAAAAACACAGCAGTGTTGTAATTCTTGAAACAAACAGGTGCGCCTGGCACCTACCACCATACCCCGTTCAAAGGCACTTAAATATTTTGTCTTGCCCATTCACCCTCTGAATGGTACACACACGCAATCTACATTTGAAGATGGCTTAGCAGTCAGACGTCTTTGTCCTCGTCTCGTTGTGTCCCATGTGTTTATATTTGTATATATTTTTCTTCGCATATCTTTTTAMATTTTTTTAAACCTCAAAAATACTCTCCTGCAACCCGCCTCACCCAATGTGGTGTGGATCTGCTTTTTTTCTAAAGTATTTTTATTTTCTTCTGAACCGGAATCCCCCAACAGAAGCTAGCCAGCTAATAATCAGCTAACCACTGCTAGCGGTCATCAGCTAACCTATAGGTCGGAAACTCTCGCCAGTTTGCACAACGCGATTCAAACCAGAGCATACCGGACCTATTTTCTCTCCATATCCCCGGATTCCGAACGTCTTTGTCCTGAAGCAAGCACCAGTTAACCTGGAGTTAGCCCATGCTAGACCCATCTCCCGGCTAGTTGAAGAGGTCCATCAGCCACTCCGAGGCTACAATACCTTTTTTGCCAATTGGCCCAGACCTTTTACTGCCGGCACGGAGCTCGTTCACGACTGGACTACCAACGTAATCTGCCCTGAATGCCCATCTGCTAGGCTACTAGCCGCGGTCTGCTAGCTGTCTAGAGCATATTGGACTGGTAGCTGAAGATATCCATCTGCCAATTTCTTGGGCCACTATACCTATTTTGCCAATTGGACTGGACCCCTTTGATACACGGAACCCTACTAAWCCATCATGACTGGTCTATCGACGTAACCGCACAAGGAGGCTATAACAGACTTCCTCCGTCGCAACGTCCCTCTAAGGCCCTTCAAGCCAGCCTAACTACTCACTGGACTCCTATGATCACTCAACTATGCATGCCTCTCCCTAATGTCAATATGCCTGGTCCATTGCTGTTCTGGTTAGTGATTATTGCCTTATTTCACTGTAGAGCCTCTAGCCCTGCTCAATATGCCTTAGCAAACCCTTTAGTTCCACCTCCCAAACATGCGGTGCCATCAGCTGGTTTAAATGTTTCTAGAGACAATATCTCTCTCATCATCACTCAATGCCTAGGTTTACCTCCAATGTACTCACATCCTACCATACATCTGTCTGTACATTATGCCTTGAATCTTTGAATCTTTGTTCGGAATGTACTAGACGACCAGTTCTTACAGCCTTTAGCCGTACCCTTATCCTACTCCTCCTCTGTTCCTCTGGTGATGTAGAGGTTAATCCAGGCCCTGCAGTGCCTAGCTCCACTCCTATTCCCCAGGTGCTCTCATTTGTTGACTTCTGTAACCGTAAAAGCCTTGGTTTCATGCATGTTAACATTAGGAGCCTCCACCCTAAGTTTGTTTTATTCACTGCTTTAGKACACTCTGCCAACCCGGATGTCCTACCCTTGTCTGAATCCTGGTTTAGGAAGAACACAAAACCCCTGAAATTTCCATCCCTAACTTTAAAATGTTCCGACAAGATAGAACTGCCAAAGGGGGCGGAGTTGCAATCTACTGCAGAGATAGAACTCTGCAGAGTTCTGTCTTACTATCCAGGTCTGTACCCAAACAATTCGAGCTTCTAATTTAAAAAATCCAGAAACCTCCTAGACCTCCCTCTGCCCCCAGCTGTGCCCTGGACACCATATGTGAATTGATTGCCCCCCATCTATCTTCAGCGCTCGTGCTGCTAGGTGACCTAAACTGGGACATGCTTAACACCCCGGCCATCCTACAATCTAAGCTTGATGCCCTCAATCTCACACAAATTATCAATGAACCCACCAGGTACAACCCCAAATCCGTAAACACGGGCACCCTCATAGGTATCATTCTAACCAACTTGCCCTCCAAATACACCTCTGCTGTTTTCAACCAAGATCTCAGCGATCACTGCCTCGTTGCCTGCATCCATAATGGGTCTGTGGTCAAACGACCACCCTTCATCACTGTCAAACGCTCCCTAAAACATTTCAGCAAGCAGGCCTTTCTAATCGACCTGGCTAGGGTATCCTGGAAGGATATTGACCTCATCCCGTCAGTAGAGGATGCCTGGGTTTGCTTTAAAAGTGCCTTCCTCACCATCTTAAATAAGCACGCCCCATTCCCAAAAAGTTTAACCAGGAACAGATATAGCCCTTGGTTCACTCCAGACCTAACTGCCCTTGACCCGCACAAAAACATCCGGTGGCATAGTGCATGAGCATCGAATAGCCACCGTGATATTCAACTTTTCAGGGAAGTTAGGAACCAAAATACACAGGCAGTTAGGAAAGCTAAGGCTAGCTTTTTCAAGCAGAAATTTGCATACTCTAGCACAAACTCAAAAAAGTTCTGGGACACTGTAAAGTCCATGGAGAATAAGAGCACCTCCTCTCAGCTGCCCACTGCACTGAGGCTACGAAACACTGTCACCACTGATAAATCCACTARAATTGAGAATTTCAATTAAAAATAATATATGGCTGGCCATGCTTTCCACCTGCCTACCCATACCCCGGTCAACTGCCCTGCAACCCCCACAGCAACTCGCCCAAGCTTCCCCCATTTCGCCTTCACCCAAATCCAGATAGCTGATGTTCTGAAAGAACTGCAAAATCTGGACCCCTACAAATCAGCCGGGCTAGACAATCTGGACCCTCTCTTTCTAAAATTATCTGCCGAAATTGTTGCAACCCCTATTACTAGCCTGTTCAACCTCTCTTTCGTATCGTCTGAGATTCCCATAGATTGGAAAGCTTGTTTGGAAAGAGAGGTCATCCCCCTCTTCAAAGGGGGAGACACTCTGGACCCAGACTGATACAGACCTTTATCTACCCTACCCTGCCTTTCTAAGGTCTTCAAAAGCCAAGTTATGCAATCTGGTTTCAGAGCTGGTCATGGGTGCACCTCAGCCACGCTCAAGGTCCTAAACGATATCCTAACCGCCATCGATTAGAGACATTACTGTGCAGCCGTATTCATCGACCTGGCCAACGCTTTTGACTCTGTCAATCACCACATTCTTATCGGCAGACTCAACAGCCTTGGAATCTCAAATGACTGCCTCGCCTMGTTTACCAACTACTTCTCTGATGGAGTTCAGTGTGTCAAATCGGAGGGCCTGTTGTCCGGACCTCTGGCAGTCTCTATGGGGGTGCCACAGGGTTCAATTCTCGGGCCGACTCTTTTCTCTGTAGACATCAATGATGTCGCTCTTGCTGCTGGTGATTCTCTGATCCACCTCTAGGCAGATGACACCATTGTGTATACTTCTGGCCCTTCTTTGGACACTGTGTTAAAAACTTTTTATGGATAGGGGGCAGCATTTTCACATTTGGATGAAAAGCATGCCCAGAGTAAACTGCCTGCTACTCAGGCCCAGATCCTAGGATATGCATATTATTAGTAGATCTGGATAGAAAACACTCTGAAGTTTCTAAAACTGTTTGAATGATGTCTTTGAGTATATTAAAACCCATATGGCAGGCAAAAACCAGGAGAACAAATTCAACCAGGAAGTGGGAAATCTGAGGTTGATCGTTTTTCAACTCATTCCCTATTGAAGATACAGTGGGATATGGGTCATGTTGCACTTCCTAAGGCTTCCACTAGATGTCAACAGTCTTTAGAACCTTGTCTGATGCTCACTACTGTGAAGT
The DNA here is from genome assembly GCF_002910315.2 of Salvelinus sp. IW2-2015. Taxonomy (NCBI): domain Eukaryota; kingdom Metazoa; phylum Chordata; class Actinopteri; order Salmoniformes; family Salmonidae; genus Salvelinus; species Salvelinus sp. IW2-2015. The sequence goes on along the minus strand of NC_036871.1, from coordinate 5,009,330 downwards.
GGGGCCGAATGAGAGGGGAATGAGTCAGAGGTCTGGCAGAATTCTTTGAGCTCGTGACGCTCCTTCACGTGAGAGCGAGCTCTGTTCCATTTGCTTTTCTGAAGACAAAGGAATTCTCCGTTTGGAACATTATTGAAGATTTATGTTAAAAACATCCTAAAGATTGATTCTATACTTTGTTTGACATGTTTCTAATATAACTTTTTGGACTTTTCGTCCGTAGTCTCCGCTGGACTTGCACGCGCGTCGTGAGTTAGGATTTGTTTACCAAACATGCTAACAAAAGGAGTTATTTGGACATAAATGTTGAACTTTATGGAACAAATCAAACATTTATTGTGGAACTGGGATTCCTGGGAGTGCATTCTGACGAAGATCATCAAAAGGTAAGTGAATATTTATAATGCTATTTCTGACTTATGTTGACTCCAACATGGCGGATATCTTCTTGGGTTGTGTTGGTCTCTGAGCGCCGTAGTCAGATTATTGCATGGTTTGCTTTTTCCATAAAGTTTTTTAGTGCTTTGTAACACATTTATGTAGTGTTTATGAAGGCATTATTAAGGCTTTATGAAGCCTTTATATGCTGAACGTCATTTAAAGCGGGACCTAAACGAGCATAAAATAACTCCCCAATGGTAATTCGTGAAGTGTTCAAGCTAAAGACACCAAACCAACTTTCACATGTTCAGGCTATCCTAAATTAAAAATATATATTTTTAATCAACTATAACAAAAACATTTCCATGAATTAGCATAATATAGCTTACCAACAGTAACTCTTGAAACGTTCAAGCTAGATCCACCAAACCAACTTTCACATGTTCAGACTATTCTTAGTTTTCATATACCTTATTTTCCAACTATAACCAGTCACCACCATTACTACTGCAGAAACGACCACTACTATAATGTATTTCAAAACAATATATACCTTAAAACAAGCAAGCAAACACACTACATTTTCTTCAGGATATCACTGTTAGCCTAAAGATTGTGTTTATTAGATAGAAATACAACTAGCTTTTATTAGGTCTACATACAAATCTATTCTGTCATCACTAGATGCACCATCATATTTCTTTCCCCAAATAATAGCCTACCACTTTCTAATCATTACATCATCAATCAACTAAAATCAAACTCCATTTACACTGAAAGTTTTACAAAAAGCAAATTTTTATCTGAAACCCACAGCATGAATGATTCAGTTGCTTTGCTTTCCTAAGAGTGTTGTCCACATGATCTCTTTGTCCTATGTCTTTCTCATTTTAGTTTCACACGCAACAACTGTAGCTTAGACATTTTGTGATCTACTGTAACTGCCCCACAATGCAAAGTAATATGGTTGATTTAGTAGTCTATCAAATCATTTTACTACATTTAACTTTCACTATTGTCACGCCCTGGCCATAGAGAGGCTTTTATTCTCTATTTTGTTTAGGCCAGGGTGTGACTAGGGTGGGCATTCTAGTTTCTTTATTTCTATGTTTGTGTGGTTCCCAATCAGAGGCAGCTGTCTATCATTGTCTCTGATTGGAGATCATATATAAGTTGTCCTTTTCCGTTGGGTTTTGTGGGCAGTTAGTTTCTGTTTAGTGTCTGCACCTGACAGAACTGTTTCAGTTTTTCACTTTGTTATTTTGTTCGAGTGTTTTTTGAGAAATAAAATATCATGAACACTTACCTCGCTGCGCTTTGGTCCATGCCTTCCGACGAGAGACGTTACAACTATATTTAACTGCTTTGCTTTAAATAGTAAACCGTTTTAAACTTCTACCACAAAAATACTTTTAAGGAGTTAAAGCAAGTCCCATCAATTGTACTTCATGTGCAATACCATCTAGTTATTTTTCTTTATTTTTTTCTCTCTATACATTGTTGGGAAGGGCCCGTATCTAAGCATTTCACTGTTAGCTACACCTGCTGTTTACAAAACATGTGACAAATAAAATTGGATTTTATTTTATTCCCTCAATGACGCAGAGTTAAATAAAGAAAATAAAAACACATGATAAATAAAACAAGAATGTAAGCTACATACCATATCAATGTGCAGGGATGCGTGGTAATTCAGGTAGATATGTACATGTAGGCATATAGTCAAGTGATTAATGCAGAACTGTGACAGATGAGCTGGACAAGATGAATCTCTTTTGGGGCAAGGCACAACATGTGGCCAAGGACAGAGATAGGTGCAAGGAGATCACTGTAACCTTATGTCCTGTAGTGGATGAAGAGTAAGTAAGTTAGTCTCTTGTGGAATATTAAACTGCCAGGCTTATTTGCCTTACTGTAAGCAAAATCTTGAGTATTTTTCTATGTTTTTCAGCATTTACATGCCAGGCTAATGTTTATACACATAACTCATTTTTTTATGAAACAAAACTCCACGTCTCCTCTCCAAAGACACATAATTGATGCTAGTCAAATTTTGGCTACAGACATGACTAGAAAGGGCTGAGTCTGCACAATTAACATTGAACGTGAATTATTCATTGAGATGGGGAAAGACATCAAACATAGGGGAGGAGGATAGTGCTCTGAAGTGGGGGAGGGGTGATGGTCTTTTGCGCCCACTCAGCATGGACTGGCTGGCTGGCCAGTGAACTCGCATAGGGGCGTGCGTGTCAGCACTCTCTACCAGACCCTACAGGGGAGAGGAGGGCGAGTCGACAGGAACAGCAGAGGGGGATGGGTTGTGATGTTGCAAAGTGCTGCATATATCCAGCTGATAAGACAAACCATTATGAAGGTAAGCTCATTGACCAAGCATACTGCTAGCTAGCCTATCTTTAAAGATGCTTATATGTTGACTAGTCAGTCGTAACCAAGCTTTTGATGCTACTTCTGGCATGTTTCATCATTCTCAAGATGGTTCAGACCTCTTGGTGTAACCAGGGGCACTGACGAACCCAAACAGTGATTTGCATATTTCCATCTCATCTCCTGCCTCCTTATCTTCGACAATCGATACGAGCAGCAAGAACCAAATTTGCCGAAAGGAGACAGAAGAATATGTCTCCAGTGAAATGTCAGCAGAAGGTCACATTGACAGGAAAATGACATATCCCCGTTGTCATATGCCCTCTCTTTTACGGCCCCAGACCCGTTGCAACGGTCACAGGGGACCGACGGTAGCGAGGGGGATGACTCATGGTGTATTAGTCGCAGGAAGGGGAGCGTCACCATTTCACATCCAATCTGGTCATGGATGTCAGATACATGGCTGTCTGCAGAGCATTGGTGAAAGATGAAAAGGGTTGAATAAATTATGAAGCAAGAAAATAGACAGTTCTTATCTTGGTCTTCTTTGTCATTATATTGTTATCATCGCTTTTATTTGATTTATTTTCATGATTTATTCTTATTATTTATCATAATTTTCTGTTGAAATATGGGTAGTGTTGAGTGTTGCATTGATGATTTGCTGTAAGTGTAATGATTATTGCCATATAAATATTCTTTTTTCAAAACAGATTTCAGTAGTCATAGTGGTAGTTCAGGTGCTGTATGAAATGTTGAAAGAATGTCAATGTCAATTCCTGCCCCTCCTTTATGCGTTTTTACATAACATCCACATAAAACGGTACCAGCACACCTCAGTTACCCATATTAAGTAGAAAAGGCTTTCCAAATCCCTACTCCTCTAAACCCACCAACACCACCCATCCGGCCTGTAGCCATGGCTATTAAACCCATGAGGGATACTCACGGGTATTAAAAGTCACCGGGACATGAAATGTGAGAGCACCGGAAGCAGCGAGGCTAACTAACGGGCTAGCTTTGATAGAGGTCAGGAGTGTTATGGTACAATCAATAATTCAACAAGGTCAATTTTAATGGCGTAGCCAAGTATTTTGGCATATATTATTCATGAGAGAGGATCTGAAGAGGAAAGGTGGGAGGAGATGCGGGTCTGTCTGCTACTGAGGCCTTGGTGGGAGAACATTAAAGGTGGACGGAGCAGAGGAAAGATGTGGAACGTGAGGATGGAAAGGGGATCAATTATTCTGCTCCCTCCTTTTCTTTCAACACTTAGCCTGTTTGATTGCCTTGCGGAGAGAATAGCTACACTGTTTGTATTCGGTCATGCTTCCGGTCACCTTGCCCTGGTTAAAAGCAGTGGTTCGCGCTTTCAGTTTCACGCGAATGCTGCCGTCAATCCACGGTTTCTGGTTTGGGAATGTTTTAATCGTTGCTGTGGGTACGACATCGTCAATTGCCACTTCCTAATGAACTCGCTCACCGAATCAGCATATTCGTCAATATTGTTGTTGGACGCAATGGCGAACATATTCCAATCCGCGATCGAAGCAGTCTTGAAGCTGGATTCAGATTGGTCGACCAGCGTTGAACAGACCTGAGCGCGGGAGCTTGTTGTTTTTAGTTTCTGTTTGTAGCTGGAATCAACAAAATGGGAGTCGTGGTCAGCTTTTCCGAAAGGGGGCGGGGGAGGGCCTTATATGCGTCGCGGGAAATTAGTAAACAATGATCTAGGGTTTCCAGCCCTGTAGCACAATCGATATGCTGATAGAATTTAGGGAGTTTGTTTTTAGATTAGCCTTGTTAAAATCCCCAGCTACGATGAATGCAGCCTCAGGGTGTGTGGTTTCCAGTTTACAAAGAGTCAGATAAAGTTCGTTCAGGGCCATCGATGTGTCTGCTTGGGGGGAATATATACGGCTTGTGATTATGATTGAAGAGAATTCCCTGGTAAGTAATGCGGTCGACATTTGATTGTGAGGAGTTCTAGATCAGGTGAACCGAATGACTTGAGTTCCTGTGTGTTGTATAGATGATCACACACGTCTCGTTAATCATAAGGCATACACCCCCCGCCCCTCTTCTTACCAGAAAGATGTTTGTTTCTGTCGCGCATGCATGAAGAAACCAGCTGGCTGCACCGACTCTGAGCGTCTCTTGAGTTAGCCATGTTTCCGTGAAGCAGAGCACGTTGCAATCCCTGTGGTCTCTCTGGAATGCTACCCGTGCTCGGATTTACAACCTTATTGTCAAAGAGACTGGACATTGGCGAGTAGTATGCTAGGAGAGTGGAGCCGGATGTGCCCGTCTCCGAAAGCCTGACCACGAGACCGCCTCGTTTGCCCCTTTTACGGCGTCGCACAGGGTCGCCGGCTGGGATCAGATCCATTGTATTGGGTGAAGGCAAAACACTGGATCCGTTTCGGAAAGTCATATTCCTGGTAGGAACGATGATAGTTGACGTTAATCGTATATTCAGTAGTTCCTCCCGACTGTATGTAATGAAACCTAAGATTACCTGGGGTACCGATGTAAGAAATAACACATAAAAAAACAAAATACTGCATATTTTCCAAGGAACGCGAAGCGAGGCGGCCATCTCTTTTCGGCGCCGGAAGTATCGAAAGCATCGCAGCGCTAGCTGCCCGGAAGCATCGCAGCGCTAGCTGTGCCACCAGAGATTCTGGGTTCGCGCCCAGGCTCTGTCGCAGTCGGCCGCGACCGGGAGGTCCGTGGGGCGACGCACAATTGGCCTAGCGTCGTCCAGGTTAGGGAGGGTTTGGCCGGTAGGGATTTCCTTGTTTCATCGCGCACCAGCGACTCCTGTGGCGGGCCGGGCGCAGTGCGTGCTAACCAAGGTCGCCAGGTGCACGGTGTTTCCTCCGACACATTGGTGCGGCTGGCTTCCGGGCTGGATGCGCGCCGTGTTAAGAAGCAGTGCGGCTTGGTTGGGTTGTGTTTCGGAGGACGCATGGCTTTCGACCTTCGTCTCTCCCGAGCCCGTATGGGAGTTGTAGCGATGAGACAAGATAGTAATTACTAACACAATTGGATACCACGAAATTGGGGAGAAAAAGGGGGTAAAATTAAAAAAATTATAATAATAATGAGAAAAACACTGTCATTTTAGCTTTATTACTGCACTTCTCAGTTTAACTGCTACAGTCCAGCGGATTGGTGAAATAATTGTGCATGTTAGGATAGGCATATCAAACTTGGTACACTAATATTAGACACCCGAAGGAACATTTTAATGATTGGAGGCAGTATGGGAAGCCTGTCAGTCAACCAATTTTAATAAAATGTCTGCAATTCAGATTTCTTGTTAGAAGAAAATAGGATTAAAATCATTCCAAACAACATAAAAATGTTATCTACCCACTATATAAACCCCACAGATAATATAGACAATCATTCTGATCATAAAAAGTATTCTTACAATCTTCAAGGGTCATTTTGAGGTCATTTTGACAGTGAAAATTAGGATTTCCAGCATCATTTACACTGATTTCAATATAATATGGTTGTACTTGATTGAGTGTGTTTTCTCAATGTATCTACATACTACTTCAAAGTTCTGTCTGTTTGTTAGAAATGAAGTGCAGAAACGATGCGTTCCGGAATGTAACCCCGGTTCTCTGAAGGAGATGAGGGAGAGATCTCACTATTGGACATGCCCTTGTGCGTGTCATTGGCGGAAGCCTTATTCAATCAAGCCTTACAGGCCAATCAGAACTTTGTGGATGTAAGCCCTGCGTGTCTATGTAGCATCCCACAATGCTCTGTTTTCCTCATTCTAACAACTGCCTCTTACACGAGTCATGCTAGAGGGAGGAAACATACCTTAACCCACAGTTGGGAAACTCTGCCCTATGGTACAACACAGGGACACAGTGATTTATGTCAGAGTGGTTGATTGTGGGCATGCACCTGTCGCAGAGAAATGGAAACACCAGCTGGTTGACAGAGCGCCAGGCCATCTCTATGGGCATGTTGATGTCCTCCTCCCACAGCAACATCTCTATGGGCTTATTGATGTCCTCCTCCCACAGCAGCATCTCTATGGGCTTGTTGATGTCCTCCTCCCACCACAGCAGCATCTCTATGGGCTTATTGATGTCCTCCTCCCACAGCAACATCTCTATGGTGCCTTGTTGATGTCCTCCTCCCACTGCAGCATCTCTATGGGCTTTTGATGTCCTCCTCCCACCACAGCACATTCTATGGGCTTATTGATGTCCTCCTCCCACAGCACATCTCTATGGGCTTGTTGATGTCCTCCTCCCACTGGACCATCTCTATGGGCTTTGATGTCCTCCTCCCACAGCAACATCTCTATGGGCTTGTTGATGTCCTCCTCCCACTGGACCATCTCTATGGGCTTTTGATGTCCTCCTCCCACAGCAACATTCTATGCTTGTGATGTCCTCTCCCCGGCACATCTCTATGGGCTTGTTGATGTCCTCCTCCACTGGACCATCTCTATGGGCTTGTTGATGTCCTCCTCCCACTGGACCATCTCTATGGGCTGTTGATGTCCTCCTCCCACAGCAGCATCTCTATGGGCTTGTTGATGTCCTCCTCCACAGCAACATCTCTAGGGCTTGTTGATGTCCTCCTCCCACAGCAACATCTCTATGGGCTTGTTGATGTCCTCCTCCCACAGCAACATCTCTATGGGCTTGTTCATGTCCTCCTCCCACTGGACCATCTCTATGGGCTTGTTCATGTCCTCCTCCCACTGGACCATCTCAATGGGCTTGTTGCATGTCCTCCTCCCACTGGACCATCTCTATGGGCTTCTATGTCCTCCCCCACTGCAACACCCAACTCCTCTACTGTCAGAGTTGTCCACCATATTTGCTTCAGTCTTTGTTCCTTGCTCTTGCCAATTTGCTTGGAGCAATGATCAGTAGGATTATGAGCTGGGATCTTATCAATAAATAAAATAAATCAAATGCGAGACATTGGGAGGGTTTACAAGGAAAGCATGTGTTTTGCTGTATTATAAGCTGGGGGCTCGAGCCCTGAATGCTGATTAGCTGAAAGCCATGGTATAGCAGACCGTATACCACGGGTATGACAAAACATTATGTTTACTGTTCTAATTACATTGGTAACCAGTTTATAATAGCAATAACCACTTTATAAATAGCAATGTATCTGGGCACTCAGCATTACGTGTGCTAAGAAACAGCACTTAGCTGTGGTATATTGGCCCATTGCTTAAATACACTGCTCATAAAAATAAAGGGAACACTTATACAACACAATGTAACTCCAAGTCAATCACACTTCTGTGAAATCAAACTGTCCACTTAGGAATCAACACTGATTGACAATACATTTCACATGCTGTTGTGCAAATAGAATAGACAACAGGTGGAAATTATAGGCAATTAGCAAGACACCCCCAATAAAGGAGTGGTTCTGCAGGTGGTGACCACAGACCACTTCTCATTTCCTATGCTTCCTGGCTGATGTTTTGGTCACTTTTGAATGCTGGCGGTGCCTTCACTCTAGTGGTAGCATGAGACGGAGTCTACAACCCACACAAGTGGCTCAGGTAGCGCAGCTCATCCAGGATGGCACATCAATGCGAGCTGTGCAAGAAGGTTTGCTGTGTCTGTCAGCATAGTGTCCAGAGCATGGAGGCGCTACCAGGAGACAGGCCAGTACATCAGGAGATGTGGAGGAGGCCGTAAGAGGGCAACAACCCAGCAGCAGGACCGCTACCTCCGCCTTTGAGCAGGAAAAGCACTGCCAGAGCCCTGCAAAATGACCTCCAGCAGGCCACAATTCATCCCAAAGGTGTTCGATGGGGTTGAGGTCAGGGCTCTGTGCAGGCCAGTTAAGTTCTTCCACACCGATCTCCACAAACCATTTCTATGTGGACCTCGCATTGTGCACAGTCACATTGTCATACTGATACAGAAAACGGCATTCTCCAAACTGTTGCCACAAAATTGGGAGCATAGAACTGTCTTTGTATGCAGTATCGTTAAGATTTCCTTTCCCTGGTACTAAGGGGCCTAACCAGAACAATGAAAAACAGCCCCAGACCATTATTCCTCCCCCACCAAACTTGACAGTTGGCACTATACATTCAGGCAGGTAACATTCTCCTGGCATACGCCAAAACCAGATTTGTCCATCGGACTGCAAGATGGTGATGCGTGATTCATCACTCCAGAGAACGCATTTCCACTGCTCCAGAGACTAATGGTGGCAAACTTGACAAATCAATTCAAAGTTTATTTGTCACGTGTGCCGAATACAACAGGTGTAGGTAGACATTACAGTGAAATGCTTACTTACAGGTTCTAACCAACAGTGCAAAAAAGGTATTAGGTGAACAATAGGTAAGTAAAGAAATAAAAACAACAGTAAAAAGATAGTGAAAAATAACAGTAACGAGGCTATAACAGTAGAGAGGCTATATACAGTAGAGGCTATATACAGTAGAGAGGCTATATACAGTAGAGGCTATATACAGTAGCTAGGTTATGTACAGTAGTGAGGCTATATACAGTAGCGAGGCTATATACAGTAGCGAGGCTATATACAGGCACCGGTTAGTCGGGCTGATTGAGGTAGTATGTACATGTAGATATGGTTAAAGTGACTATGCATATATGATGAACAGAGATTAGCCGTAGCGTAAAAGAGGGGTTAGGAGGTGGTGGGACACAATGCAAAAAGCTCAGTTAGTCAATTGAGGTATAATGTACATTAATGTACAGTTAAAGTGACTATGCATATATGACAAACAGAGTAGCAGCAGCATAAAAGAGGGGTAGGGGCCCACAATGCAAATAGTACGGGGGGCCATTTGATCACCTGTTCGGGAGTCTTATGGCTTGGGGGTAGAAGCTGCTGGTCCTGGACTTGGCGCTCCGGTACCGCTTGCCATGCGGTAGTAGAGAGAACAGTATATGACTGGGGTGGCTGGGGTCTTTGACAATTTTTAGGGCCTTCCTCTGACACCACCTGTTATAGAGGTCCTGATTGGGAACCACACTCGGCCAAAAACAAAGAAATAGAAAACATAGAAATAAAYAAACTAGAATGCCCACCCTAGTCAGATTTGACAACCCAAATCTAACTGACCGAGGCAAGGATATGCATATTATTGATACATTTGAAAGGAAACACTTTGAAGTTTGTGGAAATGTGAAATGAATTTAGGATATATATATATAGATAATATAGATAATACAACACATTGGATCTGCTAAAGGATAATAAAAAGAAAAAAACATGCGTCTTCTATTAACCTCTCTCGGGTAGGGGGCAGTATTTTCACATCCAGATGAAAAGTGTGCCCAAAGTAAACTGCCTGTTATTCAGGCCCAGAAGCTAGGATATGCATATAATTGGTAGACATGGATAGACAACACTCTACAGTTTCTAAAACTGTTCAAATAATGTCTGTGAGTATAACAGAACTGATATGGCAGGCGAATACCCGAGGACAAACCATCCCCTCCCCCAAAAAATTCAGCCTACCACTATTTTCAATGGCTGTCACTTTTATTATAGGGTGAAGTCCTCCCAGATTGCAGTTCCTAGGGCTTCCACTAGATGTCAACAGACTTTAGAGTTTGAGGCTGGTTTTTGGAAACTTTTCCAGAAATTATAGTTTTTCTAGGTGGCTCCCATGTTGGCTGTAGTGTTTCGAAGCGTGTTAATGAGAGCGCGTTCTTTGGTATTTTCCTCCGGTAAAGACTAACGATTCTCCGTCTTAAATTTTATCGTTACTTTTCCCATCACTGCTTAATCGTAAAGATTACGGGAATGTGACCCTGTTAACTTCTCACGAGTCACCATCCCGGATCCGGGAGCACCCCCCACAGTAAAAAAGCTGACTAGCATAGCCTAGCATAGCGTCACAAGTAAATACTAGCATCTAAATATCATTAAATCACAAGTCCAAGACACCAGATGAAAGATACAGATCTTGTGAATCCAGCCATCATTTCTGATTTTTAAAATGTTTTACAGGGAAGACACAATATGTAAATCTATTAGCAACCACGTTAGCAAAAGACACCACTTTTTTACTCCACCACTTTTTTACTCCATCAGTAGCTATCACTAATTCGACTAAATAAGATATATATAACCACTAACCAAGAAACAACTTCATAAGATGACAGTCTGATAACATATTTATGGTATAGAAATGTTTTTTTAGAAAAATGTGCATTTTTCAGGTATAAATCACAGTTCTACATTGCAGCTGCAATCTGAAATAGTGCCGAAGCTGCCAGAATAATTACAGAGACCAACGTCAAATAACTAATTACTCATCTTAAAACATTTCTGAAAAATACACAGAGTACAGCAAATGAAAGCCCAACATTGTAACGGTATTCCTCTTCCTCTTCATCCGAAGAGGAGGAGCAGGGATTGAACCAAAATGCAGCTTCGTGATATGACATGATATTTATTAGAAAACGGAAAAACACGAAAACACTTTAACAAACTACAAAACAACAAACGACGTAGACGAACCTGAACATAAGAACTTACATGACACGAAGAACGCATGAAACAGGAACAGACTACATAAACCGAACGAACGAACAAACGAACCGAAACAGTCCCGTGTGGCGCAACGTACATAGACACAGACACAGGAGACACCGTGCCTACACCACGCACCAGGCTTCCAGTGCGTTCCAGAGCCCTGTTCTCCTCCACGCACTCTCCCTATGGTGCGTGTCTCCAGCCCAGTGCCTCCAGTTCCGGCACCACGCACTAAGCCACCTGTGCGTCTCCAATTCCTGTACGCACTGTTCCTTTCCCCGCACTCGCCCTGAGGTGCGTGCCCTTAGCCCGGTGCCACCAGTGCCGGTACCACGCACCAGGCTATAGTGCGCTTCGAGAGGTCAGTGTGCCCTGTCCCTGCTCCCCGCACTAGCCTTGAAGTGCGTGTCTCCAGTCCGGTGCCTCCAGTTCCGGCACCACGCACCAGGCCTACAGTGCGCCTCAGTCGGCTAGAGTCTGTAGTCTTCCCAACGCCGTCTGAGCCATCCGTCTCCCAGCGCCATCTGAGCCATCCGTCTGCCAAGCGCCATTACCATCCGTCCCCGCGCCATCTGAGCCATCCGTCTCCCAGCGCCATCTGAGCCATCCGTCTCCCCAGCGCCATCTGAGCCATCCGTCTCACCAGCGCCATCTGAGCCATCCGTCTCCCCAGCGCCATCTGAGCCATCCGTCTCCCCAGCGCCATCTGAGCCATCCGTCTGCCCAGTGCCGTCTGAGCCATCCGTCTGTCCCGAGCCATTAGAGCCGCCCGTCTGTCCCGAGCCGTCAGAGCCGTTTGTCAGTCAGGAGCCGCTAGAGCCATTCGTCATCAGGATCTGCCAGAGCCGCCAACCAGACAGGATTCTGCCAGAGCCGCCAACCAGACAGGATCTGCCAGAGCCGCCAACCAGACAGGATCTGCCAGAGCCGCCAACCAGACAGGATCTGCCAGAGCCGCCAACCAGACAGGATCTGCCAGGGCCGCCAACCAGACAGGATCTGCCAGAGCCGCCAGTGACCAGGATCTGCCAGAGCCGTCAGCGAGCCATGAGCAGCCAGAGCCGTCAGCGAGCCATGAGCAGCCAGAGCCGTCAGCGAGCCAGGATCTGCCAGAGCCGTCAGCAAGCCATGAGCAGCCAGAGCCGTCAGCGAGCCATGAGCAGCCAGAGCCGTCAGCCAGCCATGAGCGTCCAGAGCCGTCAGCCAGCCATGAGCGTCCAGAGCCGTCAGCCAGCCATGAGCGTCCAGAGCCGTCAGCCAGCCATGAGCGTCCAGAGCGTCAGCCAGCCATAGCGTCAGAGCGTCAGCCAGCCATGAGCGTCCAGAGCCGCCAGCCAGCCATGACCAGCCAGAGCCGTCAGCCAGCCAGGATCCGCCAGAGCCAGCCAGCCAGGATCCACCCCTTATCCCGGTGCTGCTCCGTGTGCCCGTGCTTCCCTTGTCCCGGTGCTGCCCCTTGTCCCGGTGCTGCCCTTGTCCCGGTGCTGCCCTTGTCCCGTGCTGCCCCTTGTCCTGCTGAGGCCTATTATTTTCGGTGGGGGTACTTGGAGGGTGGTCATTGGGAGGGGGATAATAAAGCTGGGATTGACTATGGTGGGGTGGGGACTTCGCCCAGAGCTGAGCCACCACCGTGGTCAGATGCCCACCCAGACCCTCCCCTAGACTTTGTGCTGGTGCGCCCGGAGTTCGCACCTTAAGGGGGGGGTTATGTCACGTTCCTGACCTGTTTTCTGTTAGTTTTTGTATGTGTTAGCTGGTCAGGACGTGAGTTTGGGTGGGTAGTCTATGTTATGTGTTTCTATGTTTGTTAATGGGTGACCTGATATGGTTCTCAATTAGAGGCAGGTGGTTTTCATTTCCTCTGATGGAGAGCCATATTAAGGTAGGTGTTTTCACATTGATTGTTGTGGGTGGTTGTCTCCTGTGTCAGTGTCTGTGTATGTTACGCCACACGGGACTGTTTCGGTTTTGTTTGTTGTTCGTTTTATGTAGTCATTTTTCCTGTTCGTGCGTTCTTCGTGTTTCATGTAAGTTCGTCGTCCAGGTCTGTCTACGTCGTTTATTGTTTTGTAATTATTCAAGTGTTCGTCGTGTTTTCTGTTTTGTTATTAAATATCATGTCTTATCACAACGCTGCGTCTTGGTTCAATCCATGCTCCTCCTCTTCGGATGAAGAGGAAGAGGAAAGCCGTTACAAACATCTTGTGAATCCAGCCAATATGTCAGATTTTTTAAGTGTTTTACAGCGAAAACACAATATAGCATTATATGAGCTTACCACAATAGGCAGAATCACAACCGCATTTACCGCAGTAAATGTTAGCGATCGTAACAACCCAGCAAAAGATATATAAATTTACTAACCTTGATATACTTCATCAGATGACAGTCCTGTAACATCATATTACACAATGCATATAGCTTTTGTTCGAAAATGTGCATATTTAGCAGCACAAATCGTGTTATGCAATGTAATCAGTAAAAACAAGGCATGCATTCTGGCCGGCGCCATCTTGGAAAGGCACCTAATCTAATCAATAAATAATCGAAAACTTGACAAAAAATACAGGTTGGACAGCAATTGAAAGATGCA